>NC_141537.1:84696641-84996641 GCF_021556685.1 Rattus norvegicus | reverse complement strand
ACAGTGATCACAAACATTACTTCTTTTTAGGCCTAACCTGAAAGACTTTAGTCAGCACAGTTCTCAAAGTGTAATCCAACAATCTAGAGTCAGGAAGTGAGGAAGTCTTGGCCATCCCCGAACTAGCTCTGTAGACCTAGGATGGCCTCAGGCTCAGAGCTCTGCTGCCTCTGCTTCCCCAGGGCTGGGATTAAAGGTGTGCACCCACCCCCATCACCTGGCTCCATCGATTGCTATGGTAACATCATTTGTCCCTTTTCAGTCTCTCTCCTATGTACCAGTGGAATTTTCTGGGACATCTGATGTGTCCTGTTATGTAGGAGAGTTCTGATAATTCCTTGTCATTAAGTCAGATTATTAAGGGTTAAAAAAAATACAAGACGGGCTGGGGATTTAGCTCAGTGGTAGAGCGCTTACCTAGGAAGCGCAAGGCCCTGGGTTCGGTCCCCAGCTCCGAAAAAAAGAACCAAAAAAAAAAAAAAAAAAAAAAAAAAAAAAAAAAAGACAATGCCACTTTCCCCATTAATGTCTTAGAAAATATATTTATTTTCACTTATCAACAGATATAACCTAATAGATTATATTTTACACATATAAAGTTACCTCAAGATGAGAATTTGAGTCCCTTGCCATTTAATTTTTGTTTCAAACATAAAATTCTCATTATTTATGGTAATGAAATGTATCTTAAGGCAGTAAACTTACCATTATACGTTATTCTTGGCTTTGTTAAACACATCACAAGATGCAAATCCATTTCATCTGAGGGTACAAATTTTGAGCATACCGGGCACTTAAATCCTAAAATATAAAGAAAACGCAGGTTATTTAACTAATCTGAATATGAAGCTCTATTTTTTAAAGGCATGTTGGACCAAAATCATTTACAATTTCAATATTAGACTAATAATAATGCATTACAATGTTTTCATACAACTCAATTTTGGAAAAAAAAAAGTGACTAGAGTCAATATGACTTAAATCAATTTAAATGAGAAAAGTAAGCTCCACCATAATTCCCTTATCTATTTCTATTAGATTATTCTTATTTTAAAACTTCTCTCTCTCTCTCTCCCTTCCCTCCCCTCTCTTACACACACACACACACACACACACACACACACACACACACACACACACACACACACGATTTCATGTTAGAATAGGTTTCTATGTCAAGCATCTTGTGAAAATTATCTTTCCCAATTTGATACACTAGCAGTTACATTCTTTACAGCTACACAGTGCTGGTGTTGGTTTGAATGAGAATATTTTCCACACATTCTTGTTTTAATACTTGGTCCCAGCTAATGGAACGGTTTGAGAAGGATTAGGAGGCATGGTCTTACTGGAGACTTATTGTGTTACTGGGGGATGGAATTTGAGGTTTCTCCCCCACCCCCCCACCGAGCTGGGGACTGAACCCAGGGCCTTGCAGTTGCTAGGTAAGCACTCTACCACTGAGCTAAATCCCCAACCCCAAATTTGAGGTTTCAAAAGCCCAGGTCATTCCCAGCTAGCTAGCTATCTGCCTTGAGGTTGTTGCCTCAGCACGTAAGCTCTTGGCTACTGCTTCAGTACCATGCCTGCCTGCCACTGTCGTGCTCCCCACCCTGGGCAATGGACTCATCCTCTGAAACTGTACGCCTCAGGTAAATTCTTCTATGTTGTCTTAGTCATGGTGATTCTTCACATCAACAGAAAACTAAGAAATACCTTAGCAAATATTCTACCCAACCAATATTTTAAACACATATCTGATAAAGAATACAAAGGCATTAAGAAGAGCAAAGGAGGTCTATCATCTATAAGTCTTGAGGTCTACATTATCAGTTGCTACACTTAGAGATGCTTTGTGTTTGCACTTCAAGAGTTCCTATGTTCAATTCATCACCAACTTGTCTGATACACACGCCTTTTAAAATGGGGTTCTAGTATGCTGATGTTGGATCACTGAGGACATGTGCTCCAAAAATTTTAAGGAGTTTCCATGGCACTCTAGTGTGGGATGATGTCACAGATGAGGCAGGTACAAGATAAAATGAGGCCTGTCACTGGACAAGAAGGAAGGATGGGTGGGAGAGAAGTTTGAAGGAAGAGGAGGAGACGGGAACAGAAGAGGGGAGGAGAAAGAGAGAGCCAGGAGACAACATGGATGCTGATGTTAAGATTCCACGCTCAGTGGTTAAGAGCACTGATTGCTCTTCCAGAGGTCCTGAGTTCAATTCCCAGCAACCACATGGTGACTCACAACCATCTGTAATGAGATCTGATGTCCTCTTCTGGTGTGTCTGAACAGTATACAGTGTACTCATATAAATAAAAATTTAAAAAAAAAAATTCCACGCTGTACCTTTACAGTTGTTATAAATGTTCTTAAGGGATGGATGTGTACAGGGATTTGTATATTAGGTGGGCAATTATATCTTGTCGATTGGATCAAAGGTTATTGTGTTGTGTGGTCTTTCATGTAGTGATTTAAGTATAAGAAAGTGTGCAGCAGGCTAGAGACCCTGGGCTACCGCTGAATTGGGATGTGTGTTTCTGGCATGGAAACCTGCCTTGGGAACTAGATAGGTAGAGAGATTGCTGCCAGGCTCAGAGAGAGGCCTTCAGCAGTGTGATATGGGATGGAGCAAAGTGGGTGAGAGGCTTTGCTGACTTGAGACTTAAGATATCTAGCAGATATCTTGGGGCACTGCGGTACCGGACCTAGAGCGGGTAAAAGACGGTTTTTATTTTTTTATATTTTTACAACAACACTCTAGAGCAATTTTCCCAAGAGCAAATTGTTGTGCAAGTCTCAGCCTGAACCTTTAATGGCTCCCTGGCTTCTTCTTGTCTGGCAAAATAATGTGTCACCTCCTTATGTATACCTGCCACTGTGGTGCCAATCACCATGAGGACACTGTCAGTGCCAAGTTCATGAGCCTCCAGAAATGTGAGCTAAAGCAGCCCTGCAAAGTTGATCACACTTGGACATGTCATTACAGTAGTGTAGAAATGACTAGTAAGTGGCCTTTCTACCACACTGCACTAAGTCCTAATGCAAACTGAAAATAGCAACAAATCAAGGGAGGCACTTTCAGTCAATTTTGATACTTAAATGGTAGGTTCTTTCCTACAACACTCAGTGTGGACTACTATTTACCTGAAGTGCTCGGTTAAAAATCAAACTAGCATACTAAACGGAAGAATGCTACCTACCCCTACTTAGGCAGTAATCTCATATCTTACTATCTCACTATTCTTTCCACCCTCATAGTTTTAATGTTGAGCCAGAGAATCTGGAAACCTTTGATCTCAGATATGCAATTTACTTTGGCTAGGAAAAATCTGAAATAAAAAAATGAAGGGCCCAGTGTGATCAGTTTCTCCTGATGTAAGACTCCTCTGGCTAGAAGTAAAAAACACAAGCACGGCTATCAAAAGGTCAGTCTGGAATGTTCATCGCAGCTCAGACAGGAAAGAGGGCCTCCTAGAGGATCTGGAACCAATGTGCAGACAGAACCAAAAGTACTCTTAGAGATCTATAACCAGTGATGAGAGAGACATCTTACACCTACTTCTAGGATGTGAAGGTTCCTATAGGAACTGTCTTTTCTCAGTTGTTAAGATCAAAGTCATGGGCATCCTCATGGCTTAGACTAGAATCATAGTCATATACAGTAATGTGTAATACACACACACACACACACATACACACACACACTATATCTATCTATCTCTATCTATCTATCTATCTATCTATCTATCTATCTATCTATCTATCTATCACCAGGGAGAAGAGTTCTTATGCTTCTCATTCAGGAATTCTGTTTCCCTAACTGAAATACATACTTTAAAAGGGTTTTTTCTTGGGGCTGGAAAGATGGCTCGGCAAGTAAGAGCACTGGCTGTACTTGATTCTCTCCACTTCTCAACTCATTAAACTAAAAAGCAAATAAAACGTCAAAAAGGAGAAATAAAGAGTTTGAGATAAGTCAGCAGCAAGGGTGAGAAAATACAAGGAGTTGATAGGATTTGCTGAACAGACTCTTAAATGCCGTTAAGGTAGCCAAGTCTCACTTCATAATTCTCAAAGACCAAGACGGATAACAAGGGTGCCCAGGACTTCCCTAACAACGATGCATGAGGCTACAATGTGTGGCCACAAGGACTAAATACAGGTATTCAGACTCCAATTCATGGCATACAACACCAAACATTTGAAAACCAGCAGTTTCTATGAGTCACTCCTATACAAGAAAGAGCTCCTTGGGGAAATAATGGTTCACAATCTGGGTAGGTAGAGCAGCCAGTAAGCCCAGAATGTATGTTCCACAATTTTAAAGTGGACATTAGAAACTGATACTAGAGCAGGAGAATAAGAGACCTACTATAGAAAAACAACCAAAGAAAGTCAGAATTTCTTCTACCAGGCAGTGAATGTCACAGTTGGCTTCACCTGCCAACCTAGAGTGACTTAGAAGAAGGGACCTCAAGTGAGGAAATGCTCAGAGCAGGCTGGCCTGTGCCATGGCTGTCAGTCATTTTCCTAACTGCTCATTGATGCAGGAAGGTCCAGACCACTGTGGGTGCTGCCTCACTGGGCAAGTGGGAGAAGGGTGACTGAGCAAGCCAGAAGCAGCATTTCCAAGGTTTCCGTGTCAAGATCCTGCTTTGGCTTCCTTCAGTGATGGACTGTAACCTGTGAGCTGAAATAAACTTTCCTCCCAAGGTGCTTTTGGTCGCAGTGTTTGTCAGAGCAAAAGAAGACCAAACTGGCACAGCAGAAAGAGAAGAGACGAGGAATGAAGAAAATCCACACACTGGGGAGGGAAGAAAGCTACAACAACAACAAAACCCCAATGCCAGCATGGTAACCACACCTTTAATCCAGCGCTCAAAACACAGAGGCGGCAGAGCTCTGAGTTTGAGGCCTGTCTGGCCTACACAGCTAGCTCCAGAGCTACACAGTGAGACCCTGTCTTTAAAAGAAAGAAAGAGAAAAACACCAAGCACCAAGGGTTCTGTCTTCCCATAAAACCATCAACCAGGGTTTTTTAGAGGGACCTATTATGCATAATGTAAAATAAAGAAACACACTAAAAGCAAATCCAAAAGACACTGACAAAGAATATTTGCATCATCTATCAAAAACAAATGTGTAGTATCTTACTGTACAAAGAACTCTTTCCTATACAAATAAGCACCAATACTGTCATTTTTAAAATGAGCAAAATTTCTAAACAGCACCAAGCACTCCTTGGCATGACGTACTGAGGCAAGATATACCTATGAATGCTCCTGTGAAACATAATTTGAATATAATTATGAGAAGTGGGGAAAAAGCCTTTAACATGCAAGGAACCTCAAAATAATACAAACATCAATCCGGAATACAAAAGGAAACCTGAACAACTGAAATTCTAACCTCTACCCCTAGAGACTTCACAACTCTGATTTACAGGAGTTGTTACTCGTTACTTTCTTTGTTTCTATCTTATATGTTAAAGGCATTTGTCCAAATGTTCTCAATTGTCCAGTTATAATTTAGGATGACACTGCATCCATGAAATGAGAGGCTAGAAAACAGTGATAGAGAAATGGAAGGAAGGTATTAACGTTGGTAAAATGACTCAGCAGGTAAGGCCCTTGACAGGCAGGCAGCCAGAGGATCTGTGTTGAATCCTCTAAACTCAGGCAAAGGTCTAAGGAAAGAACAGATTCCAGAGTTGCCCTCTGATCTACACACACACACACACACACACACACACACACACACACACACACAAATCAAAGGTCATATAGAACTTAAAAATTCACATAGAGGGTTGAAGAGATGGCTCAGCGGTTAAGAACTCTTCCAGAAGTCCTGAGTTTAATTCCCAGCAACCACAAGGTGGCTCACAACCATCTGTAATGGGGATCGGATGCCCTCTTCTGGTGTGTCTGACAGTGTAGACACATACATGAAATAAATAAATATATTTAAAAATATTCACATAGAAAGATGGCTCTTAAGAGAATACTCTCAATTAATAATAATTAACATTTACAATGTATGAGAAGATCATCTAGATATTTTGAATATAAGAGTTTACCCCTGCATGCTTTGAATTCAGTCTTGACACCTTAAAGATAAAAGCAAACGGGCTAAGAACATGGTTATAGCTAAGGATTGGCCGCAATAGTCCTTCACCACAACTTGACACAGCCTCTTCTGTCTCCCAGGAAGTAGGACCAAAAGTCAAGGAAGGCAGATAATAAAATAAGATCAGTGCAGGTGCTCTACCATCCAATTAAAATAGAACCACAGAACTGAAAAAAGGAAATCTAGCATATTTTTCTGAACTGTAGTTAATCAGTATACAGAATGAAAGACTGTAAAAAATATATAACAGATAGCAATGTGCCAAAGTATATTACTGTGGGGTAAAGAGGCAATAGAGATTTAAAAAAGGAAATGAAAAACAAAACACAGAAAACTAAAGTAAAACTAGAATGTTCAAAAGACACTCAAGTAAAGCACGTAAAATCCAGATGTTAACATTCCTTCATGTTCTTTCTGCCCAGCAGTTACCTGGCAATAGCCAGGTAGGCCTGACTTGCTGTAACAGGAACTGCTTGGCCACTCCTAGCTCTCTCTGCCCCCTTCTCTCTTTCATCCCTTTCTCCCCCTGCCCCACCCCCACCCCGCCATGTCCTTCTCGGGTCTTCTCTCTTTCTCTGCCTCTACTCCCTTCTCAACTTTCCTTCCCATACCCCCAAATAAACTCCATTCTATACTATATTCTTCCTATGGCTGGTACCTCAGAGGGAAGGGGTGTCTCAGCACGGGCCAGCAGAGGCACCCTCCCACCTCACCCTACCTCAATCTACAGAACACATCCTAGTCTTTATAGAAAACACAACACAGGCCTTTTGGGGTTTGGTAGTGGTGGGTTTAACCACTTTTCAGAATCTGAATGGCTTTTCAACAAAGCTGGAAGCTAGAAGACAAGTAAACAGTAACTTCAAAATTCTAAAGGGCACTTCACTTCGGACTTATTTAAAGTATTCCATACATCCATTTGACTGAAACCTACAGCTTTCGTTTCACATAGGCAAGGCACCAAAACCTGTATCTCCTATGACTGTTTTCAAGAAGCTTCCAGAGCATGAAGTCCTCTAAATCAAAGGAGCAAAGAACACCAATAAGATGAAAAGCCATATTACTTACAACAAACTATGAAGCTGGAAATGCTAAGTGAAAGGAGGGTGTTTGGTTTTGAACCCCCAGACAAGGGATTTAGGTATATATTTCACATATCAAAGCAAATCTCCAGGTTCTCCCACCATCCCTCAGTTCCTACCTGATATACCCTACCCCAACCCTGAACGTTCACCCTTTCCCCAGAGGCTCTTCCCTAGTATATATAATCCAGACATTTTAGTTTTAGTGCTCACGCTCCCTTCAACCCCCCAACGCCTCCCCCAGCATGAACCCTTTCTGTCTTTCTCCCCAACCCCCATGGCCTGGGGCCAGTGAACTGGCCTCCAGAGCAGCTTACGAATAAACTTGCCTTTAATGTATTCTAATCTGGCTTGAATTGGCCCATTTCATAGCACAGAAATAACCTATCAGAGGGAGGTATCAAAATTATTCACAGACTAATAGAGTTATTAACTGAAATATAGTGTGGAAGCATTTACAGAACTCTTTAGAAGGAAAACCTGAGAATAAAAAAATAAATAAATATGTACCTTCAAATATTCAAAGACTCAGGACCCAGCAGATAAAGACAAAAATCCAAGACTGAACAAGCAAGTGATGGTTAAAAGTGTGCATGTAACTATGCTTCCTAGTGTCTCTGTACATCTCCCTTCCAAAGGGCACCTCTCTACCGTAAACAACTGTAAATTAAGACTGTCACCAAAAGCTTCATAAAGTGTTGTCTTTCTATAGTAATCTTTACTGAAGTATTCCTTCTCCATAGTAAATTCAACCATACTCACTTCTGTGTTTTTCCTGGAGTTCAACAATACTTCAAATATCACGGCAGAGCAAGGAGAGTTTACTACATACTTACAACCTAACTTTGAAGCCCAAAAGTGTCTATATATACTAAAGGTCTCTGGTTCGATCCTAGGTTTTGGCACTAGAAGAATGAAAAAAGTGAAATATTAAAAGGAAAGGACATGACTGCTCCTAGATATAGTAGAGAAAGTTTACTGCAGATAGAAGGGTGAGCACAGCCAGAGGCAGACAGAGAGCATCCAGAGCCAAGTGAGGAGAGGAGGAGGGTAAAGGAGAAGTAGGGGAACCAGGCGCAGCGTCCAGGAGGCCAGAGGTACAAAGAGGGAGGGCAACCAGAATGTTTGGATAATATAAGGAAGGGTCCTGGGGGAAGATCTGCCCAGCCCTTGGGCTGCACAGGCCAGGGTAAAGAGTTGAGGGTAGTGGCCATAGTAAGACAGCCATACCCTGTAATAGGGACTGTTGGCTGGGAGAACCTGGAGGCCAGGTCCTTTTTGATATGTTAAGTAGGCCCCTCAGGTCGCTGGTTTGAGAACTGATGTGCTGGTACAAAGATGAAAATGTTGATAATGGTAGGTACACATTGGCATCCTGATAAGGATTAAAGAGAAGCCAAAGGAAGTGCCTAAAGCACTGTATTCAGCCAACAACAGTGGCTGCTCTTCTCCTAGAAACCAACCAGTGACAAGTGAAAGAAGACTGGTGCTCAGCCTTAGCCTTGTGAATATTTCAACAGGACAGGTAAGGGAGAGATGTCCCTCTCCCAAAGCATGGGCAAAAGCACCCTTACCGCCAGGTCAGTCAGAACCTCTGGCAGAATGGCAGGGAAGGTAAGTTTCCAGGCCCTTGCCTCCAGCAAAATAAGGCAAGCCCTTTATCAGTCCAGTCCCCCTGTGAGATTTACACATCAGTGCATTATAATACCACAAAGGCAGTAAGTTATGCAAAAGCAACAGAAGCAACGAGATTAACCATAGGAGGTCCTAGCTCACCCAAGCAATGGAGGGGAAGCTATCTTCTTCAAACCAGAGTCCATGCAGCAGGGAAAAAAGGGCAGTTCAGGTTCAACATTAGGCTGGCTGTGCGTGGATGGCACTGATCCAGGCTTACAGGTTCTTGTATTTTAACCTTTAATGTTTTAATTGGCTAATAATTTCTAGGAGGAAATAATAGGCTTACTCTAAGTATATATGACTGAATATAAAAACAGAACAAATTAATGATAAACAAATGTGTTTACAAGACTTCTACAAAGCAATCTCCATTGGCTATACCAGGCCATACAGACCTCCAAATACAGCAGCTGTCCTCTCCCACCTTCAGTAATGGAAAACATAAAGAGGATAAATACAGGTCCAACTGGAAAGAAATCCAAAGTAGCAGAATTCAGCGCTGCTTTTGGCTTGCTGCTTCTTGGCTCCTGTTGTGCACGATCATTACTGTACATGCAGGACCGCGCGCACACGCACAGACACACACAGACACACAGACACACAAAGACACACAAAGACACACAAAGACACACACACACACACACACACACACACGCTGTCTCTGTACTCGGCTTTTCATATCATTTCCCATCATCTAAATACAAAATTAGTGAAACTATCTATTTCATTCTTTTCCTCCAAGAGAACTAAGTCACCTCTGGTTTTGCTCAAATAAATATACTTTTGGTCTGATATTTGTTAAAAACCTATTTCCATCTTCCATGTTCAGATCAAGTTTTATTATCTAATCTCTCAAGATCTTAAACCCCAAACATCTCCACTGGCCTGTAAAGAGCCCAGAGTAATCCAGGCATTGGTCTGCCAGCCCCATCTTCCTGCATGCATGCCTTCAAGCAAGTCTTCTCAGTGGCAGTAAAATCACCTGACCTGCATGGGTGCCACTGCCTTAGAATAGCCTTGAGCCGGTACCAACATCCTGCTATCTGCCACACCCTGAGCTCCAGAACTAGCCCTCATATGAATTCCTTCTTTAATATCCCCTAAACATCTGTTTCAAATGGAGACTGTTTGTGCCCTTTCAAGGTCACTGTGTCAGCTCCTGGGCCTAACCATGACCCTAACTGGTACGTAAAGTTGTTTTTGACTTATTTCTGACTGTGGTAGTCCTTCCCTCGTTATTTGTGCATCGTGCTAGGAACTGATGCAGGTAATTACAATATTAAATTTTGCTTAGTCTCCTGTTTTATGTTTGTAAAGTACAATTTAAAACAGACCACTAAGAACAAACCGAGTGTTTAATTCATATATTCTCGTTATGGTCTAGCCCTCAAACCTGTCAGAAATTTGCTGAATGTGGCATTTAATAAGTTCAAATTTACTGTGACAGAGACTCCCAAATCCTAAGAGTGGTTCCCCCAAGGTCCTCAAGAAGAGAAGGACACAATGACAAAGGGCACCACCACCTGGATTGTGGTAGGCTACTGGGCATAATGCTGGCCGATGCTTTGCCTGTTGCCAGGACCTGGTTTAAACTGTGAACAAACAGAGGGCACTGGAGAATTGATTGCCACATGTTGCTTAAGGCAAGATGAGATGATCTCTCCCAAGTTCTTCCTCCATAGAAAGGCCTCTCAGATTTGTGGGGCCTGGTAACTAAAGACTGACCCTGCCCTGGGACCTGTGTCCCCAACAAAGCCATTGACATCACAGGAATTTAATGGGGTGACTGTCTGGGTAATGGGGAAGTCTGTCATTTTAAATGACACATAGGCCATTTACAGTATAATTTATCCTTCTCAAGACCCTGATTACATTGCCAGCTAAGCTGCCTGTAGCTTAGCAGCTAGTCCACAGACAAATAGCTCCTTCAAGGCAATCCATCACTGTGTTAGTTTACTAGTCAATTCGTTAGTGAGTGAGTGAGACAGATAGACACAGAGACACTGACTGACTGACTGACTACTAGGTCTCTTAGTTAAAAAGGCGAAGTACTGGAGAGGAAAGGCTTATGTAAGGTCTTGAGGACATGAAAGCTTCTAAAACAGCGTTTCAAAGTCTGGGAAAGTCACTGAGGTTGGAAATGCAAGTGATGAAATCTAGTTAGAGGATGTGAGAAAAACTTAGATAGGAAAATTATTTCAGGTGGAAGATGTTTTAAGGTTTGTAAATTCAGGTTATTAGTGTTGGAGAGTCTAAAAAAGGTGTTTTAAGGTTGGAAAACGCAAGTTATAAAAATTGAAGAGTCTAAGAAGGTATTATAAGGTATAGAACTGCAACTTGTAGAGGTATATAAAAGGAGGGTGTTTCATACCCCACCCCCATGATACTAAACTAAGATTTCAAAGTTCAGAAGTTTAACACTGACCACTGGAATTCTCATAAACTAGTAGAACACTGGCTGCTTACAATTCAGTCACAAGCTCAAGACTTTAAATTCCCTTTGGTTGTCTCCTAAATGTAGACTCAAAGGTGCTTCTTATGCTAAAAACATCTCTGTTCAATCTGTGTATCCAGCCCTCTGACTGAGAAAAGAATGTTCCATGCCTTTTAACCCAAGCCTAGTAGGTTTTACTAGGTCCCAATGGCAAAGAGTCTACTTCTGTTGTTTAACAGATACCTGTTAACTGCGTTTTCTACTAATGTACATCCTTTTGTAAACTATAATTCACAAAAACTTCAGGGAATCAAAGTTATTAAGACTTGGAGCCACCTGCCACAAATCAAACAGACTCCAGATGACTATACCCACCTGTTCTTGGAAATGGGATTTCCTCCTTGGTCTTGGGATTCCTTACCTTATCCAATTACTAAACAATTTTGATTTCTGTCCCTGGTCTGTATCTGTCCCAGCAGACTTCACCTGGCTGAGCTCTGGACTGGCTGAAATGAAAGCCAATGTGACTGCTCCCTGTCTTCCAGCTAGGATTGGATCAGCCAATCAGATGCTTCTGATAAATGCCCCATTGCCCAGCCTTGGTCTATCATTTCAGCCTTCCTGGTCCTCAATGACAACTGTCCTAATGTCAGCTAGCAGTAGTTACAGAAGAGGATATGAGTTCATTGTCCCACCTAACAGGCATTTTAAATGCTAAGTCAAAAAGGAAATCCCCCTGGGCCCATGCTGAAAAGATCAAGACTTGGATTCTCCACTCTCATATTAAGCCTGTTCCTAATGGAAGACTAGATGACCCAACATCAGATTGAAAGCCTCTCAGCACCCTGAAGACCTGTTAACATTTCCTTGTCCTCCTGTTCTTAGTCTCACTATTCCTACCCCCATTTGCTAGTTAATTCCAGTCCCTCTTCTCATGGTCCCCTGGATCACTACTCCAGTCTCAGCAATGACAGAACCATTGTTCTCTCTACTCCTTGCCCTGACTTGTGTGGGTCCTGCCCATAAACACCCTCCTCTGGTTTGTCCAGGCCCACATTTTGGCAGTAAAACTTATTGGCCAATGACTCAGACCTTGAGAAAACTGACGAATCAAGGATTTGATTCAGTTATAACTCAGAGGGGGCACACAAAGAGCCCAGAGTAATCCCAGGCATTGGTCTGTCAAACCCATCTTACTGCAAGCGTGCCCTCCAGACCTATATGCTTTACAGTTGTGGTAAAACCACTGGTCCTGCAAGAGCCCCAGGAGGGTTGAAAGAAGAAGGCAGCTTTAAAATAGCCTTGAGCCTGCACTACCACCCTGCTATCCAACATACCCCGGGCTTAATAATCCTCAATTTACAAATTTCTTCTGTGTTATCCCCTGAACATCTTGCCTGTGGGTTTATGCTTCAAAAAAGACTGGCTGTTGTGTCAGTTCCAAGCCTGACCCCGACCATGACTAGTTAGAAGCATCCCCCTTTGCCCCTCCTCCCCCACAGTGAATAAAGTTTCCTTTGGTTTATTTCTGACTTTGGTAGTCCTTTCCTCATTATTTGCACACCCCATGAACCCAACAGCCTGAATATTCACTCTCTGTAACATCACTGCTTCTATACAGTGTGACACCTTCTGTGAGGCAGAAGTTACCCATCCTTACATATCCGGTGTATATATTCTATCCCTAATCCTCTCCCGCCTAGACCTACAGACAACACTGAATACCTCAATCACCTTGGCTTCAATTCTACAGAGGTAATAGCAGCAAATTTAAGAGAACAAAGAACTCTAACTATGGCTAGTCACAATCGCAAGCAGTCAACTCCTAAACAGATCAAACATTTCAAATTTAAAAGGAAAAACTGTTTCAAACATACCAATACGAAGCAAAATCGATATCACTTTCTGTCAGCAAACAAGTTTTATAATGCATAGCTAAAGTTCTCAAGCCTAACCTGAGAAGACTGCCATTTCAGCTGCTAGGAGACGTATTAAACGGTAGGCATGTGTAGGATTAGCCGCTAAGAAAAAATTCTCCCAGAAATACAAGATAAATAACCTCCCAGGACAAGACACAGATCACCTATTCTCTTTCTAAACTACCCTGATTTTCTAACAAAAATAACTTCAGCTCAAGAGGCCAATAGAGAAAACAGCAAATGACATCTCCAGCACTGAACCCTGAAATGAAACACCAGAACAGGGAAGAGCGGACTGCACAATGGAGCAAAGTACATTCCAAAACAAGGCTGCTTTCTGCACTGTAACCTTCATCAGCAAGGGCTTTCTCCTCTGAAGACAAGGTTCTCTAATGAGTCATCCAAAGCAGCCGTGAAGGAGCGTATGTAACTCATGTCAACAGAGAACACTGCACACAGAGATTCTTGGAAAATGTATTTCTTGTGGGTCCGAGTTTTAAGCCATTAAGGAAAGTCAATGTTTTCTATCGTCTGCCTGTGTCTGATTAAGTCTCTGTTCATTTTTTTTTTCAGGTAGTCTTTATAAAATTATTACTTTTGAAGATAATGGAAACAGGAAAAGAATGAAGCAAAGTTAGGTGACCTATTTTGCACAGTCCAAAAGTCATTAATACTATTTTTTGACACACAGTAAGCATTCAAATATCTGAGTGAAAGGTCATCCAAAGAATTGCTTGTTTAGACTAAAGGATACTGGAAGGATTCACTAAATGTCTTACAATCACTTTTCTAAAAAATACATTCTTCAGTCTTTATAAGTTTCTGTTTTTAAACAACAACCAAACCCCAGAGCTTCCTCCTTCCTGAGAACAGAGCCATGGCACAGGAGTAGACATTCTCCAGCTTTCTCCTGTGCTCTAACATCTTCAGTGCTGCCCTAAGAAGTTAGCTACTGTAAACCACTCCCACTTCATGCTCAAGGTTATGAGGATGGAAATGGTCCTACAGGAGCATGCAATCTCCTTTACAGAGGAGGAAAAAACACTGCAGTAAGAATTCTACCCTTTGCTTATCTACAAGTCATACTTTAACAAACAACACTCTCACTTTCCTCACCCTCACTTCCAAAGTCACCGAGCTGTTCTCAGCCAATAGTGTGGCTTTTTCACTGTCAAGATGGTCCTATTTGTGACCCCTCCCCCCACTTGTGTGTGTCTGTGTGCTTGAAGTCTAGAAATCTGGAGGCTGGAATGACTATAAAATTACAGATGCTCTTCCCTGTCATTGTACTTTGTAGAGAGAAAAACTGATACTGAAAAGCACAGCTGATTAGAAAGTAACAGCTGCCTTGACCAACGCAGAAAATGAACAGAGTGGGAGTTCCTTTTCCAATCTGTGAGTGAGTTAATGTATCTTACAGAAAAATGTCCAGTAAAATACCATTGCTCTCATCAAGCAGACAACAGAAAAGGGGGACAAAAACAAAGGTGAGGTGGAATGGTTGAAAAAAATCAAAAATGGGCTGGGCACAGACCGGCTCCATGGGAGTCAAATCAAACTGCAGGAGGCAATGCAAACATTTTTGGGAAAGAACCCCAGTAGGAAACAAAGATCAATGCCTCCAAATGGTCCTGCATGAGTAATGAAGGGCAGTGAGGCAGGGACAGAATGGTCAATAAGGAAAACAAACAAACAAAACAATTCAGGAAATGCTTTGAGTGTTTCCACCCACTGCAACGGTTTATGTTCTGGAGACCAGTCCTGAGCTTGGCTGTGTTGAGAGGTAGTAGACATTCTAAGGGGTGGGCCCGAGTATGTCTGTAATTCTCAAAGGACTGCACCAGTCCCCGCAAGAACAAATGTATTAATTAGTCCTTGACTCCCTCTAGGCTCCAGCCTTGCCCAGGGATGTTGATACAGGCTCCTCCCACGGTGGTGTGACCATCATGAGACCTTCATCAGAGGCAAACAGAGGGGCTTCAGAGTCTTGGATATGCAGCCCTCCAAACTGGACTAAGCACTCTCCTCTTCTGTAGAAAGTACCCACTTTTTGTTACAGGACTCAGGCAACAGGAGCATGTACAAAAGAGGTCACAGGCCAAGACAGAAAGTCAGAACACATATGGGATTAGTGTAATCACAACACAGACTGCTAACCACTGCCATCATTATTTCTACTTTTTGGCTTCAAACCACACACTCTCAATCTGTACCAGCCGTGGCTAAAGCTCTCCTCTTTCAAGCCCAATGTCCCAGAAAAATTTGCTTCTTAATATAAATATTACCAATACTTTTCAGTTTCAGAAAATATGTGACCAAAGGCTAACAGCAAATCCAGAAACAGTAACAAGCTGAGCACAGGCCCCTGGACTCTGTTTGCATCTGTTACTTTAGTGTCTGTCTGGCAAACTCCCCCTAAGTGTCCGATCCCTATCAAGTAGACATCTGCTGAGGATTCTGCTGAAAGCATCTCAAATTTAAGTCTCTCTTTTTTTTTTCTCTCCATCCTGTTGGTAGACTTTTAATTCTTTTTTTTTCAATTTATAATGTTCTTTATTTACTTATATATATTATACTTATATAATATATATACACACATTTTATAGGTATGAGCAATTCATACTCTTTCCCAGGGAACTATATATCCACATCATATTCCCATTTTTGTTAAAATGTTTGTCTTTGAATAATCAATTTGCACAATTTCCCTTTTTTAACTTTTTTTTCATACAGTGCATTTTTTTTTAAATTTAGAGAATACTTTATTAGTTTTTGTAATCAAACCCACGTAGATAAGACCTTACATATTTAATACAGTGTGTTACCCCTGTACAAATGGAAAAAACTTAAGTTCAACATTTCTAGACCAATATGGCTGTTAATTTCTGTACAGTGCCAACTCAACACAGTAAACGGGGATACTTTTTTCCAAAGTTGACAGCACAGCTAAAGTTTCAAAGAATTCAAATTATATATCTGTATATATATATATTTATATTTATATAAAAAGACCAAAAATAGCAGTGTGTTATGCATCAACAGCAGCAACAGCTTTTCCAGGTTCTGCAGTCATCTGAACAAAACTGTAGAGACATCCAACACACTCCATTAAAAAAATAAAAAATAAAAAAACAAAACCCGAGAAAACAGCACAGTTCTGTTACTCTTGTGGTACCTGGCACCATTTTTTTTTTTAAATTAGCTTCTCAATCATCATCTGGAAAGAAAACATTCTGAGCAACATCATTAAAAACAGCTCTGATAAAGCACGGTCACTACTACGTATCATAAAGCAGGTACAAGCTATTTTACATCCACAGAGGTATGATACAGTACTGTCCTACATCTATAATACTAGAGGATACAATTTCAAAGGCATTATTTGAGACTTGATTCTACTTTTCCAGCAGAGGGCCCAAAGGATGGTGTGACACAGCTTTGTAAAGAAACATACTCTAGACAGGATTTCCTTTCACTAGTGGCACAGTTCTAAGGATTCATTCTCTCCATGAATGTCAGCTAAAACCGTTATTAAAAAAAATGAAATATCCCTAGAACAAAACCGTATAACCACCGGATTCACATGAAGATGACCTAGTGGAGACAAGCTGGACCTCACCTTACCAACAAGCTATCAAATCTGTTATGTTTAAACAGTGAGACCTCCAAGGAAGGAGATGCCAAGTAGTGCTTCAAAGCTTCGGACCACAATCAAACACAGCATCCTTTTCAACAGAAGCAGAAGCTCATCTGAATATGCTCAAGGATGCTGACATCAACATTTAATCATCTCCTCACTCATCCAGGAAGAAGGGGAGATCAGTTACTACTGTACTTTATTGTGTTCAACCAAATCACCATGTTACAAAAATAGCAAGCTGCCATAATAAAAAATAAGGCTCCACTATCCAGCACCAGATAGCATCATTTTACTTTCAAGCCTAGAAATTGCACACTTGTATATAAACCAACCGAAGATGAGGATTGAGAGTTCATCTTGGTGGATTTTTCCTTTGATGAATATGAAGTGTCCTTCCTTATCTTTTTTGATGACTTTTAGTTGAAAATTGATTTTATTTGATATTAGAATGGCTACTCCAGCTTGCTTCTTCTGACCATTTGCTTGGAAAGTTGTTTTCCAGCCTTTCACTCTGAGGTAGTGTCTGTCTTTGTCTCTGAGGTGTGTTTCCTGTAGGCAGCAGAATGCAGGGTCCTCATTGCTGTCCAGTTTGTTAATCTATGTCTTTTTATTGGGGAGTTGAGGCCATTGATGTTGAGAGATATTAAGGAATAGTGATTATTGCTTCCTGTTATATTCATATTTGGATGTGAGGTTATGTTTGAGTGCTTTTCTTCTCTTTGTTTTGTTGCCAAGATGATTAGTTTCTTGCTTCTTCTAGGGTATAGCTTGCCTCCTTATGTTGGGCTTTACCCTTTATTATCCTTTGTAGTGCAGGATTTGTAGAAAGATACTGTGTAAATTTGGTTTTGTCATGGAATATCTTGGTTTCTCCATCTATGTTAATTGAGAGTTTTGCAGGATACAGTAACCTGGGCTGGCATTTGTGTTCTCTTAGGGTCTGTATGACATCTGTCCAGGATCTTCTGGCCTTCATAGTTTCTGGCGAAAAGTCTGGTGTGATTCTGATAGGTCTGCCTTTATATGTTACTTGACCTTTTTCCCTTACTGCTTTTAATATTCTTTCTTTATTTTGTGCGTTTGGTGTTTTGACTATTATGTGACGGGAGGTGTTTCTTTTCTGGTCCAATCTATTTGGAGTTCTGTAGGCTTCTTGTATGTCTATGGGTATCTCTTTTTTTAGGTAAGGGAAGTTTTCTTCTATGATTTTGTTGAAGATATTTACTGGTCCTTTGAGCTGGGAGTCTTCACTCTCTTCTATACCTATTATCCTTAGGTTTGATCTTCTCATTGAGTCCTGGATTTCCTGTATGTTTTGGACCAGTAGCTTTTTCTGCTTTACATTATCTTTGACAGTTGAGTCAATGATTTCTATGGAATCTTCTGCTCCTGAGATTCTCTCTTCCATCTCTTGTATTCTGTTGGTGAAGCTTGTATCTACAGCTCCTTGTCTTCTTTTGATTTTCTATGTCCAGGGTTGTTTCCATGTGTTCTTTCTTGATTGCTTCTATTTCCATTTTTAATTCCTTCAACTGTTTGATTGTGTTTTCCTGGAATTCTTTCAGGCATTTTTGCGATTCCTCTCTGTAGGCTTCTACTTGTTCTCTAAGGGAGTTCTTTATATCTTTCTTGAAGTCCTCCAGCATCATGATCAAATATGATTTTGAAACTAGATCTTGCTTTTCTGGTGTGTTTGGATATTCCGTGTTTGCTTTGGTGGGAGAATTGGGCTCTGATGATGCCATGTAGTCTTGGTTTCTGTTGCTTGGGTTCCTGCGCTTGCCTCTCGCCATCAGATTATCTCTAGTGTTACTTTGTTCTGCTATTTCTGACCGTGGCTAGACTGTCCTATAAGCCTGTGTGTCAGGAGTGCTGTAGACCTGTTTTCCTGTTTTCTTTCAGTCAGTTATGGGGACAGAGTGTTCTGCTTTCGGGCGTGTAGTTTTTCCTCTCTACAGGTCTTCAGCTGTTCCTGTGGGCCTGTGTCTTGAGTTCACCAGGCAGGTTTCTTGCAGGGGAAAAGTTGGTCCTACCTGTGGTTCCAAGGCTCAAGTTTGCTCGTGGGGTACTGCCTAAGTCCTCTCCGCAGCGGCAGCAACCGGGAAGATCTACGCCGCTCTTTCCGGGAGCCTCCGTGCACCAGGGTTCCAGATGACGTTTGGTGTTTTCCTCTGGCGACTGGATGTGCACAGAGTGCAGTCTCTTCTGGTTTCCCAGGCGTGTCTGCCTCTCTGAAGGTTTAGCTCTCCCTCCCACAGGATTTGGGTGCAGAGAACTGTTTATCCGGTCTGTTTCCTTCAGGTTCCGGCGGTGTCTCAGGCGCAGGGGTCCTGCCGCTCCTGGGCCCTCCCCTACGGGAACCCAGAGGCCTTATACAGTTTTCTCTTGAGCCAGGGATGTGGGCAGGGGTGGGCAGTGTTGGTGGTCTCCTCCGCTCTGCAGCCTCAGGAGTGCCCACCTGATCAGGCGGTGAGGTCTCTCTCCCACGGGGTTTGGGAGCAGAGAGCTGCTGCGGGCCGGGATCCGAGGGTGTGGGACTTCCCTTAAGTCTCTTAAAATGTAAAAA
Source organism: Rattus norvegicus (assembly GCF_021556685.1). Taxonomy (NCBI): domain Eukaryota; kingdom Metazoa; phylum Chordata; class Mammalia; order Rodentia; family Muridae; genus Rattus; species Rattus norvegicus. The sequence continues at coordinate 84,977,187 of NC_141537.1, read as the reverse complement.
ACTATTGCTTTTAACACAGTGTGACCAGGTAATAAATTCAATAGATTTAAAATTTATCAAGAACCACAGGGGCAATTACAGCCTTATTTAAACCTACCAAATGCCTTTAAGACTTCAAAAACAAAATATTAAGTAATTCTACAAAAGAAGACAATGATCTTAAAGCATAACTTGTTTCACAGCAAAATGTCCATTTCCCTCATGAAGCTATGCCAATGCAGGGGGTTCAGTATGACTGAACGAACAAGCAGGCTCTCTCTCCAGAATACCCTTCCACCTTGCTCAGACTGGAAGACAATGCACAGACTCTTTTCAATGTAATCTCTCATTAACAAAGCAGCTCTAAACAATGACTGATATTTTAAATGGTGTAGTGTTCATCATGCATTTTCTCCAAGATGGAGATTTTACCATGCTGCCCACCATCAAGATACAGCCTGAATCAAAAGCAACAAAAGTTGTACAATTTATATATTTCTAGATACTCTCCTACTGGAGGAGGTGGGGGATGGTAGACACTGTAGGACTATACAGAAAAATTCCAAGTCTTGTACTTTCTTCATGAAATGTTAACTATTTGGTGATCAATAGCTGGTGGCTTATACTCAAGTTGCAGGTAAGCCATGAGTTAAATGACTTCACGTCCCACTCACCTACAGGAATGTGAGGTCTTGAGAAAGCAACATAATGAGGCAAACACTCTCCTGCTAAATGTCTGCAGTACGAATCCTCCCCAGCTCATCATAGAAATATAGCTGTTTCTATCAAAACGGGAACATGGGAAACTTGACGGTATACTCTTAGAGGGTTTACCACCATTACCAGTGACGCCCAACTCTACTTCCTAACACACATGCACTTAAGTCTGACAAAACCTGCTAGCTTTCTCTCCCATGAGGACTAACCTCTGGAACCTACTGGTATGTGTTAATTACCTTCCTAGAGAGACTGCTCTTCTGGGAATTTACCCCACTATACTTTACTGGCTAGTGGTTTCTTGTTTGTTTATGTATTTTGCCTCTTGGGTCCCCAAACTCAAATAGAAGAATAAAATATACCATAACTATAAGGACATATGACCCTTAGGGATGAAGGGAATTAGCATCTCAGTCTCCTTACTCTATCTCCCTCAAGGATTCTTGTAAGGGAATTGCACTTGGGGTAACAACTTGTTTTTGTACAGCGAACTTTTACACTTGCAAATGGCTGAGTAAAGAATAATGTGACACACTGAAAGTATAGGAAGCTGACATTTCAGTAGACACTGGTAGTTTACAATCTTTCATTTATTTCTTTTCTATGGCTCACTTATCAGAGAGAGAGGAGACAGTCTAAAACAGTTGCTATGCAGCACTCTCCTGAAAATCTGTATCCTTGTACAAATTATTAGCTGCACAGGATTCCTGTTTCCAAAAGGGGAAACAGGAAAATCTCTTCAAAAAAGGTTGCTTACAGGATGACTATGAGTTACAGTGACTGTGAGTCTCAGCAAGGCTGAGGACAAGGGTGCAGTCAAGTCTGGGGTACAGTGCTTCCCATGGTACTGTCTATGCTCAAGCACCTCTCCACAATGGTAGGTATGTCAAATTTAACCATTTCTCTTGACAGCCACCACCACCCTAAACTTAGCTACAATTATCCATCGGAGTATTACTATAGGACTCTGCTACCCCCTGGAGTACCAGTACAGATATCTGCTGTCTCCTGAAATACCCCGAGAGATCTCTGCTACCGAGACCGCTCCCCTCACCCACAAACAAATCTGTTTTCATCCCTCCCCTGTATGGCACATACACTATTCATTGTACAAAGACTTCCTTTGTCCATTTACTCCTTCAACCCCAATTACATTTATATTTTTAAATGATTTTATTTTTAAATTACATACATTGGTATTTTGCATGCCTATGTGTCTTTATGAGGGTATCAGGTCCCCTGGACTGGAGGGACAAATACTTGTGAGCTGCTATGTGGGTGCTGAGAATTGAACCTGGATCCTCAGGACGAACAACCAATACTCTTAACTGCTGAGCCATCTCTCCAGCCCAACATATTTACATACTATGATATTCAACTTCATAACCAACACGACTTAGTATTTAATTTCAAGACAATTACTAAGTACCTATCTGAACTGCTTAATGACATAGCATATTACTAATTTTTTGCCTTCCTAACTACTGTAAAAATCCTTCTCTCTCTCTCCTTTTTAATCCGATGACCAGCATGGTATACAAAAACAAATCCCTAACTACATTGCTTGGGTTCACTACACACAGACATTAAACAGTTCAAACGCAAGCCAGCAGCAGGTCTGAGGGGCATCTGTCTGGGCTTTCCAGGATGTGTTCCTCAGAACTGAGTGCCATTTAACTCTCTACTGTACTTGCTAACAAAACAACCACATACGGAGTTGATAACTAAGTGATAAGCTGCAGAAGATCGGAAACCCTTTCTTAGTCTTACAAGAATCATGGGGGGGGGGTCAAAAATGAAAAATAAAATTCCTTTATATCATGGTGGCAAATTTAATAACATTATTTAAGTAATTATTTCAAGAAGCATAGATTTCTCACTTTTTTGGGGAAAGAGAAAATAGTCTTATCATGTGACTAACAATAATTAGTTAAATTTTTTTAAAGAATAATTTAACTCAAAACCTCCAGGCTCTATTGAAATAGAAACTGCACCATCATTTTGGAATTTCTATGTTAACATATTGTTATGCTAACTCAAGCTAAAAAAACCTTAGTATGTAAGACGTCATGTTTACATCATGAAAATGGCTTATATTTTAGCTATTCATGTTTGAGTAAAGGAGGTGAAATGACATCATACCAGAAAATTGGCTTAAATTCAAAGGAAAGCCATGAAGCAGATGTAAGAATACACAATGGCTATAGAATGTGCATGACATGAGGCTCATTTGTTCAGTGTACTTAAAACTTCTCTAATAAAATATCTAGAAAATTCTTAGTAAATTTGTCAGTTCTTTCAGTAATTGTGAAAAATCAAAACTCTACTGTTGTTAAAAATGAACTCAGAAACTATTCAAGTTCTCCTTACAAAATTCAAAGTTTAAAATACGTTTCCATTACAGGCTATACAGGTACAGAAGCCAACCCCCAATGCTAAATAAAACGTGATACATACAACCCCCAAGGAAAGTTAAACTTCCAATCTGCAGTAACACAGCTGCAAGTGCACACAGCTGTGGCTCAGAGAGCCAGTCCCAGGTAGGTATCCGGGGTGGCAGTTCCCCAAGTCTCACCTGGTGGAGAATTCATCTTGAGAGCCTAACTTCAGTTTCCTGGATCTATCTCCAGGGGGAGGCTGGTTGGGTGGGGGGCAGTCAATGATTCTGCATTTCTTTTTTTTTTTTTTCTTTTTTTCGGGGCTGGGGACCGAACCCAGGACGATTCTGCATTTCTAAAATGTTCAAAATACTTTGAGAAATAGTGTCCTAAAGAAGTATGGGCATGAATGCACAATACATGCTAACAAACTAATGACCCAGCAATAGTTTTCTTAGTAGCACAATAGAAACAAATGCCCAATTATGAAATGATTGAATAAAATCTGGTATTTTCACCACTCCAGAACACTGTCAGATTAACTTCCATGTCCAGAAGTGGTTGTTTTAAAACAAACAATGAGAAACAACATGGAAAAGAAATTGCAAAAAGCCTCTCATGATAGGCAATCTTATCTAGTATTTTACTGGGCCATGTTTATTTCCTTAGCACTCATTACTGTTTTGTTTTTTTAATTTTCCCTAGAAAATAAATTCTGGTGTATTCATAAAAGGGAATACTACAGACTCTATGACAGCTAAACTCAATACAAATGAACCTTATAAACAAGCTTTATAAATGTAATAGTGAAGGGAAAGAAGCAAAATTCAAAACAGGAGTGTTATTAACTGCATTTACATCAAGGTGGCAAATGTTATTTAAAATGCACCAATAATGAAACACAAAGGCAAGGAAATAATTACTATGAAGCAAGGCTTACAGTTACTCTAAGATAAAAGGGAGCTTTATAGTTAAATGGCACAGGGGACCACATCTAGGTACACAGTGACAGTTGGGTATTTGGTGTATAACTATATTCTTTTACTAACTTTGCTTAAGTTTATTTCACTAATGTATAAAAATCATGTATTTGATTTGATGACAGAATTCTATCAAAGTTCTTTCCCAAAGATCACTACTTAAAAGTTTAGTATTCTAGTCCAGCCTGGCACTCAGTTTTTCAATTATACATCATAATCTAAATTTAAATAAAGAATCTGACCTGGTTGTAATGTAGATTTCATGACAGCAGAGTCTGGAGGTAACTACATAACAAACTGCATACTATAGAGTGATAAACTCTAAAACCATGTGTGCCTTTAAAACATACTTCCCAGCATAGACAGTAGTCTTCACATTTGAATGAACTATCATGCAACATAAAATTTGGCAGAAAATGACTTTTTAAAAGTATCATTCGTCTCCAGGAGAGGTAGTGCACAGCTTTCGTCCCAGAACTTTGGAGGCAGAGGCAGGCAGATCTCGGAGTTCAAGGCCAGCCTGGTCTACAGAGGAAGTCCAGGACTGCCAGGGCTACACAGAGAAACCCTGTCTGGAAAAACAAAACAAGTAAAAGTATGGTGAGCAGACCCAGTGACTCTAAGGCTCAAAGGCACTAGCTACTGTGCTTTGTGTGTCGCCCACTCAGCAGAGACTGAGATTCCCAGCCCTGCAGCAGAAATGCAGTAGTGAGGACACAGTGCAGTCTTTCCCTCCCCTCCCTGACTGAGCCCCCAAACAAAACACACAAAAAAGAAAAGGGGGAGGTAATGCAAGCTGCAAGAAGAACATACTATGAAACTCAAACGATGCCTTCTGACACAACATGCAAGGACAGGCGTGCCTCAAAACAGAAGTTTTATCAGACTACACGCAAACACGGCAACAACAAAACCTGCAAAACCAGAGAGCAGCTGCAATCTACAAAGTTTCTGCCAAGATGAGTGAGGGCAAAAAAGATCTCCACTGGGTCAAAAACTGTGTAGGTCTTATTTAAATACTTACCATTATACTACTGGTTCCAGAAGGACTAGGGGTAGCAGAGTAGAAGAAAAAAAAAAAGAGGGAAAACCCAATCAATACTACGGATAAGAAGCGGCAGCTTAGGAGCACCAACTGTAGGCACCCAGAGTAATACAGCAAAAGAACAGGAAGGACAGCCGTCCACTTTGCTGCAAGCCCGAGAAGCAGCTGGGCATGCCGTGCCCCTTTGCTTCTCAGTCCTACTTTACTCGCTTGGAAATACAGCTTACTACGCTATGCCAGAGAACAGATGTGGGAAGGCAACTACGGAATGCCAACAGCTGTCCCGACACGGTGTGTGCAGTCACAGTAATCAAGGGAACCCAGCAGCATCCTGCTGCCTCACTTCTCTCTAGTCACTTCTCTCAGCAAAGTCAATGATGTCCACAATGGGATCCATACAGCTGAAATTCAACAGTTCAACATTTTCCTGAGCAAAATAAATAGCTTTACTATTTACTGGTGTGCTTGATAACTAACCATCTTCCTGAAAACCACTGAAAGGTCACGATACCTAATCCACTCCTTTGTCTCTATCTCTTGCCACAGAAGGCTGCATCAGGAACTTCCATGACTTCGCGCTATGTCTCTTACATTGCCACCTTTCACACCTGGCACAATGTAAATTGTTGATAGAGAATTTACAAATTTGATAGTTAGAATGTCAGCTTTCATTTAAAAAGATTTTACTTCAAGCCAAAAACATTTTGCTAAATGCCTCTCTATCCATCTAACTTGTTTTTATTGTTACTATTATTATCATCATTGTTATTATTGAGATGAAATGCTTAAAAGTTCAAATGACTTAAAGCACACATACAACATGTCCATTATTTTTTAAAAGTATATTCTTTCTTGTAGGGGTGGCTATTTGATATATAAAAAGATTTTTCAAAGACGCCTTTAAATAACGAATGTTTTAAAGACTACGGACTTGTAGCCAGGGCAGAAAGCTTAACTAACATGTCAGTCTACTTGCAATGTACTCAATCTCCAGCACTGCCATTTCACACTGTAGTAGTACACGCTCCTAATTCCAGTGCTCGGGAGATCGTGGCAGGCAGGAACATTTCAATTTCAGAGTGAGACACGGTCTCAAAAGACCAAGATACAGACAGCTCAGTGGTTAAGCATTTGCCAGTTGTGCTCAAAGCCCTAATTTCCAATCAGAGTACATAAAACTATAAGAACAAATTAGCAAAATAAATAAATAAAACAAGGTGTATCCTCTCTAATTTTAAAGTATCTTTTGAAGCATTTGAAGAAAATTAAATAGTTAATTAAATATGATTCTCATATGCTGCCTGAGCACATTTGCTAGGATGGTAGGTAAGTGTATCTAAAAGCAAGATGCTATACCAAGCAGCATTCTGGTAGATACTTACCAGCTGCCCTAATGCATGTGATTACAAGTTGCCAAATTTGTATACACTCTATACAGTCACAAAGAGACAGGCAAGCACAGTAGCACATCCTTATACAGCATTCCCACCAAACGGATACGACGACAGTGATGATAACCCCTAGAACAGATACAGATGAGCACCACTACCCCAAACTCCAAAGTGTGTCAGGTGCAGTGCTATATGCCCGAAATCCTAGCACTCAGGAAGCAGAAGCTGGGGAATCAGGAGTTCAAGGCCAATCCCTGTTATCTCATAATTGGTTAAAAGACCCTGCCTCAGAAAGCAAACCAAAGCAATCCAAAGTCCCAAACGTTTAAAGTGCTGGCATGACACAGTTTAAACGAAACCACACCTGACCTCGTGACAGGTCAAATGTGTCAAACTGAAAAGGCTGTGCAAAATACAGTGGGCTTATTTATATATAATTATGAAATAGCATTCATGTTATATATTTATGTGTTTATTTATTTATTTGAAACACAAATGGGACAGTGTGCACACCAGTAATCCCAGCACTTGGGGAGGAGGATGCACAAGGATCAAAGACTGAAGGCTGGGCTGGCTTCTCCAGAGGTTTGCTCTCCAGCACCCACATAAAAAGCTGTACTAGGGTGGTGGCTCCTTTGTAATGCAGATCTCTGGAGACTTTACAGTGGAAGCCTGCCTTTTGCATATTTCCCTTACCCTCCGGTTACTTTTTTTTTTTTTTTTTTTTAAGTTCCAGAGATTGGTTGTACAACAGCATGGATGTTTTTTTTTTTAAATCTATTTATTTATTATGTATCCATCATACAGCTTTCTGCCTGCATGTATGCAACTACAGGCCAGAAGAGGGCACCAGACCTGATTATAGGTGGTTGTGAGCCACCATGTGGTTGCTGGGAATTGAACTCAGGACCTGTGGAAGAGCAGTCAATGCTCTTAACCTCTGAGCCATCTCTCCAGCCCCGGTTACTTTTTGAGTATGCAAGAAAGTAAGTCAGAGCCTGGCAATGGCAGCACATGCCTTTAATACCAGCATTCTGGAGGCAGAAGCAGGAGGATCTCTGAGTTCAAGAGGCCAGCCTGGTCTACAGAATGAGTTTCAGGATAGATAGCCAGAGAAACCATGTCTGGGCAGGTTGGGGAGTCATAATTGTTCTCAACCTCTTAAAAAGATTTCAACTAAGTTTATTATATAAATGTTCCCAAAAGCACCACACGCAGGTTGATAGTGTTGTCATACAAACACCTCATTTTACTAAACAGAAAGCTAGAAAAATCTATTCAAGTCAACAGAAAAAGCTATCCCAGAAATATAGTGGACTAGGTACTTTGATCTATCCTTCTGATAGAAATTAATTCAATACCCAAAAATACTGCTGCTGCTAGAATGATGCCTGTAAAGGGCTTTGCCTTCATGTTACCATAACCTAGGTAAGATTCCTTTCCATAGCCTCCAGCACCATCCAGCAAATTCATAATACTATGTAGAGAAGGAGTAGAAAACCATGGGAATGTAGAATTACAAACAGGTACCTGCAGTTTTGAAAAGGGATTTATAATTCTTTGGAGGCCTAACATGGGCCATTACACTGACATTCCTACACTTAAGCACATATCAGAACCACATGAGGTTCCATTACAGCAGACTGCAGCTGTCCTGCCCTACTATGTTTTCAGTGTGTGGGGGGAGGGGTGGTAATACTCTGTATATGGCCAGGTGATAATGGGACTGCTAGTCTGTGGGACACACTGTGCCAGAAACACTGACATCAAGTGTTCCAAGTGTCCCAAGCTACAGGAAAAGAAGATAATTTATTTTACGAAACAGTTTCACTACAGATGACTGATAAAATGGTACTAAGACAACTGGGTATAAAAATGCAGACATTTTTAGAAAGACTGTACCCTACCTTGCATCTTGTACAAAAATGAGTCCCAGAAACAGTGAAGTCTGAGCATGAAAGACAAACTGCCATGCTTACATTTTAGTCACTAAGAGCCCCTTTCAGACTAAAGAGAAAGGAGACATCTAAAGACCAGGGAAAGACAGCTAACATTAAATAAATGACTATGTCCACATTGGAAATGACATGTCTGGGACTTGCTTCGGGTGGGGGTGGGGGTGGATCAGATAACAGATTCATGAACATCAAATGTGTGTGATAAGGGTTTTTATGATACTGTTTTTCTCAAACTTTATGTGTATTTTCCTTATAAGAGGGAAAAAAAGCATTAAACTCAAGAGATATTTGGAATTTATGTAACAGAAAACCAACAGAATCCATTTAGAAACCCTGTGAATCACAAAGCAAAATACTAACAATCCAGCAGAAAAGTACAAACGACATAAAGAGAAGGAACACGGAATCGTGGAAAAAGAAATTCTAAGCAGGCAACCAGCTATGACAGCAAGCATGTACAAACACAGGACTCAAAAAGCTGAGCAGGAGGACCACAGGTTCAAAGCCAACTGGGCTACATAGTGACGCCATGTTTTGAGAGAGAAATGAAGAGGAAGAAAAGTGAAAGAACAAATACAAACAGGAAGCAGCATATTCCTACCTCTCCTAGTTTACTTTAACTGTCAATCTGTCATAGCCAGCGCTAACTAACCTGAGGGAGTTTCAATTGGGGACTGCCCTGATTGAACTGGCTTGTGAGCATGTCTGTGGAGCAGACATGAATTGGAGTCAGTGAGCAAAGCCTGCTGCAGATAGTGCCACCTCTGGGCAAGTGATCCTGAGCTAAGAAAGCAGACTACAAGAGCCAAGGAAAGCTGGCTGCTAAGTGCTCCTCTCAGGTGCTTTAAGCTCCTGCCCTGAGGTCCCACCCTGATTTCCTTCAAGGTTGAATTGTAACCTGAAAGTATAATCTAATAAACCCCTTTCTTCCCAAGTTGTTTTCACTTCTTTTATCACAGTAACAAAAAGCAAATTAGAATACCATAGAGATTAGGAAATTTGACAAAAGAAAAAAACAGGAGAGAGTGGAATGACTGGGTAACTATTCACCAATAGTAGCTTAAAGGGAAGGAGGACTGCAGTTGAAAGGACCTAAAGCTCTTCCAAGTTAGTAACTGAGAAGCATACAATCTCACAGTTGTCGCCTCCTCACATGGATTTCAGAGTATGGAAGTGACCCAGGTCCCATCCCGTTCCCGTCTCATTTGCTCTTCTCCTACTTTATAAAGAAAGCCATATCTTTCATTCATTACAATTGTTTGAATACACAAGACAGAAGTGACAAACAGAATAAAACAGCAACAAAAGCACCAGACACCAAAGAAGTACTGGACACTCTCACATTTTCTTTAATCAAATCACCCCATCAGGCTGCAGAGATGGCTCAGCGGTTAAGAGCACTCACTGCTCTTCCAGAGGTCCTGAGTGCAATTCCCAGCAACCACATGGTGGCTCACACCATCTGTAATGGGATCTGATGCCCTCTTCTGGTGTGTCTGAAGACAGCTACAGTGTACTCATATAAATGAAAAATAAAAAAATTAGGAAAAAAGAAGAATAAAATCACCCCATCACTACATCCCTTAGCCTGTAGCATTAAGAAACACATGCATGAGGCCTTGGACTCTATCCCCAGAATTGGGGAAACAAAAATGCATTCACAATAAAATCCTATTTATGCTAAGTATATATTAAATTTTGAACAATTTTACTTTTAATTACCTGTATATTATTAAATAGCAATTAATGTTTTACTATGTAGAGCCTGATTAATTAAAAATTCTAATAAAATTTAAAATACATAAAATCATATATAAAATATTATTTATATTTGGACATATTTAGAAAAGTATTTTAAAAACATTTCCTAATGATTTCTTTGCTTTTATTTTATTATGTGCATTGGTGTTCTGCCTGCATATATAATGTCAGATCCCCTGGAACTGGAGTGACAAGATAATTGTGAATGCCATGTGGGTGCTGAGAATTAAACCTGGATCTTCAGGAAGAGCATCTAGAGCTCTTAACTGCTAAGCCATCTCTCTGCCCCCTTAAAAGGGTGTTTTTAAAAGATTAGTATTTATAATAGACCTGAGGTTATACCTATTGAAATGCTCAACCATGACAAAACATGAAATGTAAACAATGCAAAGCATAGGGCTGTGTGGTTTCGTTCGATTCAAGGCTGGGGACTGAAGGCAGAACATTGGGCAGGCTAAGGCAGTGTTGTATCACTCACCTACAAGCCCAGCCCAAAAAGGCAGCATTGAAAATTACTTTGAGTATTTGAAAAAGTGTGAAGACCACTGCCAGAGAGCACATGTACACATCCAAAACCACATCTCCAAATGTTCCCACGGTATGGTTTACAGGCAAAACACTAGCAACCATAGCATATTCATTTCAGCAACCATAGCATATTCATTCAGTGCAGCATATCAATATGAAAACAGCCAATTACTTAAAGATACCAGGGACATGGCATTTAAAGCCTCCTGTCTGCTGTCTGTGCTGGGATGTGTCCATAAGCAAAAAACTACAAACTTTAGGAAAACTATGCTTACCACAGTAGCACAGGAGACACACCAAAGGAATGTTAGCAAAACCACAAATGGTCGATTTCTTAGCAGTTAATGGTAAATGAAAATTCACTTCTATTTAGATAGATAGACAGACAGACAGATGGACGGATGGACAGACACAGAGATATGCTATACTCTTTCCTATATTAGAAAATTCATTTTGCAGTACAAGTAAATTTAACAATCCTATCTAGAAGTCCTTTAGAGATGATAGCCACCAGTATATTAGAGTACATGAACAACAGATCATTAGTAAAAAGTTGTGAAATGTGTCTAATTTCCTTACTACGGAGTATCACGCAGTTTTTAAAAACACTGCTCAGCAGTTAGGAGCATTTGTGCTCAGTTCTCAGCACCCACACTGGGTGGCTCACAATCGTCTGTCAGACCAATAGCTACAGCAGGAGAACAGAGAGACAGAGAGCACAACTTGCTCTAACAGATCACAGATGTCTGTAGAGAACACCTGTCAGTTTTCTTAATTCCTCTAGGTCATGGGCCTCAACTGTCCTAATGTTGTGTCCTTTAACAGAGTTCATCATTTAGTGGTGACCCCCAGCCATAAAATTATTTTCACTACCACTTCATAATTGTAATTTTGCTACTGTTATGAATAGTAATGTAAATTTCTGATATGGAGGATATACATCCCCCGTGAAAGGGTTGTTTGACCTCAAAGGGGTCATGACCTACAGGATGAGAACCACTGCTCTAGGGTTCCCAACTCTCAACAAGAAAAACTGTTTTCTTCACACCCAGGAAAGAAAGTGACAGAAGTAGCTTTGCTCTCATGGGAAAGCAGGTGAAACACCCTCTCACTCCCAACAACTTGTCGGGAGCCCTCCCTCCTCTTCTGGTATACTACCTACAAAGCGCTTTTCCAGCAGACATACAATGTGCATCCCACCACCTTTGTGGAACTGCTCCAGCAGCATTTTCACTGCACTGGGTCATTACAACACTGAAAACATCAACATGAATTTCTTAAAAAGGGATATGGAAACCTCCAGAAACGAGTAATGGAGTTATATTTAGAGGGTAATATGTCAAAAGCAAATCCAAGTAGCGTGTGGTAGCACATTTAGGAAACAGACACAGGACTGCACTGAGTCTAAGGCTGGCATGGCCTACACGTTTAGTTCTAGGCCAGGCAGAGCTACAGGGCAGGACTGTCTCAAAGCAAACAAAAGTGCGAGCAAATGACCATGACCTAGACTCCCTTTAGCCAAGACCCTTTTTACTTTTTAGCCTTTCCAAAGCATCTTTTCCACCCTCCAACCTCCTGGGAGGTTACATCTCCCAGCCCCCACCTCAAAAGACGACAGACAAGGACTAGAGAGACTGCCTGCTCCCTAGGGAGGATGCGTGCACCAGGTAAGGGAGGACTGTTCCAATCTCCAGATCCCTTGTCCCAGTGCCCCCACAGCACACTGAGGCAGGTATGAGGAAGCCTGCTGCACACAGTAGCGAACAAGAGACCATGAAACAAGGTGGAGCCAAGGACCAACATGCCAGGCTGTCTGTCTGTCCTCTGACGCCCATAGAGTGGCACAGGTGTTTCTGCACTCTTTCATACTCAAATACACAAACGTAAAAAAAAAAAAATAAAGTCAAAAAGAAACTTCAGTCAATTGTGAAGTTAGGGCTAGAACTCCCTTTTTAAATCTGATGAAATACACCTATTCTACAGAAAAAAAAGTCAATGTAAAGCACAAAACATTATATATCACATTTTCATGGACTATTTACTATTTAACCATGAAGCTCAACATGGTCACTAAGTATCCTAGGAAAACTATGTAATAGACAGATACAAACTAAGCATTTTATTTCATAGGAACAAAAAGAAGACAACTCTGCTTTGGATTGCTCAGGCTGAAATCAGAATATACATTTTCCCCCAATGTTTCAAAATCCACCCATCTATGCTGTTTCAGAGAAAAACCTAAAAACAAAAACAAAAACAAAAAAAACTTATTTAGCTATCTCAAATTCTATATAAAAGTCTTTAGCTATAATAGCTGATAAACATTAAAATTTACTCAAATTATGTTTTTAAAAAGTAAACCGGGGCTGGGGATTTAGCTCAGTGGTAGAGCGCTTACCTAGGAAGCGCAAGGCCCTGGGTTCGGTCCCCAGCTCCGGAAAAAAAAGAACCAAAAAAAAGAACCAAAAAAAAAAAAAAAAAGTAAACCATTTTCTTTCTCTATGCTCCATCAAAAACCCAGCACAGGACATAGCAAGGACATTCAAGGGTTACAATTTAAGGTGGGCAGATTGGACCCCTGGCCATGTCTAACCCCGAGTCCTGGAAATGTGTTAGGTTACTTGGCAGAGAAAAATTAAGGCTGCATGTGGAGTTAGCTTAACCAACTGATCTGAAAGATTGTCTGGGCACAGCCAAGGCAATTACAATGGTCCTTTAAATGTGGAAGAGTCTAAACTAGAGAAATGGCGGTGTGAAAAGCAATTGGCCTGATGTGGGTAGCTGTTAGGAATGGACTCAGGGCCATGAGGAAAGAAATGCAAGCAGCCTCTAGAAGCTAGAGAAAGCAAGAACAGACTGCCCTAGAGGTCTCTAGCAGCACTCTGCCAATACCTTGATTTGAGCCCACTCAGAGACTTACTGCAGAGTTCTGCCCACAAGCATTGTTAGATCACGAATGTGTGTGGTTTAAAGCTACCACATTTGAGATTTGTTACAGCACCAATAAGAAACTAACACTCAGTGAAACGGGGGAAAAAGAAAGAAACCAACACTGGATTGATCCAGTCATTCAAAATCTGAATACTGCAGAGCCTTAGTCTTTCTGATTTATAAAATGGGAGATTACATCACCTTCCTTGTGCAAAGTTACTTGGAGATGTAACCGCGAATATATCTGTGGGCTTTGTAACTGAAGGCTCACAGATGGGAAACAACGCCCGTAGGAGAAACAAGACGCCACTAATGTTACTGAAGCTCTCTCCGTATATATTTCTCAGTTTTAAGCCAAAAAATACTTGTAATTTGTAGGAAATCCATTAGAAATTGATATTTTACATTTTTAACACTTCCACTCTATGTGGCTATGTGTGAGCAAGCGCAGTAGCCTGTGGAGGGAGTGATGCCAGAGCTGGGGTTAGAGGCAGTTATAGTCCCTGACGGAGGTGCTGGGACTATATGTAGGTCCTCTGCAAGAAAGTGCCCACTCTTCACCTCGGACCCATCTCTCCAGCCCCCAAGTATCAATCTTATTGGTAAGAATTAACTCTTCCAATATAACTCTTGTATATATTTCTATACAAGGATACAATACTACATAGCTATTTATAGAAATGCTATCTATAGGCTAGTAATAGCCTCTCATATACTACCACAAATAGTGTCTTCTTGATCTTCAACTTCTCCTTACTCTTAAACAAAAATGTTCAAAAGAATGAGACATACAGGGGCTGGGGATTTAGCTCAGTGGTTAGAGTGCTTACCTAGGAAGCGCAAGGCCCTGGGTTAGGTCCCCAGCTCCGAAAAAAAAAAAAAAAAAAAACCAAAAAAAAAAAAAAAAAAAAAAAGAGAATGAGACATACAGAGCTCCATAGCTCCATATATTAAGAAATTTAATTTATGAAATTTAACATTATATAACTTATATAGTTTAAAAAAAAACCCTAAAACCCAAACCAAAACAGCCATAGAGACATACCCCTATGACCTCACGGCCAGCCTGCTCTACATACAAGCTCCATGCTAGCCAAGGACACTTGCTACTTAGTGAGATCCTGGTCTAAGAAACAAGGAAGAGAAGAGAGGGAAAAGGGAAAGTTCTTTTCTTTCTTCAATTATAGGAACAAATTTATAAATACCATTTTAATTTAAATTCATCACCCCGTGTCTATTAAAGATCAATACAGTGACCCTCATTAATAAAACCTTATTTTATAACCCAGTGTACGAGAAGACATATTTGAAATATGTACACACACAAAAAAAAGCCCACTATGTATTCACATTAGACAGCAAATCACAGTGCAATATAAGTGTATGTTAAGAACTGAGCACAGTTGTTGAACAGGCACTATTCAACACCTGACAAACATGGCTGACAACAAGCACATGTGGATGACTATTCTCACCAGTACTCAAGAAACACAAGTGAAAGGCTTACCACCGAAACAGGAAAAATACAAGTTTTCTAAAAAGAAAAATACCTAACAGCATGGCACAGAATAGATTAGTATGCCTTACGGAGGACTGATGTCTAATGAAAATTAAATCGTGCATTCTATTTAGAACTATTTAGAAAATCTTGTTTCTTGGTAACTGTTGTATAATAAAGAATTTGTGTGGGTTTTTCTTTTTAAAATCCCAAGGTTCTGGCAGAGCTTCTTTTTTTTGTTGTTTTTTGTTGTTGTTGTTTTTTTGTTTGTTTGTTTGTTTGTTTCCAAAGTGATTGGACCACACCTGACTTTATGCTTTGGGGACATTCAGAATGGAAGCTTAGAAAGGACTCCTTGTGATTGGAGAATGGGGCTCTGAGTCAGCCCCAAGCTCAAGGGAGGGCGATGAAGGTTAGAATCAGTAAGTAGACTGGCAAATTTCCAATTAATCATGTCACATAATGAAATCCAAATAAGTGATATGGCTTGAGCAAGACTTAGAGGAGCTCTCCTGTGCAGGCACACAGCAGGTATTCTATGGGAGTCACAGCCCCAGGGAAGAGTGCCAGCTCTCCTTTCTAGCTCCTAGAGATCTTGATCTTAGGGAAGGAGGGCTCCATTTTGCTGACCCTGCTCTGATTTTCACAATAAAGCTGCAATAACAATGGTGGAGTTCTCCTGAGCTGTGCAGTCAGTGCTGAATTACCAAACCTGAGAAGTTTGGTGCGGTAGCTCAGGCCTGTTATCCCAACTGTTCTGGAAGCTAGAACTGGATCATCACAAGCTTGAAGCAGGCTACTTAATGAGATTTTATCTCAAATAGTAAAGAGAGCTGGTGTTACAGCCCAGTGTTAGAGCACTTGCTTGGCAGACAGGAAGCCTTGGACTCAGTGCCAGTACTGGGAAATAACCAAAAGCCTGAGAAGTGGTTGCCTGGGAAGCCCTGAAGCACGGCTTGCACATGCATGCAGCTTTCTTTCTTATGGTGTCCTACCCGAGTCTAACAACAACCTTAGGTGATTAGGGCCACACTATATTATACCTACTGCTGTCAAAAGAGTATCCATACTAGAAGAGTTTGTGCATGTGCAGAGACATATTATTCAATGATACTTAATACAGCACTGGAAGGAGATGGGAGCTCAGCTTAACGAGCATATGCAAGGTCCTACTTAATCTGGAACAGCCACAGAAGCTAGAACCTTCCTAAAGGCCCAATAATAGGGAGGATTTAAGGAGCTACAGTGCATATGAATCAAAGAAATGTAAACATACAACTAAAAACAAGAGTTGGGTTTATATGGTCTCTCCCAGAAAAATCCCCTAAACACATTAAACAGAAAAAGAGGATTTCAAAACTGTATGACAACATTCTTGCCAATCAAAGACTGTATTGCTGTGAGGAGACACCATGAGCACAGCAACTCTTATAAAAGAAAGCATTTGATTGGGGCTGGCTTATGATTTTGGGGCAGATTGGGTAAAGAGCGAGTTCTGACGCTCTCTCTTTCCACTCTGTGTGTTCTGGGGACCAAACTCAGGTTGTCAGGTTTGGCAGCAAGTACTCTTATCAATGACTCCATCTCACCAGCTCCCAAAATAAAATATACACAATGTACAAAATTAATCTAATGACACAATGAGAAAGTAGTACTTAGTCTTTGGAAAGCATGTAAATGAGTGGTAATTTTCAGGTGAAATCAGGAAAGCAGAAGCACGACCTAATTACAGCAGTCTCGGCCTTTTTAGAGTGGAGGTCTGTCCACAGGGCATCATCCCCTCCACACTAGGCAAGGAGCTGCAAGCCGCCCGCCCAGCTCTGCTGACTTTGAATGGCTAGGAAATCCAGTTCTATTTACTAGAGATTTCCAGAGAGGACCTCTCTGGACCATGAGGCGACAGAACGGTCAAAGGCAGAGATATACTGTTTGATACTCAATCTGAGCAAAGCGCACTTTGTAAAAAGATCTTTCTCCCTATGCTCCTGTAACATGGGAATAAAAAGTTATGTCTTGGGGCTAGAGAGATGGCCTAGTGGCAAGAGCATTTAATAATCTTGTAGAGACTCTGGGGTTTGGTGCCCAGCACCCAAAAGGCAAGCCACAGCCTACCACAACTCCAGTTCCAAGGGGTATGACACCCTCTCCTGGCTTCAGCAGGCCCCAGGCATTGCGGTGTACTTTCATACATGCAGGGCAACCATTCGCACGCATAAAATTAAAAGTCTTAAAAAAACAAAACACGATTTTCAGAGCTGGACAGAGGGCTCTGAAGTCAAGAGCACCACCTATTCAGATCATGAGGTCCCTGTGTGGATCCCATGAGCCATGTAAAAAGCAGGCATCACAACTCCTAGGACTAGAACACCCTCCTGCACACACATACATAAAATAAACCTCTCTTTTCATTGTGATTCCAGCACTCAGGAGGCTCAAGCAAGAGCTTAGTTACAGGTATGAGGCTGGCTTCCATGCAGTCTTTGCAGGGGGCATGTTGACGATGACTTCTTACATGGAATAAATGCCATTTCTGGAAAATATTACCAAGCACAGGAAAACACAATTCGACATTCCAAAGTGCTCAGTTGATTATATGTACAGAAAGCTTCCGATTAGCTTACAAGTGCTTCAATTTAGTGTTTACATGACCAGTCAAAACCACCAAATATTTGAGGAAAATGCCCCCCCAAAACCCAAAAAGCTGAACAAAAAGTAACTGAATAATCAGGAGGGGAAAGGGCACATACTAGCATCATACATGCATGCATACACAGAACACACTTTAAGCACAGTATCAGGAGTCTCAAAAAAAAAAAGGATTCTGTATCTCACAATAAAAATGTTTAAAAAAACAAAAAACAAAAACCACGCTCTAAGCACACTGTATTTCACTTTCCTTCTAAGGCATCTCTATGACCATCTCATTAACAGAGCTCAAATAAGGTCGCCTTTCTTTGTTCAATAAGCCAAGGCAACAGATTTTACATCAACAGCACACTGCTTTTTTCTAGAACACATTTTATGTGGTTTAAATATGACAATAGTTTTAGTAACCAGTAATCCTGTTTTAAAATGTCATAATGTAGCCTTCAAGTACATCTTAGGAAGCAATCAATATTTGCAAAGTTTTTACTACAACCCTGGCACAGCAAATGTGCTATGAAGCATAACTCGATAGTCTGAAGAGAATTATGAAGAAATGTTAAAAACATAAAAAGCAGAGACTAGACACATGGGTCAGTCAACATAGTGGCTGTTGCACAAGCATGAGAACCTGAGTCTGAATGCCCTGCATCCTTGGAGCTCACTGGTAGCCCGTCTAGCCACAGCCAGCTCCAGGTGAGCTCCAGGTTCAGCAAGAAACTGTCTTAAAAAGTAAGGTGGAGAGCTGGGAAGATGGCTCAGCAGGTAGTGCTTGCTTAGAATCAGCTAGCTGCTGAGGTCAGATCTCTAGCACACAGAACAGTGAGGTATACTTGTTACCCCAGTGCTGACAGGACGGAGATAGGCAGATTCTGCAGTGCTGGCCAGTTAGTCTATCAGAAACAGAAAGCTAGCTCCATGTTCAACTAACAGTGAACAGTGACAGACACCCAGTGTCAACCTCTGGCTTCCACGTGTATGCATACTCAAACATGCATATTATCCCTGTTATAACTTTAATTTTTTTCAAAATCTATTTTTAAAGGTGGCTCTTAAAATGCTTTAACTTCCCTTTTAGCCCACCACCCACCAGAGATAGTGGGAAAGAAGGATACGGGGGAAGTGGACCTGAATAGAATTGGTTCTTTGGAGCAACCCCCTTCTGTGTTGGCTAGAAATCAGCAGTTCAGTTCCCAGGTCAGCAGCGGCAGCTCGATCACTCGCAAACACTTCATGGATACACCAGCAGTCTAGTTCAGTAGAATCAGGACAGCAAACACAAATCAGCAGTGGTGGCACTACCTAGCAGAGACAGCAAGGCCTCAGCCTCAGCAGGAGTCAGCAGGAGGGATCAGGAGGACCGCAGAAGATCTCAGCTGTGCTTCTCTCTCAGTGAAGCAAAGACTTGAGACCAACAAGCATTGCACAGCTAGCTCTGTAAGCAAGCCTGGCTCAGCCTCCATCAGTGTCCGCTGAGTCCTTTTTATATACCCTCCAAATACCACATGTCCTCCATGGGTCTTGCCTCAGCATGTGTCTTGCATGTGCATCTGTCTCAGCTGACATCACTCTGCCAATCAGCCCAAGTCTGCAGAAGCAGCAAAAATCCAAGGCACACCACCAGAAGTCTTTTGGGTGCATTTTTCCCTAAGGAGTCCTGACTAACAGAGCTCAACTAGACAATGTAAGGTGGACTAATACCTTAGTGTTGTTAGCAAAGGATCCTCATCACTTGTCTTTCATGTGCTTGCTTTTAGCAGAGCATCCTTTCCCCTGTGTCTGCTTCAGTGAAATGTTCCTTCCCGTGTTTGCCCCGGCAAAACACCACCCAACACAACTGACTTTCCAAAGACCCCTTATGTTTCCACTTCACCCTGCCATGCAGGCATAACCCCACAATATAGTTGAAAGCAATAGAAAAAAAAGTCATCCAACATTGAACTCTGACCTCCACACAATGCATGTACATGCCTACATGCCCCCCCCCATACACACACACACATACACACACACAATGAAAAAAACTTGAAGCACAAGCAGTTAGATAAGAAGGTGGACTGGGATCCATCACAAACAGATTAGGTTTTTCCTAGTTAATGCTATTTTTGAGCTAGGTTTCCTTTTTTCTTTTTTTTTCTTTTGAGGCAGGATTTCTCCTCTGTTTAACAGTTCTGGCTTTGTAGACCAGACTAACCTCTAACTCACCTCTGCCTCTACCTTCTGAATGCTGGGATTAAAGTGTATTTATTTATTTTTATAGGATTTATACATTTATTTTATATTGGCGTTACAGGCAGTTCTGAGCTGCCATGTGCGTACAGGGACCTAAACCGAGACCCTCTGCACGAACAGCAAGTGCTCTTAACCACAGTGTGCTCTCCTCTCTCCAGCCCCCATTTACAGACTCTTAACATTTTCTGACCATGATGCGAGTTGCTTCTGTTAACACAAAGTGGCAAAATGACACCAGAGCTGCCAACTACAAACGCTAAGCCACACCATGAAAGAGTTTCCAGGCACAAAGTGCCAACTGTACTGTGGGCCAACAAAAGACTCCTCTTAAAGACAACTGAGTGTGTGACAATGAAACCATGAAGCATCCAGACGATATGGAAAAGGATTGGATGTACTGAGAGGTAATTGAAGCCTAATAGTGTTTTTAACATTAGAGAACAAATAAAAAATAAAGCAGCTACAAAACAAATGTAACTCTAAAATGAAAAAGAAAGCAACAAGGAAAAGAATAAAGCTAGTGAAACAAAAATCAAAAATGCAACCTATTGTTCAACCCAAAATCTGACATTAAGGAATAAATCACATGTAATAACCCAATATGTATATACACTTATATATAATATATATTGTATTTATGCCTCACCCTGTTTACATACATGCAAATAAGATAAACTAATGAACCAGTCAGATTAATCTTAGTTATTCAAGTTACAATTATTGACTGAATATATTTGAAACTTGAATTATTTTCTTAGCTTCAGATATATTTCATAACTTCATTGTTTTTGAAAAACAGACTCAAGGTGTGCTTATTATTCCGCACTTATACAAAACATCTCATTCCAGGGATATTTCACGAAGGGAAAATAAACATTCACATATTCCTTTAAAAAAAAAACCTTGCTTTAGGTTACACCCCTGGAACAAAAATCATATACCTTGGTCATATGTAGATCTTGGGTTCTAATAATTCCATATCTCTAATAATTTCCAAGAACAGAAGAAATGTAAAATTTGGTTTAGCAGGATGTTAATAAAACAATCAAAAACTGAAACCAAAACCAAAACCTTGATTCTTTCTTGGCTCTACCTTTAAAACCATACATGAATCCTGCCACCTCTTCCTACCTCGGCTGTAGTCATCATTGACACAGCCACACCACAGGGCCTTTCTAATTTCTATCCCAGTCTCGGCTTGCTCCTCTTAATGTCTGCTGGAATGTCATCAGGTCAACTCTAATAAAGAGAAACACACTCGCCTCTATTCCACAACTGTCCCTTCCCACACTCCAACCACCAGTCCAGTTCTCTCTTCTTACCTTACTATGCTAGTCCATCCCCGACTGGACAATGCAGATGGACTCCACAAAACGTCTGTAGACTTACACAGTCTATCAAAAACTCTAAATCCTTCAAAAACAGTTCAAACAATCATTCTCCCCACCACCACAATTCACACTCAAGCATTTTGCCTAAAGTCCTATTCCGGAAGTTGTTACATAGTACCACAGTAATCTCCAGGCAGCCTTCTCAGCTTCCAGGGAACCAGGCCAGGGCAGCCTCGGTTTGTACCGACACCTCACGCACCTCTTAAAGGACTAAGAGTCAGGGTCACTTATTTCACTTGCCACATAAATGATCACACTTTTAGAAAGTAGACTAAAAGTGGGGCTCACTTAAATTAAGTTATATCTAAGCTGATCAATCTATATCAATGTGATAACCAGATTTTAGAATGACCACTTTTAATTCCCACTTTATAGTGTTTAAACCTTTCCCTCCTGAGTAGAGCCCAGGCCTAAATGCACTAAGCAGTGAAAGGCGGTAAAGGGGATGGACTGGGCCTGAGATGGAGCAGATATGGCCCCCTCTGCTAGGGCTGACACTAGCAAGCCATGATGGAAATCAGTGAAAAGCTCCTCAGAAAACTAGAAACAGAACATACCTAAACAAATCCAAGTCAGTATATCACAGGGATTTCTGCACCTCTACGTTCACAGTGACACTGTTCTAAGTTATAGGACCAGACTAGGTCTCCTTCATAAATGAGTAAACTAGGACATATGCACTGACAGTGGGGTTCTACTCAGCCATAAAGAATGCAGTTAAGGGGCTGAGGATACAATTCAGGGTTAAGAGCACTTGTTCCAGGCTGGAGAGATGGCTCAGCGGTTAAGAGCACTGACTGCTCTTCCAGAGGTCTGAGTTCAAATCCCAGCAACCACATGGTGGCTCACAACCATCTGTAATGGTTGATGGATCTGATGCCCTCTTCTGGTGCGTCTGAAGATAGCAACATCGTACTCATATAAATTCAATTTAAGAGAGAGAGAGAGAGAGAGAGAGAGAGAGAGCGCGTGCGTGAGAGAGCGCACACTTGTCCTCTTAAAGAGTGAGTTCAGTTCCAAATATCCACACCATAGCTCCAAACTTCAGGCTCACAAATTTGAATTTCAGGGGATATGGCATCTTATGAATTCCTTGTGCAGCAGGCACAAACATGTGAAGACATACGAACAATCAAAATACTCGTACATGAAATAAAATCTTTTAAAGTGACACATCATTTTCAGGAAAACGGACAGAAATGGAGTTATTGTTAAATGAAATAAGCCAGACTCAACACAAATACTTCATGTTTTTGAAATCCAGATTTTAAGAGGAAGAAACTAAAAGGAGAACTATTGGGAGGATGAAGGAGACAGGAAACAAAAGAAGTTGATGGCAGAGTGAATAGGACTAAAGTAAACAATATAAATGCATGACAACGTCACAGTCAAAGAGAAACCCGGTCTCAAAATACCAAACAAATAAACAAAACAAAAAAGGAGATGGAGAAAGAGGGAGGGAGGGAGGGAGGGAACCGTCACAACAAAATCCATTATTCTACAATGACTCCACTAAGAATTAGGAGGGGGAGAAGAGTTAGGTGCTGTGAACCTAACCACCACAAGAAAATAAAGTATGCTAATTCACCTGAGGGAATCTTCCTCAGGTGAGAGCAAGCAACAGTTCCAGGGCCCACACCAACACCCTGGCCCACTACGCTGTGCCTGGACTCCTGACCTACAGACACTGATGAACATGTACTGCATCAACTAGATGTGTTTCTAATACTGTACTAAAAAGCAACATAAAAACAAACAAACAAAAAAAAAACCACTCTCTTACAACATAGAAGTTTTTCTCTGAACCTTTTATTCACAAAAATGTACCATAGTTTCTCCAATTTCTAAACATGTAAATGTTTAGAACCTATGTTTAGAAATGGTTCAGAACTCACAAAATTTAAACAAACTTGCATTAAAAAATGCTTAGGACTATTTATATAAGAAAGTAAATCCAAAAATGTCTTTGTTACATAAAGCAGTTCATGAACCTTTCTCTCAGTCCATTTGCCCACACCCCAGATTGTATGTATAGCCAGTGAGAGTGATAAGCAGAACGTTAGGACAACTTTGCACAAAAAAATGCACAAGATGAGTAAGAGATAGGTGGACAGACAGCAATAAGATCCTACTTACTGGTCACCAAGCAAAGTAACCAAGCAGAAGGGAGTCCAGCAGGCTTTCCTGTGTGAGCATACAACAGACAGCTCTCCCACCAGCCAAGTCTTGCAGCTCTCAAAGGGCCACCCTGTGCAACCAACCCAGTCCACTCCTCCAACCTCAAGGTTACTTCCAAACAATTTTTAAAGCAGGACAGAAGCCATACTTCAGCAAGCAACATAGGATATCACCTGTGGTCCTCAAAGATAGAGTGTACAAGTGAGAAATATTAACCATCTAGGTCCTTTGGCAGGGACAGCAGAAGTGGTTGTTACCAGCATGACTTCCCCTTCACACAAGCAAGCAATTTCTGCCACCCCCCCCCCAAGAAAAACTGTATAAGAGGAAAATCCAAGAATGAAGAGCACATTAACTACCATCTCTCAAATTCAAATATTTCGGTATCTATTGTAAGTAATGACTGAGAACAACTCCATAAAACCACATTTGTGCTGGAAATTAATTATATAAATCTTCCTAGGAACACAGGTCTTATTTAACACACTCAATTTTAAATGATGGCTCAGTTTTTTTCAATGTAACGAACAGGAGACACCTGAATTACAGGCTGCTGAACTACTCACAGGCAAGCCACACCCAGATAAGCTCATGACAATTAAGCAGCCAAAAGCAAGCAAGGAACTGCTGGTTCAGTGTCTTCAAGTAATTCATTTTACCATCTCACTACCACACAGAAACATTACTGAAGTCCACAGGACTTCTCTACAAATAATCTCCACTCATTTGGGGTATTTTAACTGTCTAATTCACTCCTCTGACAGCTACATCAGAAAAGACCATTTTAGCATTCCTATTAACAGCTTTCATGAACATCAGCAATGTAGTGGGAAAATCTAGGCATAAAATAAAGTCACGCAAATCCTCTTTAAGATATCAAGGCTTTCAAATGTCAAGGATGCTCTTAGAGACCAATCTGGGACCAGACGGTTATCAGTATCGAGAGAGAGGACCTGTGTTCCCTCTACATAAGGTATTCACCTCACCAGTCTAGGTTAAAGTAAATGAAAACAAGCCAGCCCCTGCTTCCTCTAAAAACTCCACACAGATTCTAACTATATCCTAATCTCCACGAGAACTCAATGCCTACGAGCTGAAATGTCTGGCCAAAACACACAGCAAAGAGCGCGAATGGCAACAATCATCACAAAAACCTCACTCTATTTGGCAACTCATTGCGATAGAGAAGCTTCCAATCTACTGGCTATACTCCTAAGAGTAGAGCGTTTGAAGAGGGGCGGTTTAGGTCCTCTCTTTCAACACATAGCAGTAAGCATCCACACAGACCTGTACTCTGGGGTGTTCTGTAGCATACTTTCTGGTTAAGAAACAACACACACATTGATGCTTTATACAGTTACAATAAGTGTGTTCCCTTAACTTAGAAATATCCTTTCTCTCAATTTTTCAGTTGGAGTCCATTAGGTATGCCCTAACGATTCATAACTCAATAAACACTGCATACTCTAAACCTTTAACTGTAACAATAAATGTACTGGTATAAAACATAATAAAATGAAGTTAATGTAAAGAATCAAGTCTAATGACTGAAGACAGCAGCACATCTAACTCCCTCCATCTTGGAATGATTAGAAACATGCTCCGATGAGTTTTTCTCATGACCCCACCCACTGACATACACATACAAGCCTCATTAAGAAAAGCCACTAAGGATAGCTTTCACTGTTTGCATCAACAAGTATTTCAGGTCACCACTATTTTGACCCCTTCTCAAGCAAGGTCATGTCTGATCCCCTTCAGGCCTTTGTCAACCGAACTTTCTCACACAAACGAGTGATTATTTTTCTTAAATGATATAAGTCTATAATAGTTCCTAATAACTGGAGGAAAAAGGTGAAACCATTCCACACAACTGACGACTTTAAAACTCAACCTCAGCAGAGAATTGGAGGAGCAAAGCTCCCCCACCCGCAGTGTCACTATCTTGCTACCAAACCTATCTTCCTAACACAAGACTCCTAAAGAACTACCTGCTAGGTAAGCAAATCTAAGAATTGGCTTAAACAAACAAACAAAAAAAAAAAAAAAAAAAAAGAACAAACGAACGAACTTGCATTCCAAGGCTTGGCAAATAGATCAGGAAGGCCAGTTAGCTGCCCTGCTCCAAACAGTTACTTTAACAAAATAAAAACCTACATACTGATGACTCTTATCAAAGAGAATTGTCAGTCCTGAGAAAAACTGAATAAAAGTAGTATTCAGTACATAAAATATTAACTTCAAAATACTCTTCGTAGTCCCTTTTCTGGTTCATATGTACTCTACAATTCTTAGGAAACTACAGATCCTCAAATCACAGTAAGGACATATTCTTTTTCTCAAAAACAGTATTTTTTTTTAAAAAAGATGCTTCACCCTTCAAAACATTGCTGTAATTATTGACACTGCAA
Organism: Rattus norvegicus; assembly: GCF_021556685.1. Classification (NCBI taxonomy): domain Eukaryota; kingdom Metazoa; phylum Chordata; class Mammalia; order Rodentia; family Muridae; genus Rattus; species Rattus norvegicus. The sequence goes on along the minus strand of NC_141537.1, from coordinate 84,951,166 downwards.
CACTTACCATAAAGTAAGTTATTTGAGTGCCGGACTAGGTGTTAGGCTTAGTGGTAAAGAGCTTGCCGTACAAGCTCAGTAACTTAAGAGTCCCAGAACCTCACAAATAAAACAAACAAAGCCACCTCAAAAATAATGTGGCTAAAAGCTAAGTACTTTCGTACCAATCGTGCAAAATATCACTATCTAAGATGGTAGAAACTAAACATCACATTCTCACGAACTAACACTAGATTCTGATTGCTTTAGTACACAAATCAGTAAAGACTCTGCTTAATCAATTTCTTAGAGTTTTCAAACACATGAAATAAAACGGTCTTAAAAATCGAAGGGATGGGGGCTGGGGATTTAGCTCAGTGGTAGAGCGCTTACCTAGGAAGCGCAAGGCGCTGGGTTCGGTCCCCAGCTCCGAAAAAAAAAAAAAGAACCAAAAAAAAAAAAAAAAAAAAAAAAAAAAAAAAAAAAAAAACGAAGGGATGATGTTTACATCATTCTGTGCTTTAAGTATGAATGTATAATACCAGACACATAACAAAAGGAGGTGGCAATGTGCGGCGGAGTTCACATTTTCACGATCAACTGCACCCTTTCTCCAGTTTCAAACATAAAAGCACATCACTGACCTCTAAATTGTCCCTTAATTCTAGTCAACACCACTCTTCGCAGGACCTAGTCCAATTACTGCCTCTGTAGGTAGAGCTGTGATCACTATAAAGATTATCTCTTTAAATAACTGTTCTTGAACTTTTCCACAATCTGCTTCAAAGCAGCAGTGACATTAGCCACAACTGTAAAAGTAGCAGTTTCCTGGGGATGAAGCAACACTTTGCATTAACACATACACCCAGAAAACAAGTATCCAGTTAAGTAGGTAGGGCTATTTACAGAGACGCAAGGATCGCAGTTTTGTTAGGAGTCGATCCAACGGAGAGATAACTTCCTTTTTTCACTCAAACATCCAAGTGAGTCCCTTCTGGCTTTGGGCCTTTAAAATTGCTCGCCCTTCAGCTCCAGGGCAGAACTGCACTCAGCCACTGATCTCCCCTGACTTCCTGGTACTAAAAGCTACAACCACGAGGTTGTTTCGTCAGTTTGTTTTAAAACAATACTTGCTCCATTCACCGCGTTGCAAGGGGCGGGGGGGTACGGGGTGCGCTTCCCCAGCTGGGGAGCGGCTGCCAGGGCAGGAGGCCGTACCTCCAAACAAGTGCGGGGAGAGGTGGGCCGGGAGCGAGCCGATCACCAGACGCGGCCCGCCAGGGCCCCCGCCCGCTGGCCGGTCCCGGTCCCTAGAGCCGACACCGTCCTCTGGGCTGCTGTGCACCGAGTCCTGTGAGCCGTACGGGCCACCGCTGCCGCCGCCACTGCTGGGAATGCTGAAGGCCGACTGTGCCGCGCGGCCGCTCGCCGCGCTGCCCACCGCCCCACCGAGCGAGCGGCTACGGGGCGCTGCCGGGGCCGAGGCCGCCGCTGCTGCCGCTGCCGCCGCCGCAGCAGCAGCAGCCGCCGCCGTGCTGGCCGAGGCGCTGGGCTGCTGCGCGCCGGGGACAGGGGCCGCGAACCGAGCCGCCCGAGCGCCGTCCGCCCCGCCGCCGCCGCTGGTCCCGGAGGGCAGGTCCGAGCCCGAGTAGGCGCGGGTGCGGCCGTTGGCGGCGGGGCCGCTCTGCTTGGCGCCCATGTCCGCGCCGCCCCGGGCCGCGAGCGAGCGAACGAGCGAGCGAGGCAGGACACAGCTCGCGGCTGGTGCTCAGGTAGCCGTACGGACGCGGTCGCTGCCGGGCCGCCGCGACGGGCCGCTACCGCTTGCTACCGCGCTCCGCGGCCTCCGCACCGCCTCCTCCCGGGCGGCCGCTGCCACCGCCGCCATCCTCCGGCTCCCCGGCGGCTCGGAAAGTGGGAGGCGCCCGGCCGGATTGGGGGCCGCCTCCCTGCGCGCCAGCCGCTCGCAACGGGAAAGAGGAACGGGCGGCGCGTGCCCCGGCAACCGTCGCCTCGCGGTCGGCACTGGAGGAGCGGTGGCCGAGTAGAGGCAAAGCGCAGAGATTGGGTCCCGCTGTCCTGACTCTGCCCTACAACCAGGCCTGCCCGCCCAGGCCCCGCCCAGTATGTGGTGATGGACAGACAGGTGGCTCCGCCCCCTAGGCGAGACTCCGGCCACCAATCAGAAGGCGGCCCCTCCTCCCGCACGTGGCCTGTGGACGCTAGAGAAAAGCAAGTGCACCTTTTCCTGGCTGGAGCGTTCGTGGCTGTTCCCTGTGACTGGAGCTTTTGGGTGGGTAGATATGACCTTCGTTGGTATTGTTTACACTGGTTAGGCAAGCAAACAAACAAACAAAAAAACCCCACAATCTCAGCAATGAAGACGATTTAAAGCAAACAAAAAACAATACCAGAGCACAGGAAAGCTGAAGCCAACTTAGAATTATCCTGGGGGAAAAGAAGAGCACAAAATTGGAAGAATGAATGATAATCCCGCTTGACCTTCAAGGGTAGAGCAAAAACTCAGGTGCAGAGACTTCTGCCTGAGACCCAGCCTTCAGGCCCAACACCAAACCAAATTATGCAGACCTAAATTACTTTACCTTTTTGGACTTTAGCGTCATTGCCCAGAATGTTTGGATTAAATCTGCAGAGCAATAGCTGCTTTAAAATCTTGTGGTTTTTCTAAATGGAATTCTAACCACCTTCGTGTATATGGTGCTTGGACTAGCAGGCTCTGACCCTCCCATTTGGAGGGTGCTGGTAGCATTGTCTATGTGCAAGTGTGTTTGTACAAACTGCAGAAATGCATTGTCACAGTTTTTCCCTTTTGTATTTGCGGTGAGTCATTTATGTAGTGATTTTAGACATTCTTTCAAAAGATAAGGGAATGGAGGGTGTGTGTGTGTGTGTGTGTGTGTGTGTGTGTGTGTGTAAGTGTGTAAATGTTTTGCCTGCATGTAAGTTCCCCACGTGTGCCTGGGGAGATCGAAGATCAAAAGAAGGTATTAAATCCCTTGGAACTGTAGTTATGATTAAATGTCACCTGGGTGTGCTAGGAATCAAACCCAGTTCCTTTGCAAGAGCAGCAGGTGTTCTTAACTGCCGAGCCATCCGCTTCAGCCACAAGTTAGGTTTTTTAATTAGGAGAAATGAGGCCTTATGAACAGGCTTCCTGTAGTAGTTCTCAGCTTCTGGAGAGACTGAATCACAAGGACCACTTGAACCTTAATTCAAAATCAGCTAAGAAACACCAAAAATAAATAAATAAATAAATAAATAAATAAATAAATAAATAAATAAATAAATAAATAAATAAAAAAGCAGCCCCAATAAGGAGAAAAGGGAGAGAGGAAGAAGAGAAGAAAAAGAGGAAGCAGGAAGAAGAGTAGGAGGAGGAGAAGGAGGAGGAGGAGAAAAAGAAGAAATGTAGTTTTACATATATATGTTTTTATATATACATAGCACATGATATATAACTACTCTGAGCTTTTATATAAAATATCTTGTATTACATCATGTGGTTAATGTCTTTTCCCTGCACATGTTACCAGTCACCCCATTCCCAGAGCTGAAGACAGTGCTATGTGACAATGGCCTCATAGTCATGGTACTCATTAGACATCCAACAGTCTATGGCAGTATAGCAGCTTTTCAGTGAATGTGTACATTCATGTTTTCCTGTCACATCAAAATTACTTTTTTTAAAAAAAATGTTTTTTACATATTTATTTGTGTTACCTATGTATGTGACTACATCATGCTGTGGCCTTCGTGTGGTGTCAGAGGACAACTCGCAGGAGTTCTTTCCTTCTACCATGTGGGTTCTGGGTGATTAGTGCCTTTACTTGCTTGAGCCACCTGTCTGGCCCTAAAAGGATCCTTGACAGCCACTCATCACTTGCATTACTACTCTTTGACAGCAGTAGTATAGAGGGGACTCTTCTCTGTTCTTTCCTTGGTCTGCTTCTCTGAACCTTCTCCCCTCTCTCCAGATAGTGACCCTCCTGAAGACTGTGTTTCATTGCCAGGTGGCTGGGACTTCACTTACAATCTGTAGCTTCCTCACACCCCACCAGTTCTTCACACGTAAGAAACTTGTTCTTAATGTTCCTTAAGAAAGTGTTCTTCCTCTGGTACCTCCATTGGGTCTTTAATGGGAAGCCAATCAGGAGAAGATTGTAAGTACACACCAGAGTAGTATGGTCAAACTGGGGTTAGACCTTGATTCTATTCAATGCTGGCTTTGGGTTTGGGGACAAGCCAAGCCCTTTGCCTTAGCTAAACCTGTTTCTTATAAAACGTATAAAACGTATGTGACCATAAAGCCAGTCTCAGAGAAGCTGAGAGTCTCAGAGGATCCACTGTCTATTTGAAAATACTTGGAAATCTGTTGTCCTACCTGTCATGGGATAATAATATGCATATTTTCTGTAGCATGCTGTGATACTATACAGTTTCAAGTGTGCTAAAATTTAGTGGACTTGACTTCACTATTTTGTACAAAGGAAGTACATTGTTCAGCCTTCAGGTATTATTTGTGACTGCTTAGTAATCATTACTAGTACGTACATCACCATATGGCTTGACTGGAAAAACATATATAGAAAAGCCAGAGGTTTTTAAAAATAATTTTTTAAAAAAATAACTTTATTTTATAAGGTAGCTAACACTTTGAACAGTCTTTGGTGCTATAAACAGGCTTCAGTGTGTCGCAAAAATGCTTCACGTTAACCAGCTGGTTAGCAAAGCCCTATATTATGTTTAACATAGATTTTGGAATGACTTTCATTTCTCAAAACAACTAAGGCAGAATGTCAGCACCTGCTAATAAAAATAACCTGATTTTTGCTTATCAAACTAGTTTAAAGTTATTAGTAAGAGATTAAATGTATTATATTTCACTCTCGTTTCACTTTGGCTTGTAAACAATATTTTAATTAAAAAAACAAAAAAACAAAAAAACAGCATCCTGGGCTGAGGAGACAGCTTGGTCTATAAAGTGTTTGCCACACAAAAATGCCAACCAGCATTCAGACTCCAGGACCATGAGAAAATACAGGCATGGAAGTATGGCTTATAATCCTCTCTCCAGGGAGATGGACATAGGAGGATTCCTGGAGCTCACTGAGCCATCCTACCCTAATCAGTAAGCTAAGCTCCAGGACTCAGTGAAGAGACTCTGACTCAAAGAAAAGAAGAGGAAAAAAAAAAAAGAGTTGGTGGGCACATGGGAGGCAGAGGCAGGCAGATCTCTGAGTTCTAGGCCAGCCAAGCAGCTGGTACTTCAGAGTGAGTTCCAGGACAGACAGGGCTACACATAGAGACCCTGTCTCAGAAAAAAAAAAAAAAGAAGATAACTGTAATAATAACAATAATAATAGTGGTAATAATAATAATGTGGAGGGTTTCTAGTGAATAACAATCAAAATTGCTCTCTGGTCTCTGCGTGCATGCGTAGACACCCGAAAATATCCATGAACACACATACACTCACTCCCCAGACACGCACAAACGCCTTAACACCAAACAAACATAACCTATGACACTTTGCTCTCATTCCTACATTCCACAGTGTTATAAAAGACTTTACTGGGGCCATACTGTTGCAAACATATAAAACATGGTGGAGAGAGTATCATGGGCCCAGTACCAAGGGGATTTCCCAGCCTATAGAAGTGAAAAGGAACTTAGAGGAAAAAATAGCTCTCTGCTACATAATGCTTGTGTTCTCCTCCAGCCCATAGGCTCCAACCGCCCAGTCTCCTACTTTCACGGATCCCTATGGTAATACATGAATGATTAAAACGTAGTATAAAACATTTCCCAGTACCACCTCCTCCCTCAAGGGTAGCCCAAAGCCTCAATAGAGCCAAGCTCTGTATTTTAGGTCTAGATTGTGTAAACCTCCCAAGCACAGGGGCTCTAGTCTCCAATCACTCTAACTCCCCACAGTGCGCGCTTCCCCAGAGCTCTGAGGCAGTCTTAGGGCAGGAGGTTTTCAGGGCCTGTTGTGGCTCATAATGGCAGGGAGTAGTAATTAATGCATGCCTTGGGTTAGCACTGGTTTAGCTAACTGTTATTACCATGCCAAGTTTGTTACCCTCTATCTTTTTCTGTCAAAGTAGTCTATGCTTCAAGTGGCCAACTCCCTTGCAGTGGTTCCTGAATGATCTTTGCCCCACATTAGGGCAGGTGGGCAAAAGAGTAAGGTCAGCAATGCAGGACTACCTCTTGCCAAGAATGAGAAAGCAAACTGGGTGGTAAGAGCTACCGGTCAGGTTACCACACCCTCTGTTTCCCAGGGGCTAGATGGTCTTTGGCTGAACTCTAGAGATCCAGATCTGAACCAACGGGTTTTGGAACATAGCCTGGGGCAGGGTCATCCCTGATACACAGAAACATTAAGAGACATCTGGACCCCTGTGGAAGATATCTTCATTCATAAACAAACATTAGCGTCCCGTGTGTAATGTCTTAGTTTGCACTAGATGCACAAAGTCAATCAAGGACCCACAAAACTGTACGGCCTGTAGCCACCGTGCCTGGATGGCTCAAGTACAGCGTAACTGCACCCTGGAACCACAGGATGGAAGTTGAGTGAAGAACAAAGATGCAATTCCACAAGTGCCCCCCAAATCTTGAGACAGTGGCCTTAGGCATCTGCAGGTCTCCTAAACCGTAGGAGCCTGAAGGAGAGCTTTGAGCATCTGAGTAACTACGAGCATTTCACTAGCTGGACTGAAGAGGAGGAGACGAGGAAGTCTGAGAACCAGCTGGAAGAGTGGGCTGGGACAGAGTCCAGCTGCCTTGGCCTGCTGGGCGAAGATCCAAAACACGAAGGAGAACTGCTCTCCTCGGCAGCCCTAGCAATGTCGGTCGTATTTGGATTTTTGAAAGGATAGCTTATCTCCAGCAGCATTTTGGAGAATGGATTAACGGGAGAGAGGAACACCCCTTAGGATCAGATGTAGGCATGGGGACAAGAGGAGTAGAGAGCCCTGAAGGCTAATGACAGGCCCTCTGAAAGAAGGGAGTAGCAAAGATGGTACACGAACTCTCTGGACAGCGCTTTCGGTACCGGGTGTAAATATGAAGGGACAGGCTGCTTGGGAAGAGGAACTAAACTCAGCTCTGTGCAGCCAAAAGGAAATCAACCTTTCGTTTGCCGCAAGGCAAAGGATCAAACTGGGTGTTTGGTTTTGTTTGTCGTGTTGAGGGCTGAAACCAGGGCGTCCTAAACCAGCACTCTCCTACTGTGTCACATCCAGCCCTTTGGTTGTCTTTGAGCCTGTCTCCCCCAGCGCTGGGGTTAATCCTTCTCAGTGCTGCCCATGCTTGTACTCACCCAGTCATCCTGAAAGTAGGGGTCACCAGGGGCAGCATGGTTAGTGCAGTAACCCAGGGTTAGTGGCAAGATGGCCTTGGCAGGTGGCTCAGTTCTTCATAAGCAAAAGAGGCAAACAGGAGAGACAGGCTAAAGTGACGCTAAGAAAGGCTAGCTAGAGCCAAGCTTGGTAGCCCAGATCTGTAACCTGAGCTGCCACAGAGGCTGAAGCAAGAAGATTACAAATTCAGGGCCTGTCTGGGCCAGTCGTGAACTGGTGCTTCAAAATAAAAACATTAAAAAAAAAAAAATTGGGTGGGGGGTAATTGAGAATGTACCCTAGAGGTTCTACTCCCTCCTCAGGGGTGAGGGGAGACTGGGTTGATCAGTGTTGGTTTTGGAGGCAGAGGAGTAGGGGTGAGGGGCAAGCCAAAAAAGCCTGGAGAGGATCTTCAGGAGGCTCTAGCAGGAAATAGCTCTTTGCCTGAACCTTGATTTGAGCTCAGTGACCTTCAGAAGCTATGAATTTGTGCTGGTCTAAGCTACTCAGTCCCAGATAACTCCTGTGTCAGTGATAACAGCACAGTGACTTTTCCTCAAGGCTGCAGAAATCTCCTGATTACTATCTCAAAAAAAAAAAAAAAAAAAAAAAAAAAGACAGCCAAAAACCCAAAACTATTAAACAAGGCCACCGTACCTCATGTAATCATAAACACTTTACCACAGCTTCCTGCCCCCTCTTTGAGAACAATGTTGGCAGGGGAGGACACTGTGGCTTCCTGAGGCTGGGCCTGCAGGTTTCTGACTGACAGCGCTACTTTTAAGACCCCCGAGCGGAACTTTCCATTGCTTGCCTTGGGCGTCCTTGCAGGCAGCCTTCCTGATGAACACGAACACGGAGCTTAGCAAGTTGTATTTAAAAGAGCAGCCTTTAACTTAGAGCTGTTTGAGGTTTTTGAAGATGCTGGAAGACGGAAATATTAAAATAGACAAAATACTTGCTGAAATGCCGGTTCTGAAGACAGCCCCGTGTTAAAGAAAGGCCCTAAGCTGCTGTCTGCTACATTGGAAGGTGAAAACGAGGCGGCTGGAAAAGTCCACACTGACATCTAGTGCTACAGAGTAGCACTGCCAAGGGCTTGAGGAGAAACTGTCCGCATCCTCCCTGGTATCCTCCGACTCCCTTCCTGGCGCCTCCTATGGGACCAGGGATGCTGTGGATGTTGACTGGCCGACGGACCCCCTGCTTCGGCTGAGGCACGGCACACTTTCCGGTCTTAGTGTCCGTCCATGCCAGGGTTGGCCCTGTGAAAGCTTTAGCTCCTCATTACTTTAAATTTAAAACTTAAGAATTTGAGAATCTTATACATGAATGTGTTTTTTGATCAAATCCATCCCCAACTCTCTCCTCTCCAACTCTTTCCATACCTGACACTTCCCTCCCAAGTTCTTGTGTGTGTGTGTGTGTGTGTGTGTGTGTGTGTGTGTGTGTGAGAGAGAGAGAGAGAGAGAGAGAGAGAGAGAGAGAGAGAGAGAGAGTTTAACCCACCGAACACACTTAGTGCTGTCAGTATTGCATGGGGGTAGGCCCACCCACTGGAACCTATGTAGAAATCATTTCTCCTGAATATTTTAAAGCTAAAGATTTTACTTCTAAATAAACTTTTGTGAGTGTGTGCTTTGGGGGGCTAGGCCTCTAATGGCAATGAGACTTTTAAGAACATGTATGATTTCTATACATTCTAAAACAGTTGTTTGGGCTGTGCTGTTCTGAGCTGAAATAAATACAAAGACAGATCCTATCTAGCCTGTACTAGTGCTTCCTTGCCCGAGACCTTTGCTGGGTTTGACTTTAAGAAGTCTGAAGGCCAGAGCTGACAAAGAGTGTACCTTTGCTTTTCCTCTAGCCAACAGTCAGAAGGCAGCAAAGACTTCTGTTTCTCGCCTTACTGGCACTAGGTCAGAAGGCAAAGGGGATTCTTGTTCTGGTCTATTTTGGTTTGGATGTTGGGGGTCAAACCAGGCATTTTGTCCATGCCAAGCAGGTGCTGTGCCACTGAGCTGTACCACCAGTTCCCAAGCTGCATTTTAAAGACTGTTACAGTGACCCAAGAATTAAAAAAACAAAACAAAACAAAAAGATCCAGTATTACATGTCAGGTAAATATACTTAATGCCCCTGAACTACACACTTAAAATGCTTAGAGTGAAAAATATTATGTATTTTCATCAAAGATTTTGAAACAGGATATGGCTCTCCAATGGTGGTAACAGAATTAGGAGACTCCCCAGGATTGATGGGATGCTCACATCCTCATAGCACCCTCAGAAGCAGAACGGGCTGACCAAGTGCAAGTGAACAGACCCTCAGTTCTTTAGAAGGCTCATGTTAAAGCTTCCTACGGCTGCCCCTCAAAACAGACAGTCCTCCAGATCATGAAATAATTCAATCAGATTTTACAAGGAAGTGTCATTTTCCTCCATGCATTTAGAACATTTTATAGCACATAAGCATCAGAAGCCTTGAGTAAATCAAACAGAAGGGAAAATAAAATGTGACACTTAAAAAAAATGCAGACTTACAGGGTAAACCAAAACCGAAAGGATGCCATAAAGCAGTGAAGCACTTCTGTGCATATGCGTGTGAGTGTGCGTGTGTTTGCATAAGTGTGGGAACACTTATGTTGGTACATGTGAGTGTGTGTATATGTGGAGGCCCCAAATAATGTCAGGATCATTTTTGATCATTCTCCCACCTTATTCATTGAGGTGGGGGAAGTCACTAACGTAGCTAGTCTCACTTGGCACCTTCCTGTTGTAAAAATATAAAAAATATAAAAGTATGATTGTCTTTTATCCCCATTAGGTCCTGCACCGCAGTGCCCCAAGATAACTACTAGATATTTTAAGTCTCAGTCAACAAAGCGTCTCACCTGCTCTGCTCCATCCCATATCACACTGCCGAAGGCCTCTCTCCGAGCCTGGCAGCAATCTCTCTACCTATCTAGTTCCCAAGGCAGGTTTCCATGCCAGAAACACATATCCCAACTCTGTAGCAGCCCAGACCAGCCACCACACTTTCTTACACTTAAATCGCTACATGAAAGAACATACAACACAATAAATAACCTTTGGTCCAGTTGATAAAATATAATTGCCCACCTAATCATACGAAACCCAGTACCATACATCCTTTAAGAACATTAATAACAACCTGGAAATATACACAGAGCGGAATCACCCACCATATTGTCCTGCCACCGATTCTCTCCCTCTCCCTCCTGTCTCTCCTCCTTTCCATTCCAGTCTCCTCCTCTTTCCTTCAAACTTTTCTCCTGTCCATCCTTCCTTCTCATCCAATGACAGGCCTCCTATCTTGTACCTGCCTCACCTGTGACATCATCCCACACCTCCCTATGGTGTTCTTAGGAGGCCCTGTCTCAGCCTTCAAGACAGGAATTAAAGATAGGCTCCTAGCATTTCCATGGTACTCAGACCCTCACACTTGCTGGGTATGGCAGCTCCTCAGCCAGCCTGAATCAGGTTTGACCATGAGGAATACAGGAGGAGAGAGGTACAAACATTTCCAGAAATTGCTTACTTCTGTAAAGCAAGCAAAAGGGACAAGCCTGAAAACCTTTTAGGATGCAACATCAGACTTGATCTGTGCAAATGGCAGCTGGGAAGGTTTCAAAATGATGATTTCGATTTCTTATGGTTGGCAATAAACTGACGGTGATGCACTGAGATTCCAAGGAGGCTTTAGATAACATCTGGAATCTTTTTGGTAAAAGGTAGTCAGTCTTTCAACAAATCTGGCTTCCCAAATATATTGTAACAAATGGAGCCTCCTGTTTCTTCAAGCCCAAGACCCCCAAATAACGACTGGTAGGACCAGTAGTGGCTATGAGGATGACAGCTACAATTAGGATTCCACTTTAGACCGTATTAAATGCCAGTGTATTTCCTTCCGATAATAGCTCCTGCATTTCAGTGGCAAGAGTGTTTTTGGAGTTCACAGAGAAACTTAGATAGAGACCTTGCAAAATAAAATATAAACTGGATGTGGTAGAATGCTCCTGGGATCCCAGCTACCAGCAGGGCTAAGAGAAAAGGAGGGCTTGATCACAGGAAATCAAGATCAGCACTGACAACAGGCGCACACACACACACACACACACACACACACACACACATACACGTGCACACGCGCACACACACACACAGACACACATACACAGACACACACACAAACACACACACACACAGACACACAGACATGCACAGACACAGACACATACAGACACAGACACACACAGACACAGACACACACACACAGACACAGACATACACAGACACAGACACACACAGACACAGACACACACATACATACACACACACACACACACACCCTATCTCAAAACTAACTAAATAAAAGCACAAGGGCCTACCATGCATACAATGCATGTAACTTGACACATAAATGCTTTTGAGGATTAAAGGATTTGGGGAAGCCAGGTCAATGCCTTCAGTGACTACCTGCAGAAGAGAAAATGGAAGCGAGTGTTCTCTGCCCTCAGTGACCAACTCTAGAGTGGTAGTGATTAGCGGACAAGGGCACTAGCTTGATAAACCAGATAATGGGAGCCGTCTTGCTTTTCATATTCACTGTAATCTGGCTAATGGCTTGTGCATAATTTTCCAAACCACTTAATGAGTTTTTTTTAATGACCTAAAACAATTATCCTTCATGTTGAGCGAAGCAGAAAACATTCAGATTTCCTCATTTGAGGGTGAATAGCCTCGGGAAGAAGTTTATATCTATCTGAGCAGTAATTCCAGGGCCTGATTTGCACACCAGCACATCTGTAGTGAAGTGTTCATGGGGAAATGAGGACAGTATGGTAGCTGTGATATATAAAGTGTGAGATGTAGTCAATGTTTGAAATTATCTATCATCCAAGATGACGACATCTTTTCTGTTTTCATGATCCCGCCACCACCACCACCACCACCTCTTCCTCCTCCTCCTTTTTCAAATATCTCCTTACATGGATGGGACGAGGAAAAATTGACAGTCTGATATTGATTTCTAAAATGTCTTTAATTTATACTGATTTATGAAATCCAGACACTCCCTGCCTTTGCTCATTTGCTGTGTTACACTGCTGCTGCCCATCAGCCAGTGCCCCACGCAACTTGTCAACTGCAACTGTGGGTCCCAAAAGGAGAGCTGCTTGGCAGAACAGCTTGGAGATACATGTATCAGGCCAAGACCCTATGCAGTTCTAACAGGCACTTTCCTCGCCAAGGGTGCCATTATCCATGCCCAAGCCAAGCTTCGCTGAGAATTCCTACTCGGAATTAGCCAAACATTTGGGGTACCTTGGTGGAGCTAGAAAGGACCTAGATTCCTCTCTTACTGATTCACCATCTTCCTAAACAAAGGGATTTCTGTAGAAGGCAAGTCCTAAGATATCCAATGATCAATGGAGTCTGTGTTTTGAAACAGGGTCTTGCTATGAAACCTAAGCTGGCCTCATTCTTGTGGCAATTCGCCTGCCTCAGCTTGACAACTCTTGTGGTTATACACATAAACCACCAGTCCTGGCATAAGGATTCACTCTCTCAAGTGCCCCTCCCTTAAGCTAGAACTTAAATGTCTCCTTGCTTTTCTAGGCAAAGCCATCTCATTATTCTGGGTCACTGTTTCCTTAAGGAAAAAATGATATCCAAGGACAGAGGTCAAATTCTTTCAAACTCAAGGTTCTATCCCATTAATAAGTCAGGAAAACCATCAAGTCACGCATGATCAGTATACACACTATATAAGTCTCTCTCTATGTATATGTATACATATACCTATGCATATGAGTATATTAATAAAAAGAATAGTTTTGAAATACTAGACAGTTTTAAAGTGCTTTCCATTTGTTGAGGATATTGTTTTATAAACGTTATGTATTCTGAGACCTAGCATATTTCTCCTAGTGTACATTAGAGCCTGCAAGCATTCGAAAACCCTCAGATTCATGACAGCTGTGGGTGGGAGGGTTTGCTGGGATTGAGCACAGGGTTTTGACCATGTTCGGCAAACATTTCACCACTGAGCTACCCCAGCCCTCCATACTCAAGAGGTGAACTCTATAATGCTGTACGGCTCGAAGCTCTTTGAGTTTTTACTATGGGTCTCACTTTGTAGCCCAAGCCAGTCTCTAGTTTATGATCCTCTTGTCTCAACCTCCTGCATGCAGTGACTACAGGTTTGCACAACCATGACTCTTATCAAACTTAATGAACATAGAACTCTTCCTTCGCACTAACAGCTCAGCATCACCCTGGACAGGTTGAAGAGCGCCTCTTCATCCTTTAACCTGCCACCCAGACAGTATCCTCCAAACAACCTGCCTTGCCTCCTCAAGCAGAGTGGGTGTCAGGCTGCCTCTGGGATTCCCAGGGTGAAGTCAGTACTTATGATATGGTGATGTTTGCTGTCACCCAGGCTTTCCCAGCATGCCACTGACACATCCGAGAGGAACAAGGGAAGGTAGGGAGCAAGCAACAGCTGTATTTAGCCATCTGTCAGATCCCAGAATCTTCTGTTTCCTTCACTCCACATAGGCCCTGGGCTGTGAAGATGGATGACTGAGCAGAGAACATGTACATCACTCTTGATTCAGCACTCCATTTCAACAGCACGGCTTGTTTTTATTACTCACAAGGGCAGGTCTGGGCAGTAGCCATTTTTCTCTTCATTAGTCCATAGATGAAGAAGAAAGATTTGGCTCTGACATGTTAGATTTTTCTAGAGCAGATCCCACATGAAAGGTAAAAGTTTTTCATTCTAATCAGAGCCAGCTGAAAATACTCTCGACTTCCTGCTTTGTCAAAGCCCCCCTTTAAAAGCATTTTTAGGACACACAGTGTGCCAGGTGTTGTGCCACAGTCACACTGGGAGATGTGAGACAGATCTAGAGAAATTGCTACACGTGGGGGCTGGGAGAGTGGGGGAGGGGCTCCTCTTCCCAGAAGGGGAGGGCAGCAGATAGGATATGCGTAGAAGAGAGACCATTTGGCTTAGCAAGGAAGAATATGGATTTGAGATGTGGAAAATGGCAGAAAGCCTTCAGGATGAGAGCACGACGTGGATTACCGGGAGGATGGGATAGCAGGTGACAGAGGCCATACTGTACGACAAGTAAATCTGGCTTTTACCCTGACAGCCACAAGAAGATGACTACTGTCCTAGATTTCTATGGTTGTGATAAAGACCATGACCAAAAGTAATTTGGGTGAGAAAATGTTATTTTACCTCTCAACCCTCAGATCACACTCTATCTCTGAGGGAAGTCAGGGCAGGAACCCGGAAGCCAGAACTAAAGCAGAACCTATAGAAGAATGCTGCTTAGGACTTGCTCCTCGTGGCCTGCTCTGCCTGGTTTCTTTTTGTCATGTAGGACCACCTTCCCCAGGGTAGCACCGCCCACAGTGGGCTGGACCCTCCCACATCATTTGCTAATTAAGAAAATACCCTCATAGACTTGGCTACAAGCAACTTAATGGGGGGATTTTCTTATTTGAAGTGTCTCTTCCCCAAATATGTCTAGGTTTGTGTCGAGTTAATGAAAGCAACCAGGGCTACCACATAATTTATCCTTACATGGGCCACTTTGGAGAATGAATTGTTGTGCATGCCAGAATAAATCGTTTAGAAGGAAACACAACATTCTAAGGCCAGAAGAGACCTTAGGTTTTGGAAACTCCTAAGTGCAGACCCTGAACAGATCTATTATGAAGGGGATTCTGGCGACATTTCTGTTAGAAAGGAGGTGAGGATGCCCAGAGTCCCAGAGGTAGCTAAGAAGGCAAGTGATGGAGAGGAAGAAGGTACAGAAAGAGTTAGGGTAGACGTAGGATAGATTGGACATGGAGGCAGACTGAAGAGAAAGAGCTTCTCAGTTACTGTGATGTCTATGCTCAGCTCAAGGAATGGCACTGTTAGAAAGTGTGGCCCTGTTGGAATAGGTGTGGCCTTTTTGGAATAGGTGTGTTACTGTGGTTTGGGCTTTAAGACCCTCATCCTTGCTGCCTGGAAGTCAGATTCGGCTAGCAGCCTTCAGATGAAGATGTTGAACTCTGTTCTCCTCCTGCACCAGGCCTGCCCAAACCCTGCCATGCTCTCCCACCTTAATGATAATGGACTGACCCTCTGAACTTGTAAGACAGCCCCAATTAAATGTTGCCCTTGTAAGAGTTGCCTTGGTCATGGTGTCTGTTCACAGCAGTAAAACCCTAACCAAGACAGTTTCTTTTCTATTTCTGTAAAGAAACACTATGACAAATGTGAGCGAACAAATTTTCACTAAGAAAAATGAGTATATGGAGCAGGGGTCTTACAGGTTCAGAGGTGAATCCATGACCTGGCAGCAGGTAGGCAAGCATAGCTCTGGATCAGTAGCTGAGAGCTCACATCTGATCCATAAGCACAAGGCGGGGGGGGGGGGGGGGGGGGGGATGCACCTCCTCCACATCTGTTAATACTTCCAAAACAGTTCCACCAAGTTGAGACCAAGCATTCAACTATATGAGCCTGTGGGGCCATTATCATTCAAACCACCACAGATAACTAACAATGATCTCCAGGCTGAGGGTAATATGAAGACTTGGAAAGAAAGAGGAGAAGTGACTCTTGTGGGGCGTGTTTGGTTATAGATGATGCTAAATACCCATGCTGTCATGAGTAGGCAGTTCTTACCCAAAGTGTGAAACTCAGAATTGGGAGGTCAGAACGAGGGGCGTGCAGCTGACAAGTGGGGATCAGAGACACAGCTGAGGCCAGCAAGCTGCTAGGTAGATGGTGCAGAAATCACCACTGGAAAAGACAGAACACCCGGAAGCCAAGGAGGACGTCTCAAAGTGGCAAGTAGCTTGTGGGAGGAGTCAGGGAAGGTCTGGGTGCAGTCAGCATTGTAGGAAGATAAGTAAGAGTGAGTATATCCCAGAAGGCAATAGCATAGGACATTTCAGGGATGAAGATCAGTTCATTCATTCAAGCTGTCAAAAGTAGCCAAAGGGTACAGAGTGATGAATGTGGGCAAGCAGCAAAACCAGGCTGGGGAGACCATCTGTCACTTGGAAAGAAAAGACTCTTCTCTCCCCAAATTGGAGAGGTAAAGCAGCCTACAGCATGGGAACAAGGCAATTAAGATCATCTTTTCAGAGGTCCCAGTGACAGGCAGGGAAGGGAGTTTCCAAAGCCTAACAGGAATACAAGGCTCCCCATGTCACTTTGCTCATCCTGGTTTTTTTTTGGTCTTCTGTGAACATGCAGTCAGAAAATGAAAGGAAAGGCAGCAGAACCTATCCCAGGTCACCTGGGTCTCACTCTTACAGCTTCGAGAGCTTCGAGTACTTCTCAGAGTCTTGATTGCTGAGCCAGTGTGAAGAGATTATACAGAGCGTTTTCAAGCCCTAAGTCTGGATACCTTGACTTGCTTTCCCATATAACCTGACAGTGGTCCAGTTAAGACACTTGAATATTGTAGTAGTCACTTGTCTGCTGCTGCGATAAAACACCATAAAAGCATCTTATAGAAGGAAGAGCTTATTTGGGGCTTCCAGTTCCAGAGGGATAGGAGTCCACCACCATGGCAGGCAGGCAGGCAGGGTGCTGAGCAGAAGCTGAGAGCACACAGTTTGATCCACAGACAGGAAGTAGAAAGGACTTGTTGAAATGGCATGAGTCTTTAAATATTAAAGCAAGCTGGTCTATAGTGACATACCTCCTGCAACAGGATCATCCTTCCTAAACAGTTCTAGCAGCTCGAAACCCAGTATGCAAACATATGAACCTATGGAGATCATTCTCATTCAAACCACTATAAATATATAATGCTTTTTGCACACGAGTGCTGGAAGTTGTATGTCTTATGACGATAGCTATTATAAATTCTAAAACATCAGCTAAAAGACTTTTATACAGTCAGGCATAGTGGCACACATGTTTAATCCCAACACTCGGGAGGCAGAGGTAGGTGGCGCTCCATGAGTTTGAGGTTAGTCTGGTCTACAGAGTGAATTCCAAGAAAGCCAGGACTACATAGTAAGAACCTGTCATGGGGGAAAAAAAGATTTCATACTCTGCCTCTTGGTACAGACCCAGCTTGTGCCTTTCCTATAGACCCTCTCAGTCTTCCCTTGTAGCTCATCTCCATTCCTTTGTATTAGCTTGTGGTAATACTCAGAAACACCTTTTTATCAGGGAATCCCAGTGACCACATTAGGCTGGGAGTCAGGTAGGTGATCTTCCTTATCCTTCCTGTTCTCCATTAAAACCTCCCCAGTCTCACCTGTTGCAGGTACCTTTTCTCCCACTCCAACTCCATTCACTTGAGACTCCACCTTGGTACAGACACAGGAATACTATAGCCCTGCCATTCTTGTCTCTCCAGAAATATTTTTTATCCTACTGCAGCCTACTTTCAGAAACCCCCTCCTGCAACTACATCTCTACTACCAAGGGACCCTGCCTCTTGTTGTAGACTGTATCTCCCTAGCTCTTTCTCATGCCCTTAACACTCTTTTTTCCCCTAGCCCATCTTTATTCCTCTCTGCCACCCACTGACATGTAGAAGTACTCTCTACCAGGAACTCACAGTTGTCATATTTGCTGCCTAAAAGCCTAAGAGAGCAAAAGCAACCAGAAACTAAGACCAACCCAGCAAAGGCAAGATGAGATACCAACACATACAAATACCTCAATCATCCAGATACCAAGACCCCAAAGCAAAAACACAAACTGAGCAGCCAAGAAGAATTTCCTCCACCAGAGCCCAGTAATCCTAGTAATGCAAGACAAGGACTTCAAAATACAAATTATGAATATATTCAAGGACCTGAAAGAGAATATAAATAAATCTCTTAATGAAAACTGAAAACATAAACAGTTGACTAAAATAATGAAAACAATTCAAGACATAAAGGAAAATTTAACAAAAAATAAAATCACTAAAGAAACCCCAAAGTGAAATTAAACTGGAAGTGAAAAATTTAGGATGTCAAGCAAAAATCCTCAGAGGTAAGCCTCACCAACAAATTACAAAACATGAAAGAAAGAATCCCAGGTGTTGAACACAAAGCAGAAGAGACAGACACCTCAACTAAAAATTGTTAAATCTAAAAAAATACAGGCACAAAATATCCAGGAAATATGGATACCTTGAAAAGACCAAATCTATAAATAGGGATTGAGGAAGGAGAAGAAATCCAGGTCAGCAGCACAGGAAATATGTTTTAACAAAATCATAGAAGAAAATTTTCCCAACCTAAAGGAGGTGCCTACTAAGGTACAAGAAGCATGCAGAACACCGAATAGAGAGATCCAGGAAAGAAATTTCCCATTACACATAATAATCAAGACACTAAATATACAGAGCACAGAAAGAATATTAATTGCTGCAAGGAGAAAAAGAGCAAGTAATATATAAAAAGTAGTCTCATTAGAATAACACCTGACTTCTCAATGGAGACCTTGAAAGCCAGAATGGGCTGGATGGGTGTTATACAAATTCTAAGAGATCATAGATACTAGCCCATACTACTATACCTAGCAAAATTGTCAATCATGGTTTCCAGAGAAAGAAAACCATCCCATGATAAAAACAAAATTCAAAAAATAGCTATCTACCAATACAGCTTTTCAGAGGGTACTTGTAGGAATACTTCAGTCAGAAGAGGCCAACCACATCCCCAAAAATGTAAGGAACAAATAATTCCAGACCATTAAGTCAAAAGTGGGGCAATGTACACTCCATAACAGCAAAATAACAAGAATCATTAAACACAACTCCTGTTTGTTGATAACTCTCAATAAAGAAATTTAGACTTATTAGAAAATCAATCTTTCTGCTGTGTTGTAAAAATATAAAAAATAAAAAAGGGCTGTCTTTTATCCCCACTAGGTCCGGCAACTCAGTGCCCCAAGATATCTGCTAGATATCTTTTTTTTTTTTTTTTTTTTGGTTCTTTTTTTCCGGAGCTGGGGACCGAACCCAGGGCCTTGCGCTTCCTAGGCAAGCGCTCTGCCACTGAGCCAAATCCCCAACCCCTCTGCTAGATATCTTAATCTCAGTAAGCAAAGCCTCTTACCCACTTTGCTCCATCCCCTGTAACACTGCCAACGGACTCTCTCTGAGCCTGGCAGCAATCTCTCTACCTATCTAGTTCCCAAGGCAGGTTTCCATTCCAGAAGCACACATGCCAATTCTGTGGTGGCCCATACTCTCTAGCTGCCGCACACTTTCCTACACTTAAATCGCTACATGAAAGAACACACAACACAATAATCTTTGGCCCTATTAAATAAGATATAATTGCCCACCTAAACATACAAAGCCCAATACACATCCACCCCTTAAAAACATTCATAACAGGGGCTGGGGATTTAGCTCAGTGGTAGAGCGCTTACCTAGGAAGCGCAAGGCCCGGGGTTCGGTCCCCAGCTCCGAAAAAAAAAAAAAAAAGAACCAAAAAAAAAAAAAAACATTCATAACAACCTGTAAAGGTAGTGTGGAATCTTACATCACCTGCCATATTGTCCTGCCACAGCTTCTCTTCCTCTCCCTCCTGTCTCTTCCTCCTTTCCGTTCCAGTCTCCTCCTCTTCCTTCAATCTTCTCTCCAGCCCATCCTTCCTTTCATCAAATGACAGGCCTCCTTCTATCCTGTACCTGCCCCTCACCTGTATTTTACAAATTCAATGGGAAGAAGGCTCTGGTGAAGTCACCTGAGTCCTGAGCATGTGACTAGGCAGCAGTCCTTGGGGCAGTGGAATTAGCATCAAAATACAGATAACTCCAGAGCAAACTACAACATTGCTGCATCCAAGAAACACAGGTCATTCTCAAGGATAGAAAACACCTCAGGGTGCAAGGATAGAAAAAAACATTTCAAGCAAATGGACCCAAGTGGCAATAGACTTCAAAGTAAAAATGACCAAAAAAGGTATGGAAGGAGATTACATACTAATCAAAGGAAAAATCCACCAAGAGGATATTGCAAGTCTAAACTTTTATACACCAAGCACAGGACAACAAAGTTCTTAAAAGAAACATCACTCTTGCAAACAATTGAATACTCATCCTTACACCATGATAGTGGGTGTGGTTGTTATTTTTGGTTGTCAACTTGACTTCATCTGAAATTAACTAAAACCTAAGAGGCTAGGTACACATGTGAGAAATTTTTCTTAATTAAATCACTTGAAGTGGGATGGATTAGGATGCTAAATGTGGATCTTCTGAGGCAAGAAGATCCACTTTAAATTTGGTTTTATCATGGGATGCTTTTCTTTCTCTGGCAATTGAGATGGATAGTTTTGCTGAGTATAATAGTTTGGGCTGGCGTCTGTGATCTCTTAGATTTTGTAAACCATCCATCCAAGCCATTCTGGCTTTCAGGGTCTCTATTGAGAAGTTAGGTGTTATCTAATGAGTCTACTTTTATATGTAATTTGAGTTTTTAAATCTGGATCACTCCATCTTGTGGGAACCTATATAAAGGACCTGGAAGAATGAAGTGCATTTTCTTTGCCTTCTTGCTCTCTTCTTCTTAACTGCATTTGTTCACTGGTATTAGAGCCAGTGAACTTCTGACATACACTTAAGACCAGCTGGAAGTCTAGCCTTGTGAACTGAATAAGTACTAGATTCTTAAACTCTTCATATCATAAGGCTATTTTGGAATAATCAGACATGTTGGAATAGAATCCATAAGTCATTCTCACCAATAGACAAGTCATACAGACAAAACTAAACTGAAAAATGCTAAAGTTAAATGACACCACGAATCAAGTAGACATAGGAGTTATCTGAATATTTCATCTAAACACCAAAGAATGTGCTTTCTTTTTGGCAGCTCAGGAAACTTTTTCCAAAATTGACCACATACTTGGACACAAAGCATATCTCAACAGATAGAAGAAAACTGAAGTAGCACCTTGCATCTATCAGACCACCACAGATTAAAGCTAGAAATAAGCAAAAACAGAAACAAAAGAAAGCTTATAAACTTCTGGAAACTGAACAACTCATTACAGAATGAAAAACGGGTTAAGACATAAATCAAGAAGGAAATTTAATTTAATGTTTTTAGATTGAATGAAAATGAAAACACAACATATGCAAGCCTGAGAGACACAATAAAGGCAGTTCTAAGAGGCAAGTTCACAGTACTCTGTGTGTGTGTGTGTGTGTGTGTGTGTGTGCATCATACATACTCAGAATCCATGAATAGTTGCACTTAAGAGATATCTCTAATAGCAATTTAAAGGTATATCTGATAGCTCTAGAACAACAAGAAGAAATAACACCCAAAAATGTTGTGGTTTGCCTTGAAATTTTCTCTGAATTTGTTAAATAAAGGCAAGAGCGTGAGATTTGGACAGAGGGAAAAGTCAGGAGCAAGAGGGGGATTAGATTCAGAGAATAGGGTTAGAGAGGACAGTTGGCGACAGTTGAGCCAGTGGAACCTGAGCAGGAGGGGGAGGATGGAACAGTTGAGAGTGTGAGGGGAGGAGAAGGGAACGGTTTAGAGACAGGATGGGGAACTGAGAAGAGTTAGAAGAGACAGGAGATGGAGAGAGGGGAGAAGCTAGGAGTCGTTGTAAGAGAAAGAGAAACTAAAGCATGAAAGGGTTGATATATTTGGGAGAGTGAGTAAAGACAGTTTAGAGACAGGATGGGGAACTGAGGAGAATTAGAAGAGACAGGAGATGGAGAGAGGGGAGAAGCTAGGAGTCGTTGTAAGAGAAAGCGAAACTAAAGCATAAAAGAGTTGATATATTTGGGAGAGTGAGTAAAGAAAAGAGAGAGAGAGAGGAGAAGCAAGGAGTCGTTGTGGGAGAAGGAGAAGCTGGAGACTTGGTAAATAAAAGGTGCAAGGGATAGATGGTACCGGGCTTTGTATGTTTAAGTGGGCAATTATATCTTACCAATTGGATCAAAGATTATTGTGTGGTGTATTTTTATATGTAAGAGTCTCAGTGTAAGAAAATGTGTGGCTGGGCTGTGTTTCCGCCAAGATATCCAGCAGATATCTGGGGCACTGAGGTGTGGAACCCAAGCAGGGTAAAACACCCAGAGAAAAACATTTACCGTTTCATTTTTATTTTTTTATTTTTATTATTTTTTACAACAACATATGGCGCCCAACTAATCCATTAGAACTCAACTAACCTGAGATAGAAGTTTACTTCCCTCTCAACCCCAGAATAGGCCTCTGATAGAGATCCAGGCAGGAGTACTGGTGGATTGGGAATTGACTGGGTCTGAGGGGTCTACGAAGAATCGAGAGGACTGCACGTATTCTGAAGCAGAGGGAGAAAAAGGTACAAGGGGCTTCAGATCAGGTATTACTTTGATGTAAGAGAGATATATAGCTTTTGATACTTAAAGATGAGAAACACAATGAATATCTTTTGGGCCTTATGGAATGATATTTTGAATGGTCTGACAGTTGTGAATTTTGAGGAAAAAGACACTTTATCATTTACCAGTATTGCAATATTCATTCTTCTGATCTACTATATCTTCTCAAAAGACAGGGCCCTAAATAGCAAATTTCTAGCCTTAGAACAGAAGATACAGGTAATTATGGAACAACATGAACAACAGAAAGAGAAAATTAAATCTTGGCAATGTAGCCTAGAAGGAACACTAGAATTAAAGACACAGAAAATTATAGATCAGAATAAGAGACAGAAAGATGAAAATGAAAGTGGTAGACAGGAACTAGAAAGGATGTTAGAACAGAACATACAACAGCTCACAGATCATACTGAACAGCAGAGAGAAAGTAATGAGGTTTGGAAGCAAGACTTAGAGAATAACTTTTTAAAATTAATCAATCAAAAGATAATGGATAACAAATTATTAGAAGTACAATATAAAGAAAAATTCAAAGTGTGGAAGCAAAACCTTGAACAGAAAATTCAGGAACTCAAAGAACAGGGGGAAAGACAGAAAGAGAAATATGAAGCATGGGTACAGACTTTAAGAGAGGAATTTAAAATTACAACTAAAGAAAAAACTCAGGTAGAGACAGAAGATAAAATTAGGGAAAGCCAACCTAAGGTTATTAGGAAACAAACTTTAGTCTATCCAGTTAGTGTACAACAAAGGCCTCCAAACGATGATCATCCACAGGGTTATGAAGAATTTGAATGGCAACCCATGGATGTGTTAGAATTAAGGAAATTTAAGGAAAGTGTGACTAATTTTGGAATGCATTCACCATTTGTAAAACAAATCTTGATTTCTTGGGCTATTAAAAATAGAGTAATCCCCCAAGACTGGAAAGATATGGTAAGAGCAATTCTAGAGCCTGCTGAAAATTTACAATGGATTTCGTGGTGGAGAGAAGAAGTGAGGGAGATAGCAAGACAAAATAGAGCCAAGGGCAGAGAGATTTCCACAGATCAACTGCTTGGTGAAGGCCGCTTTGCTGAAGTAGAGGTGCAGGCTATATATGACGAAGAAACTCTGTCATGGTGTCGATTATCAGCCTTAAAGGCCTGGGATAAAGTCGCAGAATCAGGGAAAAGACTTGAAACATTCACTCAAGTCATACAAGGTCCTAAAGAAACCTTCCCTGACTTTTTACAAAGGCTTACCTCAGCTGTGGAAAGGAGTGTATCAGATTCAGCGGCAAGAAAGGCGATAATTGAGTCTTTAGCCTTTGAAAATGCAAATACCAAATGCAGGGAAGTAATTAGACCACTAAAGGCAATGTCCGCACCAATAGATGAGTGGATTAGATATACAGCTGATGTTGGATCTTGTTCTCCTGATACTACTGTGATAGGAGAAGCTGCCACTGGACAGCTAAAGATGACCCAAGATTTCAAATGTTTTAATTGTGGTGAGCAGGGCCATCTCAGATATTACTGTAATAAAAACCAAAGTAATACCAAAAGGGGGACTATGCCTCCTAGAATGTGTCAAAGATGTGGCAGAAATGGACATTTGACTAGGGAGTGTAAAGCAACAACAGACAGATGGGGCCGCATCCTGCCAAAAAACTCCCAGGGGGGCCTCTTGCAGGCCCCAGTACCAGGCAGGGAGAGTTCTCCTCAAAACAATTAAACAGCAAGACTTCAAAAATAGATACTCTAGGACCAAAGGAGGCTGAGGGAAGTCCTATGGACAATTCCAAAAACCTCAAGGGGAGCAAAAAACGAATATTTTGGCTAACGTCTATAGAGGACCAAAGGCCAAAACTAAAAATACTGGTAGACAATATCGAAATTGAAGGAATGGTTGACACTGGAGCAGATGTTACCATCATCTCTCCAAAATCTTGGCCCATTAGTTGGCCACTTCAAGGAGTGGATATGCAGTTTCAAGGTGTTGGCACTTTATCCCAAATAAAACAAAGCATCAGGTGGCTTAAATGTATAGGACCAGAAGGTCAGGTAGGAAAATTAAGGCCATACGTGGCTGATATAGCCATTAATTTATGGGGAAGAGATCTACTACAGCAGTGGAAAACTCAAATTAATATCCCCTCAGTTTCAGGTTCTAGCCCTGAAATTCATCAGACTCCTAATAAAAACTTTAAATTAGTCAGGGAATGTTATCAAGGACAGATAGAGACTGTACAAGCTGTCCATAAGCAAGATACAGCAGAGGCTGACAATTTAGTGCTACCCCAAGGAGCCACTGCTGTTAACACAACAACAGCCTTGCCACTAAGGTGGCTGACTGACCAACACATCTGGATTGATCAGTGGTCTATGACAAAAGAAAAACTACAGGCATTAGAACAGCTAGTCCAGGAGCAGCTGGAGGCTCAGCATATAGAGGAGTCCACCAGCCCTTGGAATTCTCCAGTATTTGTCATTAAAAAACGGTCTGGCAAATGGAGGGTATTGACAGATCTCAGAGCAATTAATAAGATTATTCAGCCGATGGGTTCCATGCAGCCTGGGATCCCACTGCCTTCTTTGTTGCCTAAGGAGTGGCCTATTATAGTGATTGACTTAAAAGATTGTTTTTTCTCTGTTCCTCTACATGAAGGCGATAAGGAAAGGTTTGCCTTTTCAGTGCCTACCCTTAATAGAGGTCGCCCCATAAAAAGATATCAATGGAAAGTCCTGCCACAAGGAATGTTAAATAGCCCTACCTTGTGTCAATATTTTGTACAGCAGCCATTGGAGATAATTCGCAAAAAATTTCCCCAATCTATTGTTTATCATTACATGGATGACATTTTATTGTCTGATTCAGATATAAATATCCTGGAAAGAATGTTTGATGAAGTGAAAAAAACCTTGCCATGCTGGGGATTACGAATCGCCCCTGAGAAAATACAGAGAGGGGATTCTATTAATTATCTAGGGTATAAAATAAGTGTACAAAGAATTAGGCCACAAAAGGTGCAAATCAAAAGAAATAAATTAAGGACACTTAATGATTTTCAGAAACTACTGGGAGACATTAACTGGTTGAGGCCTGTGATTGGCTTGACCACTCAAGAGTTGAGCAATTTATTTCAAACATTACAAGGCGATAAAGATTTAAATAGCCCAAGGAAACTATCAGCTGAGGCTGAGAAAGAGCTAGCTTTGGTAGAAAGAAAATTGCAGGACACACATCTAGATCGTATTGATCCAAAGATGGCCTGCATATTAGTCATCTTGCCCTCTACTCATTCCCCTACAGGAATTCTCATGCAAAGGGAAGATTATATCTTAGAATGGATATTTTTAGCACATAAACAGAGTAAGAAACTGAAAACCTACATTGAGAAGGTCTCTGAATTGATACTTAAAGGAAAATTGAGACTTCGACAATTAGTTGGAATGGATCCGGCTGAAATTGTGGTACATTTTACTAATGCAGAAATTAACTCTTTGTGGGTACAAAATGAACATTGGCAAAGAGCATGCAGTAACTTCTTAGGAGACATTAACAACAAATACCCTAAAAGCAAACGACTTCAGTTCATAAAACGAACTAACTGGATCCTCCCTCGTATAATAAAGGGAACTCCAATATCTGGAGCCCCTACATTTTACACTGATGCCAGTAAGTCAGGAAAGGCAGGATATAAATCGGAAAATGTAAGCAAGGTGACTGAGAGTCCCTATAAGTCAGTTCAAAAATCTGAACTGTATGCAATACTCATGGTGTTGTCAGATTTTCAAGAGCCTCTTAATATAGTAACTGACTCTCAATATGCAGAAAGCGTTGTTTTGCACATAGAGACTGCGGAACTTATTCAGGATTATTCTGAATTGACATCACTATTTATTCAGCTACAACAAAAGATCAGAAATAGGAGTTACCCACTATATATAACACACATAAGATCCCATACAGGTCTGCCGGGCCCTCTGGCACAAGGTAATAATGAAATTGACCAGCTACTGATAGGAAGTGTACTAGATGCTTCAGAATTCCATAAAAAACACCATGTTAACAGCAAAGGCTTAAAGAAAGAATTTTCTATCACTTGGCAACAAGCCAAGGAGATTGTGAAGCAATGTCCTACTTGCTCGTTATATAATCAAACTCCATTGCCTACAGGAACTAACCCTAAGGGTATCCAAAGAAATGAAATTTGGCAAATGGATGTTCTCCATTTTACAGAGTTTGGTAAGCTGAAATACATACATCATACTATAGATACATATTCAGGATTTCAATGGGCAACTGCCTTAGCATCAGAAAAGGCCAATTCTGTAATTACACATTTGTTAGAAGTTATGGCTATAATGGGAATACCCATACAAATTAAAACGGACAATGGTCCAGCATATATCTCTAACAAGATTAAGCACTTCTTTGACTATTATAATATAAAACATGTTACAGGTATACCACACAATCCTACAGGACAAGCGATTGTGGAGAGATCTAATCGAAGTCTAAAGGAGATGCTTAACAGGCAAAAGGGGTCAACAAAAACTCCCAGAGATAGGCTACATAGTGCTTTATTAACCTTGAATTTTTTGAATGCTGATGAACAAAACAGTACAGCTGCTGAAAGACATTGGATTGTGGAAAAGACTACTGAACTAAACCAGCCTGCTTATATTAAGGATATTCTGACGTCAGAATGGAAAATGGGAAATGTGTTACGCTGGGGAAGGGGTTATGCCTATGTTTCTACAGGAGAAGAAAAGCTGTGGGTTCCTTCCTAGCTGATAAAGATCAGACATGACAAGGGGAGACCTCCTGAAGTCCTTGGCAACACAGAAGAAAAGGGAGACTAAGACGATCAACAAATAGGTAATGTATATGTGAGGATGTTTAGGTCTCCGTGTATGAACTGGCTGAGACTAAAATGTCTATAAACAGCCAGTAACATTTTGAGTACGAATTTCTCATAACTTGTTATTACATGCATCCTGTAAAATGGCATGTATTACAAAATTATGTTACGGTTTGATTATATGATCAAACTAACCTGGAGAAAGGCAGTCACCTTCCTTTGTTGACCTTTATTAACTAAGCTGTGCACCATGTGGATGCGCTTACAGAACTATCTGATGCTTGTAAGTCTTGTGTGCTGCAGGATGAAAGAAGAGAAAGACAGCCCTGAAATGATCCACACTCTGGGATGCTGGGATTCCGGGACCTTCGTGTTTGATTCCCCTCAATGACACTGAAGCTGCTTCATTTAAAGGCTTGCTTTCAGAACTTTCCCAGAGTGGCCATCTTGTTTATCCAGCCCTTCAGACTGTCATAGTCAAGAGGTCAGCTAATCGATGAACTTTCTCAGCACAGAGTGACTGGCAGGCAAATCCTGGCTAGCTCTACTTGGACAAAGCCAACTCTTCCTAATTCCCCTTGGGCCCCAGAAGGGAATTCTTCGCCCCAATCCGCCTGGAAGCAGACGAGGAAGATCATCGTCCCCGTTCCTTATGTTGGGGTGGAAGGTTCTGGTTATTCTAAGAACTGTGGATATGTTTTCTTTTAAGGGATACTATACAAATGTAGCTTTGGGCAGGGGGAACTAGAGAATGTAAACTCAGGGATTGCTACTTTTCCTTCCCTTTTTTGTATCCTTCTTAGATATAGTAATACATAGAAGTTGGAGAGGTGGGCAAACAGGGATAGATTGGCAAACTTACTCTTAAACAAAAATTTTACAGCTATATTTTACATTGATAGAAATGTTTGTAATTGATACAAAGTTGAAGCTGCAATCTTTTCAATGGTATAGAATGCATTTTACACAAATGCGAGGTTTTCATTGGTATACTTTCTTGTTGATTTATAATTGAGATTAATATTGCTACTTTAACATGGGCATTGTGCCTCCACTATGCATCTAAGAATACAAGTCTTAGACCCAGTCCTATAACTGCTATTATACATTAATTTTAGTTGATTAACCAGTACCAGCTAAAGGTCAGAACCTAAGTCATGGTTCTAAGTCAGTTTAGATGGGTTTTGTAAATACTTCAATTAGAGAGGGCCAACGGTATTCTATGCTTAACAGGTCAGAAACGCCTATGTAGATAGGAAATCTTCAAGGGCATCAGAAATCCAAAGAATAACCTGTTTATGGACATTTCTTCATCTAGATCATTTGACTAGAGACTTGTCTGCCCCTGACAGGACCCCTTAGACTCGAAGAAGAAATTGAGCATCAATGCAGTTGCTCAAATCGTGGTAACACAGCCACTGAGCAAATTGCTTCAATTCATCTACAGACAAGACACTGTCCAGAAAGGGACAAATTATGCAGAATAGTCGACTGATAATCTCTGCCGAGGCAGGGTGATCAGCCCTTCAAAATCTGCATTGCTAAGGTCTGTCAGATGATCCTGGGCCAGAAGGCTGAAGACTGATGCTCCGGCATATTAAGGAATAAGGGGACTGTCCAGGTGATCAGCAGTCTTTATAAATTGGCTAAGCTTGGAAGCCATGTTTTGTGCTTCCTATATTTTCAGGTAATATTAATCATTCTTGGATTTCTGATGTGGTTGGAGACTAGTAGTCTCATAGACAACCCAAACGGTTTAGTATTGAGAAAGATGATAAATCTGTTAGAGTAGTTTTAGGGTAGCATAGGATCTAGAACCAGGATATAGTCAAGTATAGTTTTTAGTATAGATGACATGGTTAATGAACAAAATTGATGGACTGGATGATGAGTGTATTGTTGGTTTTATAAATTGCAGAATGGTAATAATAATACTTAGCTCACATATGTATAGGGAAAAGGTTTTTTAACTGGACAAAAAGGGGGAAATGTTGTGGTTTGCCTTGCCAAGATATAATATAGATAACATGGTTAATGAACAGAATTGATGGACTGGGTGATCAGCATATTGTTGGTTTTATAAATTGCAGAATGGTAATAATGCTTAGTTCACCTATGTATAGGGAAAAGGTTTTTTAACTGGACAAAAAGGGGGAAATGTTGTGGTTTGCCTTGAAATTCTCTCTGAATTTGTTAAATAAAGGCAAGAGCGTGAGATTTGGACAGAGGGAAAAGTCAGGAGCAAGAGGGGGATTAGATTCAGAGAATAGGGTTAGAGAGGACAGTTGGCGACAGTTGAGCCAGTGGAACCTGAGCAGGAGGGGGAGGATGGAACAGTTGAGAGTGTGAGGGGAGGAGAAGGAAGCTAGGAGGAGAAGGGAACGGTTGAGAGACAGGATGGGGAACTGAGAAGAGTTAGAGGAGACAGGAGATGGAGAGAGGGGAGAAGCTAGGAGTCGTTGTAAGAGAAAGAGAAACTAAAGCATGAAAGGGTTGATATATTTGGGAGAGTGAGTAAAGACAGTTTAGAGACAGGATGGGGAACTGAGGAGAATTAGAAGAGACAGGAGATGGAGAGAGGGGAGAAGCTAGGAGTCGTTGTAAGAGAAAGAGAAACTAAAGCATAAAAGAGTTGATATATTTGGGAGAGTGAGTAAAGAAAAGAGAGAGAGAGAGGAGAAGCAAGGAGTCGTTGTGGGAGAAGGAGAAGCTGGAGACTTGGTAAATAAAAGGTGCAAGGGATAGATGGTACCGGGCTTTGTATGTTTAAGTGGGCAATTATATCTTACCAATTGGATCAAAGATTATTGTGTGGTGTATTTTTATATGTAAGAGTCTCAGTGTAAGAAAGTGTGTGGCTGGGCTGTGTTTCCGCCAAGATATCCAGCAGATATCTGGGGCACTGAGGTGTGGAACCCAAGCAGGGTAAAACACCCAGAGAAAAACATTTACCGTTTTATTTTTTTATTTTTATTATTTTTTTACAACAACACAAAAAGAAGTAATCAAACTCAGGGCTGAAATCAGTGGAATAGAACAAAAGAATCAATGAAACAAAGAGTTGGTTCTTTGAGAATAACAATGAGATAGACAAACTCTTATTCAAATTAATGAAAAGACACAGAGAGAAGATCCAAAAAAAGATGAAAAGGGGAGACATTATAACAGACACCAAGGAAAGGCAAAGAATCATAAGGAAATACTTCAAAAACCTGTACTAAGCTCTTGCCTTGGCTTCTCCTCAGTGATAGATTTTATCCTGTGAGCCAAATAAAATTGCCTCTCCAAGTTGTGTTGAGTCTCTCTAGATTGCCCTTTTGCATCAACTCTGCACTGTCACTTTAACGCCAATATCCTCCTGTAACCTATATATAAAATTGTGTGAAGGTATGTGTGATTTGAGAATTATAGGTATCAGTAAAACTGGAATTGATACAGAAGTTGGAACTGTCAAAGTCAAGACTGAACGTGAAGCCCGAAGCATTCCATGAAGTAAAGCCGATGCAGCTTATGAGTCTAGTGCCAGTCAATGAGTTCTGACACTGCGGAAAGGCATGAATGTGTCTGTCTCCACTGATGGCATTGCTCACTCACCACCAAGAGCAGTAACCTTATTGGTCTTGTTCCCATAATCCAGCTTCCCCAGATCTCTGGTAGTTGTAGAAGGCCATAACGCACAGCTCAGTGATGAGAAGACTTTCAAAGTCTCACTCCAATCAACCTTTCTGGAAGCTCTTTGAACACTCCAATTGAGAGACAGTTTTATTTCACTTGGTTTTGACGTCACCCAGTAAGAACTCCTTTTCTTTGGGGGGATTCGTTGGAAATATTTGGAAGCAGTGTTTAACTTAAGGATGCCTTGAAATACGACATAGCAGTCACCAAACAACAGACTGACCGAACACTTAAAACACTACAAAGTCGGGTTGGGGATTTAGCTCAGTGGTAGAGCGCTTGCTAGCAAGCGCAAGGCCCTGGGTTCGGTCCCCAGCTCCAAAAAAAAGAACCAAAAAAAAAAAAAAAAAAAAAAAAACCCACTACAAAGTTTTAAAGTGCTTTGAAAGGCTACTATTTATTCCTGAGAAACTGAAAGGGCACCTTTGTGCAGACTGCAAAAAAGCCAGGACCTGAGGCCCTACAACCTCTTTGAGGTATAACCTTACCCTGAAACTGTGCAAACCTGGCTAGGCAAATGCTGTACCACTGAACTACAGCATCAGCCCCCTTTTGAGTTTCACTTAAACTGCCTAGGCTTATCTTGAACTTTCTCTGAAGCAGCTCAAGCCATCCTTGATCTTGTGATCCTCCTTCCTCAGTTTCTTGAGTGGCTGGGGCTATGGTCCTGCACTGCCAGTCCCAGCTGATATGTTTTAAGATGTATATCAGCCTGCTAAGCTATCTCCATAGTCACATATTATTGGTGTACATGAAGAGCACCTATGTTCTTGATTTCTTCAACAGTTCTTTCTTGTTGACTGTCATCTCCTCTGTCGTAGTTCTCCTTCCCTCCCTCCATCCCTCCCTCCCTCCCTCCCTCTCTCACCCCTTCTCTTCCTTCCTGTGTGTATGCATATGGAGGTTAAACGTCTACATCAGGTGCCTTCCTTAGTTGTTCAGTTTCTCTTCACCTTATGTTTTGAGACAGAGACTCTCACTCAATCTGCAGCTCCTTGGTTGGCTAGGCTGGCTGATGATGCCATTCTCTACTTTCCCAGCTCTGGCCTTACATACACACTGTTGTAATAAGGTTTGATTTTGTTGGTTTTCCTGTGGATATGGAGATTCAAACAAACTAAGGTCCTTTTGCTTGTAAGGCAAGTACTTTGCAAGCTAAACCACTTTCCCAGCCTTTTTTTTTTTCTTTAAATGCCTTATGATTTTTGGCTGAAGCATGGACATCTAAAATTATATCAAGTTGTCCCTTGGGGAGTTGGTACTGGGATCGCCTTCAGATTCCAAAACCCAAGTGTAGTTGCCTTTTATAAAGTTGCTGTTGGGCACTTTTGAACTGCCCGTTGCCTCCTCTGCCCTTGCTTATCAGTCCTTCCTAAGCCACGTTAGTGTGGAGAGGTCATGCATTGGGTTTAAATTAACCAGCTGCAGGAGGTCAGAGTCCACTTCAGTGGTGACGTTTCCACAGAAGAAGAAATAGTCCCCGTGGTGAAGGCCTGTCCATCTCTAAGCTTTTCTCCTACTCTATCTCCTATAAATCATTTTGTGCCATGAACATCCCACCCAAGTAGCCCTTCTTTATTCTTCAGGGCTATCTTTGACTAAAACCTGATTCCTTCAACCAATGTGTGTCTCCAAAGTTTGTTATTACTTTATATGTAACTGAAGTAACACATTGCATGCTATTTGGATACAGCCCACGCTGCCTGTTCACATTTTCTTTCTGTGTATTTATTCTTTGTACCGCTAGACATTGAACCCAAGACCTAACATAAGGAAAGAAAGGCCTCCACCACTGAGCTACAACTCTAATCTCCTCTGACACTTTAAATCACCTAGATTATTTAAGATTCTTAGGACAATGCAAATGCTGTGTAGATCATTGTTAAACCATCTTGTTTAGGGAACAGTGAAAAGAAAATAAATTTGTGCACGTTCAACACAGATACAATTTAAACAAACAAACAAACCCAAACACGTCTGGGGACTGGCCAGATAGCTCAGTGTGCAAAGGAGCTCCTCACCAAATCTGAAGGGCTGAGTGTCATTCCTGGGACCCACATGGTGAAAGAGAGAGCCAACTCCTGCTAGTCGACCTCTGACCTTCACTGGTTTACTGTAATGTGCATAGACTCTCTCCCTTCCTTCCCTCAATGCAAACATAATTTAAACATTTCTATGTAATTTTCAAGCATTTTAAATATTTTTTATCTACATTTGGTTGGTCCATGTATGCAAAATCTATGGATACAGCAAGATGACTACAAAGTAATAACTACGGAAATTAAATGTTCATCCGTCCCTAGGTTTGTCAATATTGCTATTTGTCGCTTAATTATTGCCCTTTAAAAAAATATGCTCTGAAACATTCATTCTTATTCATGAATTGGCCGCTGAAGTCTCTGCTTAGGTAGCTTAGTAGCCAGGTAACTATTAGATACACCAGGAACCAGCATCTCCCAGTCTTGACAAGGAGGCCCTTTGCAACACTTGGCCATGCAGTTGACAAGTCTAGTCCGGTCTTCAGTGTCTGCTTGAACTGAACTAGATGACTGAATGATGGAGGAAGAAGAGACCTGAGATAGCATTAGGTTCACTTTTGACAGTATTGAGTGCAAGTAGAGAGTAACTTTTGGCCTCTGGTTCTTGTGGGATGAGGGAGGCCAGTCTCTTTGTATAATCCAGGCCTCAAAGGTGCCTCCACTGATTTCTAGAGTTCCTGTATACACCACCTATCCTGTAGCACCATGCTTTTAATATGCAGCACAACTGTAGACTTTAAATCAAGGACATTAAATCACGGAGCTCAGATGTGGGGAGAATCCTAGTCAGTTAGTGGAACCACCCATTCCTACCATCCAAGGTCTTAACCATATAACCCAATGGTTCAACATATCAACTCTGCAGGTATGTACTTACCGTACTGCAGATGTTCAACTCCTGCCCCTGATGGTGACCTGCTTTGTGATTCTGGGCAAGTCACTTAATCGTTGTGTGACTCTGGTTCCTCAGTTATAACTTAGGGTTGATGCTACTGCTCCCGCTGCCGATAGCACCTCCTTCACGGTGTAATATAGTCAAGTGTTGGCTGCTGGGTAGCCATTGCTGTAATTGTTAACAAAGTCAGCAAATGAGGGAAGGAAGGACTCTTTCTTAGTGCCATGCCCTTGTCATGTGCTATTAATAAGCAATGAGACAGATTCCCAAATTACTTTGCATGCATTCTCATGGGATCTCTTGCTCGGTGAGTGTCATAAAGAAGGGATGATTAGTACTCATTCTTTAGAAGTGACAAATCTGAGGCTTAGAGAGATCAAAGGACTAGCCCAAGGCCATGCTGCTCCTAAATAGGAGAATCTTGAATTGAAATCCATATGTGTCCCAAGCTTCCCCATGGTGTCAACAACCCAGACTGACATCACACTTAAGGTCCTCCTGCCTCTGCCCCAAACTGCTAAGATTGCCAGTATGTGCACTATGTCCATTTTAAATCTCAAGGTTTTTTTTTTGTTTTTTTTTTTTCGAAGCTGGGGACCG
Source organism: Rattus norvegicus (assembly GCF_021556685.1). Lineage (NCBI taxonomy): Eukaryota > Metazoa > Chordata > Mammalia > Rodentia > Muridae > Rattus > Rattus norvegicus. The sequence continues at coordinate 84,916,378 of NC_141537.1, read as the reverse complement.
AACCCAGGGCCTTGCGCTTCCTAGGCATGCGCTCTACCACTGAGCTAAATCCCCAACCCCAAATCTCAAGGTTTTTAAGGCTCTTCCAGTACCATAAGCAGCCTCCTCCAAGCACGAACATAGATGAAATGGCACGTCAAACTGTACAGAGTTGGACTGCAAGCATGATGGCTCAGACCCAGATCTTAGTGGTCCAGACAGGAGGACTTCGAGTTAGAGACCAGTTTGAGATACATGGCAAGACGATGTCTCAAAAAGCACACCTTACAGATAGGATGCTATGGAATGTTTATTCTGATGCTATGACCTCAGTGTGAGGCTATTTGGAGGTGGGCCTCTGGGCAGTAGGTCAATTTAGATGAGGTCACGGGGCAGGGCTTTTGATGGGACTAGTGTCTTTGTTAAGGTGAGGAAGGAGCAGTAATTCCTCCACCATGAGGACACAGCAAGGTGGCTGATTTCAGACCAGGGAGACGGCCTTCGCTGCAACATGCCAGCGGGTACTTCGAGCTTCCAGAACTATGAGAAGAAAATCCCTGTTGTTGAAATCACTCCATCTAGGGAACTTCATCAAAGAAGCCGGAACACGCAAAGATGGAAGGTCTCTGATCACAAGACCTTTTAATATTTAAGGAAAATATCTATTTTATAGAAATGACAAAGAGCCAGGCAGTGGAACAGTAAAGGAGCAGGTGAATGGCCCCTTGGTGCCATGTTTCACCCAGTACAGTATAGCTTCCTGTGCATCAACACCATCAAGGTGCAAGTTGGGACTTGGTTGTGACAAAAAGTGCTGGTGGTTATGCAGTCAGACGCCATATCCACCGACTGTGCCTTCTGTGAGAAGCTGAGTAGCAGATGTCATGGATTCTGCCTCGGCCAAGATCCACTCTGGGGGATTCGAGAGTAGCAGTTGGTTCTGAGGCCGGGGAGAGCCTGATGTGTTGAACATCTGTTGCAAAGGAAAAGAGAAAGCTAATTTGTGGGGATTTCCATTTATAGTTTTTTAGAGACATATGTTAAGTGGACTTTACTGCTCATTATCCTAGATGCCCTAGAAAGATTTTGCCTGAACTATTGTAAGTTTTTTGCCTGAGGAGCATGCAGACAGCTGTGTGTGTTCATGAGGAAGAAGGTGAAGGCTGGCTGTATTTTTTAAAAGGAAAAAAGAAGTAAGTGCTCGGAGTTTAAAATATAGTCTCATGTCAACAAGCGTGGGACTGAAACAGGTGTGCCACACACACCCATTCCTAAGCAGTTGGCAGACATTAGTAATCGACCACTGGATGGTCATTGCTGAGAACACACGACTATTCCAGCTCAGGGCTCAGGGGCCACAAACCATCCTTCAGATATGATTCTCCTACAGAGACTTAGTTGGATTTCCCCTAACCCACTGACGACATCACAAAAAAAAATATATATATATATGTTTAGCTGTGAGCCTGTTCTTCCTGCTTCTACCTCACCTCGGCTTCAGCTCTCCATCCCTAAGGCACACTTGGACCTTTTGATCTCCACATTTTTCAATGGCCAATTCACCCAGGTGGCTCTGGCTATGCCAGGAATGATGATGTTCAGGGTATTTAGCAATGACTAATCAGCCAGAATCTCTCCCTGTCCATAGGCGGCCATAGACAGCTCTGCCCGTGCACGGTGTTTTCCCTTAGAGTGTGGCTGACAGCCAGAATGGAGCCATTTCCAGGTAGCATTTGAAAGATCTCCTGCCGTGTAGAGTTGATAAAACCAGAACCATCTGGAAACAGCTGCATTGAGATTCAGGACTTGCACGTTGACAAAAGACAGCATATTCCTTGTAATTAGAGGGCATTTGAAAGAGCGTCAGGACCAGAGGGAAGAGGTCCTTAGGACTCTTCGATTATCACCCTTTCCTTGGCTCTGTCCAGAACCCTCCATGCCTGAAGATTTTTCTCTCTGGACCATTTTGTATTAAAACATCTGTGAAAAGGAATGGTTGTTTGGAGGCCGTGCAGCTCCCTCTTAGCATGCAGAGTCAAAAAGCTCTCTTACCTCTGTCATCTGGAAAGAAATAGAATAAAGGGAGAGGGTTTACCTGGCTAGGAGTTGCATGTAACAAGTATGAGAGCACTCTTTCCCAGTGTACATGCCATGGATCCTTTGCCTGCACAACTATCTCTGGTCATTTGTTGTAACATTGACTTTGGAACCTCTGACCCAGTCTAGTACAGTGTTTGTTTGGTTGTTTTGACTGAAGCCTGCAAACAAGAAACCTAAAAGTTTTTCATTGTACTGCACAAAGTCATGGTCTTCTATTGAACTGATTTCTTTTTTAAGACTTCTTTATTTAGTGTGTGTGTGTGTGTGTGTGTGTGTGTGTGTGTGTGTGTGTGTGTGTATGAGGGTTCTGCCTGCAGGTATGAATGTAGACCACATGTATTATATGCTCGTGCCAATGAAGCCATCAGATCCCTTGAAACTGTAGTTGTGAATGGCTATGAGTCATCATGTGGGTTCTGGGAACTGAACCCCAGGTTCTCTGTAAGAGCAATAAGTGATAGCCCCAGGCCATCTCTCTCTAGTCCCTGATTTGATGTCTTAATATGTACATCTTGAACATTCTGGTATTGACTTTTTTTTGGTTACCTTCACAGTAGAAATTAATCTCAGAAAGAGCAGCTATGACATCTAGGAGGAAACACTAGCCTACATATCACTGCACACCAGGTCACTTGCTAGGTAAAGACCTGAAGGACAAACAATTCATTTGTTTCTGTCTTTCTCATCTAATCAATATTGGTGATTCCTGTAGATGGCAAAAGACTCCATAATAGATGACACCAAGGATCTTGGGGGCATGATGTGACTTGTTGCTTAGTTAGTAGTATCCCTTCAACTCTACAAACTCAGCAGATGGCCTTGGGTCCAAGCCCACTCAGTTTGGGACTCTCCTAAAGCAAATCCCATGCTCCAAAGTCTTCTGGAGTCTCTTTGCTATATCAGGAGAAGCCAGCTCCCATTTGGCATGTGACACATACCTATCACCCTAGCATTCAGGAGGCTGAGACAGGAAGATCACAAATTCAAAGCAAACCCAGACTACACAGCAAGGTCCTATCTTAAAAAACAAATAATAAAATGCTACTCCAAAATGGCTTCTTGCTGACAGCAGAAAGTGTACCCTACATTGAAATTCATGCTTTGCAATTTGTTTTGAGGACCGGTTTAATACTGTTAGAAGACCATGAGCTTTGGGCTTAGTTCAAATCCAGATGTGGATTTGACCACTAGGGATCTGATCTGCTGACTTCTGCTCTTTGAGTGTCTGCCTTCTGTTATTTTAAGTAGCCATAGGCTTTCCAATATCATATAGCTCTTAAGAGGACTTAGTGCAGCCGTGGATATGGAAACCTCATATATTTACGAATGCATACAGGGTGTATGCCCTCAATCCATCCTACTGCCAAAAGCCAGGTAAATTTCCAAAGCTTTGTGTTATCTCTGCTAACCAAAGTCAGTTAATCATTGACTGACAAAAGCGGTCACAGAAGAGCTGGAAACTTCAGGCTGTCCTCTGGCTCAGTGTTACCAAGCAGAATTTAGAATTTTATACATGGCTACATTGTACAGATGTTAAAAATTTAACACCAAAAATAATATGAGAAAAGACAGCCAACAGCCATAGGTACATTTACACAGAAACATCCTTGACATATTTATCTTGAGTGTCTTCATTGGCCTCCAAATAGGGCAGCATTGTTGTGGGTTAATCTGGTGCTGTCTGTACCCTGATGTTAATTCTGCTTCCTCAAGAGTGGTCAATCATGTACTCAGGTGATCTCATGGGAACCTTCTCCCCATTTTAACTGGTCAATAAAGGTTAGAGCCTGTGATTAGGCAATGGAGGGGGGAATGGGACTGGAGGTTTGAGATTGGGGGAAGGTATGGAGGCAGAAGAAGATCAAAGGGGAAGGAGAAAGGATGGAGAAAGAGGAGAATGAGACCACAATGGACCAGAACCATGGCCAGGACAAACCGAGAGTAGCCAGGGGTCTTACAGCCAGGGAATGAGTTAGTATAGTGTTAGATCTGTCCAGTCTAGGCATGAAACTTATAATTTTAATAACTGGATTGTGTGTTTTTCATATGGCTTATTGGGGTTGGAAATTACAGCAATATAGTATTTGCTTCAGAAGTGACAAGGCACAGAACACGAGTTAGTTAGTGCCTTGTTCTAGACACCTTCCTGGGGCCCCTACCAGAGAAGTGTTGCAAACCTATGGTGAGCAGAGGTCAGGTAGGTATGAACTGGCATAATGACAGTCACAAGTTTCAACATCTTTTGCCAAATTCCTCAAGACATACAGAGCCTGGTTCAGTTTCCATTTCGCAATAGAGAAAGCTAAGGCATAGTAGTACTTTGGCATAGTGGTGAATTCAGGAGAGAAAGTGTATTTTAAGGTTGGGTCTAATATTCAAACACTTGAGGGTAACCTGCTCAGCTCCTATGTACCCACCCGGAAAGACAAACAGAGCAGGTGGGGGCACTCAAAACCTCCCAGCATCAATCCAGACAGCAAGACTGTTTAATACCTCTATCATGTTTCCAAAAATATGTCACCTTTAAGTCAATTATTTTTTTTAAAAGCTCACACTGAAATGGTTTTTGTAAAAGCTATAAATATGAAATTAGAAAATATAATAAATGTTAGCTAAAAATAATAAATATCGTAAGACCCTAGAAATTACGGTTCCATTAATTAATTGTCTGACACATACTCTTATATTCTTTTTTTTTTTTTTTGGTCTATGTGAGAGACTTGGGTGTTACTGATGTCAACAAGTTAAATTATAGTGTCTACTAAGAAATAAACAAAGGTAATAAATCTATCTGCAGAGAGAGAAATTGAGGCCCAGAGTGGCAGAGTGACTTGTCCCACAGCTGTGGTTTGGATATGGTTTTAAACTCTCTTGGTGATAGTTAGAGGTGGGTCTTTAGGATCAACGGGATCAGGAGGTCTCTGCCTTCACGAGTGGATGGATTCATTCAAAGATCCTTACAGGGTAATCTCAGGAGTGACGTTGTTATGGGAGAGCTCGCTGGTGGCTAGATCGGACTCACCATGTGACACCTTGTTATAATGCATCACAAGGCCCTCATCACGTACTGACCAGAGACTGTCACCATGTTCTTGGACTACCCCATGTCTGGAGCAGCGAGATAAATAGACTGTTTTTCATAATAAACCACAAATCCTGTAGTATTTGTGTTATGGCATGGGAAATGGAGCATGGCACTGGCAAAAACAAAACTGAATTTGGTTTTTACTCCGTCAAAGATGAAACAGAAAATTCTCCATTACAAGATGGGAGTGAGTATAAATTTTACTATCTCAACCTGAAATTTGTGCAGTTGGGCTTCATATTCTAAGGTCTGCTGTCACCAACGTGCAAAGTAAAATGACTGGAGTTCATGTAAAGAAAGAGTCACAGTGAGTCAAGGACCTACTGCTGGCACCAACTGTAGGTCAAATTAGACATTTAAAATGCCAATGTTTTCTGCTGCTCACATCTGTCCCTCAAAGGTGACATATAACTAAAATGGGACTGCTATGTGACTCGGCTATACCCTTCCTCGGTGTGCACCCAAAGCACTCGGAGTCAGCACGCCACAGACATACTTTGTGCATCCGTGTTTATTGCAGCACTGTTCCCAAAAGCCAGGAAACAGAGACAAACTACATGTCCATCTACAGAACAATAGATAAAGTGTGGCATGTATACACAATGGAAGTCTCTGCCCACAAAGGAAAGGGAATCATGCCACTTTGATGGATCTGAAGATCACAACACTGGGTGAAATAAGGAAGATTCAGAAAGACAAATACAAATACCACATTTTCTTCATAATGTGTACTGTGTGTGTGTGTGTGTGTGTGTGTGTGTGTGTATGTGTGTGTGTCCATCTATGTGACTCTGTAAGTTGTGTCTGTGTGAGTTTGTCTCTCTGTGTGTTGTGTGTGTGTGTCTGTGTCTATGTGAGTCTGTGTATATTGTGTCTCTCTCTGTGTGTTTATCTCTATGTGTGTGTCTGTGTGTGTTGAAAAGAGAAGACTGTGGGGTGAGAGAATGGTCATAGAGGTCTGGAGGAGGAAAGAGAGGGTAATGGAGCACATGTAACATAAGAGCAGGAGGGAGAACAATGTGGGGCGAGGGAAGGGACCAGGGACAGGGAAGTGGGGGAGGGGAATGCAAGAAGGAAACGAGGGAGGGAATGAGTGAAAACAAAGTACAATAATAGGCATGTGTGAAAATCAACAAATGAAACCCGTCTATTCATGCCAGCTTTAAAAATAAAATTTAAAGTCACGGGAGTGGGGTTGGGGATTTAGCTCAGTGGTAGAGCTCTTGCCTAGCAAACACAAGGCCCTGGGTTCAGTCCTCAGCTCCGAAAAGAAAAAAGAAAAGAAAAAAAAAAAGAAAAATATATAAAGTCACGGGAGTATTGTAAGTACCTGGGAAAGACAAGGTTTGCTTGGACAAAGTGATGCATACCTGCAATCCCAGCACTTGAGACAGGAGGACTGCCTTGAATATAAGGCCAGCGTGAGCTACATGGGAGGAGCAGTCTCAAAACATAAAACATGACACAATAAATTGAAAGTCTCTCTACCATCAGGGAGTCAAGGGCTGGGGTGCAGTTCCCACTCTGGTGTTTAGGCTAGAACAGTGCTTTCGTCTATTAGTTTAATAGTAATTCACACACACACACACACACACACACACACACACACACACACACACACACATGCTGGGCACTGGGGCATGATGTCTCCATGGAATTTGTGATCTCCTGGAGGAGATGGAGATGGACAGCAGACAACCACAAGAGGTTGTGCTTTCTGGTAAGATGTGAAAGGCAGCAAGTAGCAGAGGGCTCAGGGGAAGGACTCCGATAAGGACAATATCTGTCCACGAGGTCTGCAGTGGCAGCAGCACAAGCCATCAGCCAAGGCGGAGCTAGCCCTGAGCAGGTGAGTTCTAGGAATTGCCCTTTAGGCAGAAGGAAAGCAAAGGAAAGGTAGAGTGGTAGGAAACAGGTAGGCCGGTTGGTAACTCCAAATATGTAACTTCATAATTCGAGAACGTTGCCTTGAAAGCTGAGTGTGGTAGTACACAGCTACTAGTGAGGGACACTGAGTCAAGAATGTCAGAAACATCAAGGCCATTCCAGCTAAGCAGTGTGTTGTCTTGAGCATGGCAGACACAGCCCCTGGGAAACTTGGCATCTGTGAACATGTCAAGTTGACTGGTCTCAGCCTAAGAGTGACAAAGGACAAATGTAAAGAAGGCAGCTCTGGGCATGGTGTGGACCTGGGGTGTCAAGGTATTTGATACAGACTGATGACACAGAGGTGAGGATTCTGCCAGGGTGACAAACCACAGTGGTGATGTGGCTGAGTCACTTCCTGGACGGCGGTGCTTAAGTAAGGCTACCCAATCCCACCATCTACTTCTGCTGAACCTGGTGGTGAAAAAGGACTGCAGCCATCTTGGAACTGAAGGGACCCAAGGAGAACATCCAGTCCAAGTTGCTCATGTTCTAAAGGTTAGCATCTATACTCCAGTTCAAGGGAAGGTTAAAGGTTAAAGGTTAATGGTTAAAGGTTAGCAGCATCTATACTTCAATTCAAGGGAAGGAAAGGCTTACAGCTGGTGGGCATGAACTCCTAAGCCAGCTTCCTGACTCAGGCTCTGAAGCATTTTGTCAGCAATCACAACCTCCAGGTACAGAATCAGCTCTCAAGGTAATGTGCAGTCAGATAGTAGGTGTCCAAGAATTGCTTGTTGAAATGAGTTTCCTTTAGTTTCCCCTCCAGTTTACATAGATTCATAACCTTGTGTTCATCAACACTCTCCCAAGAAATTGCCATCTTTTCCAGTTAAAAACAGTATTTGAGATTAAGAATATTTAAGGGCATGAAGTATACAAGCTACATCCTTGTGCCTACCAAAGAAATCAAATAGAATCTAAGATAGGATCTGTTTGTTTGTTTACTTTGGCAGTGCTGGGTGTAGAATCCGAGGCCTCACGCACGCTGGTGTATACCCTACCACCGAGCTAACACCTCTAGCCCCTGTTCCTTTTAAAACTGAGCAGTAGGTAATGAGATCTCCAGCCTGCTTACTTAAAGGACAGAAGAAAAATTGGAATCACAGAAGGGAGCAACAACAGACGAATTCACATCTAGGAGGACTACGCTGAAGAAAAATTCCCAGTCAGAAACTTCTAAGGTCAAAATAAAAGAGAGATTATTGATAACACTTGTAGGATGGGAATGAGCAATTTTTAAAAATTCAAATGTATAATTTTTGGAAGTATAAAGAGCCACCAGAAGGAGAAGGCATAGAGACGCTTCCTTGAGAATATATTAGCATGCTGTGCTAGCATGTGCATGCTCACACCTGACACATGAGCACAGCGCTGTTTCCATGGCAATGTGGAGGGGGGCTCACTGGGAAGCAATCTTCTTACATTCAGAGCCACTTCTAAAGACCCATGTACTGAAAGCCGTGAGGGAGAAATTTTGAGCTCAAGGGAAAAAAAATTATTGTAATCTTCTTTGGGATGAACTCAAGCCATCACCCAGCCTCTTCCAGACCCACTCCCACGTTGGACCTTCCAGCTACCTCAGATGCTTCAGGCCATTTTTCTCCCATAGTATCATTGTTTCAGACTCAGCCTTCCACAACCGCAGTCGTCCACTGTGTCCCTAGAGGATTCGCAAAGCTTTGAGGACCTTCATTAGCACAGGTCCCCTAAAGAAACTCTTAGGTTCTTTCCTTATTAAAGAATTATCATTAATCTATGTGTGGCTAGAGTAGTAGTAATGCAGGAGAGACAAAGAACCCACGTGGAGGCTGGGAAGGAGGCTCAGGGGGTAAAGTGGTTGCTGTGCAAGATGGCAAGTTCGATACCCAGCACCGGAGTAAAAATGTCATGTGAGCTGTGTGTGTGTGTGTGTGTGTGTGTGTGTGTGTGTGTGTGTGTGTGTGTGTGTATGTGTGTGTGTAAAACCCCAGCACTGCAAGAAAGGAAGACAGGAAGATCCCCAGGAGCTACTGACTAGCCAGTCTAGCCACAGTGATGTGCTTCAAGCTCAAGGAGAATCTGTCTCAAAAATAAGATGAGGGAACAATTGAAGAAAATGCTTGATATTGACCTCTGACCTATAAACACATTAAAGCATGTGCATGCATACACATACACAATGTACACACACACACATGCACACACACACCATAGTGAAGGAGAGTGGTGTAGTATGAGTGAATGATCAAAGTATATTACACAGTTGGGTGAAAATGGCTTTATGTGATCCTGTTTCATTTTTTTCATTTTTTATTAATTAATTTATCTGATAGAAGCTCCCTTCCCAATTCCTCCCTCTCACCCCAACTTCCCACCTCCATCCTCCTGTACTTACTTCCTGTTCAGAAAAGGGGAAGTCTCCCGGGGATATCAACCTGCCTTGGCATATCCAGTTGTAGTAGGACTAGGCATATCTTCTCCTATAGTGGCTAGCCAAGGCCCAGTTAGGGGAAAGGCATCCGAAGGCAGGCAACAGAATCAGAGACAGCCCCTTCTGCTGCTGTTAGAAGCCCCACATGAGGGGTTGGGGAATTAGCTCAGTGGTAGAGCGCTTGCCTAGGAAGCGCAAGGCCCTGGGTTCGGTCCCCAGCTCCGAAAAAAAAGAACCAAAAAAAAAAAAAAAAGAAGCCCCACATGAAGACTGAGCTCCACACCGTTACACACATGAAGACGGCCTAGGTCCATCCCATGCACGCTCTCTATTTGGTGATTCAGTCTCTGCAGGCCCAGGTTATTTGATTCTGTAGATTTTTTGGTGGTGTCCTTGACCTCTCTGACTCCTTCACTCCTTCCTCCTCATCTTCCCCAGGCTCTGCCAAATGTTTGGCTGTGGGTTTCTGTATCTGTTTCCATCCGTTGTTGGGTGAAACCTCTCAAAGGACACTTGGACGTGGACGTTGGCCATAAAGTGTAAGATTCTACAATTCACAGAGGAAGAAGACAAATAGCACTGAGGGCCCAAGGGGGAGTGGTTAAATTTCACTGAGAAGGGGAACTAAAACAGACATGGGGAGGGTGTGGTGGATGGAGGGAGGGCTCTGAGTAGGGGATAGGGTAGAGAAGAAAGCAAGAGGGTTCAAGCGGGAGGAGGACAGGGAGGGGAGAGGACTGGACTCCTGAAAGGGTGGCATCTCTGGGATGAGGAATCTATGAGGGGGACCATAGCTAAGACTCCTAGCAATGGGGGATATGGAGCATGAAATGGCCATTGCCTATAACAGAAAAGTCCAATGGAGGGGACTGGGACAGCAACCCAGCCACAGAACCTAAGACCCACACAATTGTCCTGCCTACAAGAAGTGCAGAGTAAGGATGGAGCAGAGATTGAGGAACAGACCGGCCTGAGACACACGTCATGAGAAAGGCCCAACCCTGACACTGTTAATGATGCTCTGCTCTACTTGTAGGCGCCTGTAGAAGTCTTTAACTGTGAGGAATTTGACTAGATGCCCAGCTCCCTGCAGCAGTGGGTCTTCGGTTCGTATCATCTGACTTCTTGGATGGCAGAAAGATAAAGAAGCCTTGGCTTCTGGTCTTCATTATTAATCTCGGACACAGAGCTCCCAAACCCTCCCCCTCCTTCTGTTCTCACTGTGGGGTGTGCACCAAGCCCTATATAGTAATAATAAATGGCTTTTCTTTAGCTGTTGGTAAGCAAGTTCATTCCCAAGGTTCTGTTCACTGTGGATGACAGAAAATGATATCTAGCAGTGGCTCCTTATCAAACGTTCTTGTTTTTAATAATTCTGTAAAAGTAATATAATAATATTAATTATCATTTCTTTGGGGGATTGGTCCATGTGAGACTTACCCTGTGTTTTAGGCTGACTTTGGGCTCTCAGAAATTCCACACCTGACTTTAGTTCTTGCAGACAATTATGATTCTGTGAACAGTTATGATTCTGTGTATTTTTCTCTTTTTTTTTGTTTTAACATCCATAAGTAGGGATGCCATTTAATTAGCATGCCTCCGCTGTCTGTATATTTTGAAAGGGATACATTAGACAATTGTCGATAGTATCTTCTCACAGGAAGCTTTGTTCATCTGCTCTCTGAACAGGAAGTCCAATGTCAGCTGCACAGTTTAAACGGGGCAATCGTAAGGATATAATCTAAGTAAGCCCATACTCCGTGTGACATAATTCAGTGTCAGACTCAGGCATGGTGGCACACCAACTCCTGCAAATGCAACATTCTACAGGAGAAGACAAGATGATTGAAAGCTTAGTGTCTGACTGGACCACATAGTGAGACCAATGTTAAAAAAACAAACAAAAAAAACCCAAAGCCCTCCAACCAATGTAAAAGAACAAAATCCAGTAACAGAGTCTGTTTTGAACAGTCAGTCTGGCTGAGAGAAACATGTCCTTGCTGTGAGACCTAGGCTGCCACTGGGCAGAGAGCATCATTCAATCCCGAGCACTGACAACAGTGTCACCTTTGTAAAGAACCACGTTGGGCTTCATTAAAAGGCTGTACAGACACAGGGAGAATGACGTAAAACGACAGAGAGCTGGCACGCAGGAAGCAGTTGGTAAATATAGCTGATGCTTACCTCCGGCCCACATGCCATGATAAGATACCAAGGGAGGAGCCAATCAATGTGAGTAGCACAACACCTCCTGTGCTATACACAGAGGGTCAGAGCCACCAAGCCAAAGATGGCGGCTTTCTTCGTCCTGGATACCTCATCTTTCTCTCATGAGAGAAGAATGAGAATCCAATTCACTTGGCCACTTTGCTTCTTGAATTAGCTGCTAGAGATGCAATCAGTACTAGTCAGGCTTCCTTGGAGGAGCAGAATGGATAGAATGAATATCGATTGAAAGACTATGTATTTGCTCAGCTTACATGAGACGGTCTAAGTAGCCCAACAATGACTGTCTCACCATGGAGAGGCCCAGAATCCCACAGTTGTCCAGTCTCCAGGACTCGATGTCTCAGCAGAGCCAATCTGGAGCTGAAGGTCTAGCAGATCCCTGGAAAGCAGGTCTTTGGTCCACATTAGAAGCTCAAAGCTACGGGGTTGGGGATTTAGCTCAGTGGTAGAGCGTTTGCCTAGCAAGCACAAGGCCCTGGGTTCGGTCCCCAGCTCAAAAAAAAAAAAAAAAAAAAAGAAGCTCAAAGCTAGGTTATCACATCGGGCAAAGGAATGCAGTAGTAGCCAGAACACTGTTGATGAACCTGTCAGAGAGAGAGAGAAGGCTGTCACCAGCTGCCACCAGAAGGTGCAGCCCACATTAGGGTGGCTCTTGACACTTCAGATAATTTGACCAAGAGAATTCCTTACCAGACAGACTGCCTAGCACTTGTCTATTAGTCATTCTGGATACAGACAAGCTGACAAGAAAGCAGAGTCACCACACAGATTATGAAAAGAGCATAGGTCTTCAGCTACGGTCCCTACGGCACTGTCCTTCTGTTTGTGGGCTCTACTTGTCATGCAGTCTTAAAGACATGCCACTCTGCTGGAGAGGGTGTGGGAAGGAGGAACACTCATTCACTGCGGGTGGGAGTTCACACTGATGTTGCCAGTACGGATATCAGTGTTTGGTTTCCTCAAAAAGCCCCTGGGCATCTGATGCCACTCCCGGGCATATACCCGATGGATTGTACATGACGGATTGATTGTACATGACGGATTGTATGTGACCGATTGTAATGACAGATTGTAATGACAGATTGTACATGATGGATTGTACATGACGGATTGTACATAACGGATTGTACATGACGGATTGTATATGACAGGTTATACATGACAGGTTGTACATGACAGATTGTACATGACGGATTGTACATGATGGATTGTACATGACAGATTGTACATGACGGATTGTACATGACGGATTGTACATGACGGATTGTACATGACGGATTGTATATGACAGGTTATACATGACAGGTTGTACATGACAGATTGTACATGACGGATTGTACATGATGGATTGTACATGACAGATTGTACATGACGGATTGTACATGACGGATTGTACATGACGGATTGTACATGACGGATTGTATATGCTGCTACAGAGGCACTTGCTCGTCATGGCTTTTGCTGCTGTCTTTCCAGTAGCCAGGAAAAGGAAACAGTCAAGTTGTCCATCACTGGATGACTGGATAATGAAGACATGTATATAATAGTTCTATTCATCTGTAAAGAGAAATGAAATCATACAATTTATAGAAAAGTAGATGGAACTGGAAAATACTTTATTAGGTTAGGCAACCGAGGCCAGGCCAAAAAATACGGACAGTTCTCTCTTCAATGCAAATCCTGGCTTCCACGTTTTTATATGTGTGAGTCTGTGTGAACGTGAAAGAGGGACGAGGCCGTAAGACCAGGATGGGGCCCACGAGGAGACATTACTTCCAACATAACAGTGCCCTATGATTAGGTCCCAGTAAGTAGTATCCATGCTCTACCTAAAACTTAAAAGGCCGTGATTGATTGCATTACTAACTGATAACTTATGAGGGATTTCAAAATCTTGACTATGTTCTGCTAGAATTCCTATTCAAATTTACCTCCAGATACAGTTTTCTTCTCATTAGGGGTGCTACTGAAATACTGCGATAATCTGTTTTGTGTGCATTTCTACACATTTTTTTTTGGTTCTTTTTTTCGGAGCTGGGGACCGAACCCAGGGCCTTGCGCTTCCTAAGCAAGCGCTCTAACCATTGAGCTAAATCCCCAACCCCCGCATTTCTACACATTTAACTGTTTACGTGGTTTCCCTTTTATTTTTACTCTAGTGTTCTGCATCTCTCATCGGTTCTCATTATGTTAATTGAAATCTTCTAACAAAATTCTGAGAAAGAATGGCATGTAGGTATAATGTTGAATGAAACAAAACAAAACCCGAAAGCTAAGAAATGTGTTGCCCTCTGCTATGTTGCCCTGGGCCTAAAGGTGAATCTTTGTAAGCGTTCAGCTCTGCTCAGTCTTACATGGCCATTCCCGGATTCCTAGGGTCCATTCCTATGTGGAGAAAACAGCTGTACCCACCAGGCTTTGGGTGGTTTAACAACCATGTCAATGTGAAGTGTGACTCAGTAACCAAAATACACGCAGAGCCCGACCTGTTCTCACACTGCCACACCCCCAAGCTGCACCACCTTCCACTCAGATCCCTTCCCTGTTCTGTCCTGGTCTCCCATTCCTCCATCTTTCCCCCCGATCTTTAGTGTGATTTTAACTATCATATATATGTGTATCTGTATATGTATGTACATATATATCATATATACACATTGTGTATACATACGTGTATGTATGTGTATATGTACATAGGTATATGCATGTATATATACATATGCAGGTTTATACATGTGTGTATATATGTGTATGCATGTATATATACATATACCTATTCACATATATAATTGTGTGTGAGTGGTGTGTAGGCCAGAGGACAACTTTGTGCAGTTTGTTTTCTCCTTCTGCCTTTACACACATCATAGGCTTCAAACTCAGGTCACCGGGCCTGTGCCACAAGCCCCTTAGCCTACTGAGCCATCTTATTGGGCTGTTTGTGTCCATTTGCAAAACAGCAGCCAGAAGCATTCCTTAGCCCAAGACATCAGAACATCGATGTATAGCCCCTGCCAGTGTTCACTACCACAACTAGCTAAAAGTCAATCTTTAGAGTGGTTCAGGAAGCCACCAGGACCTGCTGCTATATGTGGCTCCTGTCTGCTTCACTCACCAGCATAACCATGACACCTCCCCCCCCCAACTACTTCCTTCCCTCCCTCCCTTCTTTCCTTCTTCCCTTGTTAACTTTCTTTCCCTTTGTTTTCCAAGACAGGTCCTACCTCAAGATCCTGCTTTAGCCCCTGAAGTGCTGGGATTACTAATGTGTGTCACCATGCCTAGCTTCCTGTCTGTTCTTTGGACTCACTTGTTTCCTCTACCTGCACTGTTCTTTGTATGTTGGCACCATCACTTCCTTCCTTGCTCTTTAGTATTTGATGCTATCTTCTCAGCAAAACTGCTACTACCACCTTACTTTTTTTAATTGTATTTTTTTAATTACATTTCAAATGTAATTTTCCACCCACCCTTCCCCACCTCCCACCTCCCACCTCCCACCGTGAAATTCCCCTACACAGGGGCTCTAACCTTGGCAGGACCACAGGCTTCTCCTCCCTTTGGTGCCCAACAAGGCCATCCTCTGCTACATATGCAGCTGGAGCCATGGGTCTGTCCGTGTGTACTCTTTGGATGGTGGTTTAGTCCCTGGGAGCTCTGGTTGGTTGGTATTGATGTTCTTATGGGTTTGCAAACTCCTTCAGCTTCTCCAATCCTTTCTCTAACTCCTCCAATGGGGTCTCCATTCTCAGTTCAATGGTTTACTGCTAGCATTCACCTCTGTATTTGACATGCTCTGGCACAGCCTCTCAGGAGACAGCTATATCAGGCACCTGCCAGCATGCACTTCTTGGCATCAGCAATATTGCCTGTCTAACTCCCTATCTAAAGGTTCACATTGGAGTTCGGGTATGCATTGTAGTAACAGAGAGCTTGCTGGCATGCAGAAAGCCCTAGGTTCAAACCCTGGCATTGCATGGTGGCATAGCTAAATGGCATGGCCTGGATGTGCTGACACCTGAAACACTCCATTCTGTAGGGAAACTCCTTAAGCAGGAAGGTAAACAACTCAAAATAGCTTCAGGAAGTTCCTGAAACAGACCAGATTCTTTATGCCCCTCCTTGCAAGGGTAAGCAATAAAAGCTAGGAGTCTCTCTCAGAAGAGCAGAGAGTCAAAGAAGACTCTCAGACCAGACCAATTGACTGGAAGAAGCAGAAACCAGCCGAGCTTCTGGAAAAGATTTAGACAACCAAAGCACCTGACAAAGACATTCCCCAACCTGTTGAGCTGCCAGCAAGCTGTGCACTGTGGTTGCCAGGTTTGTGAGTTGTCACCTGGGCTGGTGTAGGCCTTGGTGACGTAGCTGTTTTTGAATCACTCTGCTCCTGTAGGTAACCCTCCCCCATATACCAGTAAGTAACCCTCCCTCATATACCAGTAAGTAACCCCAATAAAACTCTTGTTTCACCGAGTTAAACTGAGCAGTATCTTGGGTTCCCTGTCTGTGGTAAGTCGATGCATTTGCTCTATCTCCCCAGGAAGTTTTAGCACACAGCATGCCCTCCAATGTTCTCCAAGTTTTCTCTTCATTGTCACTTTATAACAGATCATGCTGTATAACAACCACTTAAAGCACTTGCCTGCTCCGGTGGGCAGAGGCTCCAGAAAGCAGGGAGCTTTATTGCCTGTAGGTTTGCCCTCAGGGACTCCTGTAAATGGAGCACCCAGAAAATACTGGCATGCTCACTGGTTATCCTTTTTCTGGGTCTGGAGCTCTCCTCGGTGTAGGCACTTAATGCTTGCTGAATGTCCTTGCCCATGACACCTGGGAGACTGGACAGTGGCTCTACTCCAAAGCCCTTTTCACCTGACACAGAGGAAACACAAGCATATGGCTGTGGCCATGGGATGACTTCCACACAGGGCAATTGCCGTTTTGAAATCATTAAACTGTCTGCCGGTGACTTATTTCCAGGGCCCTCCTATCTTCCCCAAGCTGCTAATTAGCTTTGTAGCCTTAATGCATGCTTTCCTTTCCCACAGACTCTCTTTGTTTGCTGACAGCATCTGCCCATACTGATCCTTGCCTCACCTGGCACGGGCCTCTCCAGTCCCTAGAAGAAACGGCATTCACCCACATGCTAGGGATAAAAAAAGATTGCTACTCAAAGTCAGAAGCCTTTCTGTGAAGCAGTGTCATCTATAGGCAGAAAAACAAGTGTGCCGTTTCTTCTTGGATAAAGAGAACCCATCTTCCAGACAGGCTTTTGACATGGGGAAGATTGAGGTATGATTTAAGTATTCTTTGCAGTGAAAACAGCACTTAATTGGACCAAGCGGAGGAAGAAGTCAGCGCCTTCATGATTATTTAAACACACATACCAATCAAAAGTGCTTCACTGCCTTGTTACAAGAGAAATCGGATTGCCGCTATGTTTTCTATTGGCTCCCTCTCCATACAAAAGGGGAGAAGAACGACATTTACAAGGCCCCAGAATCTATTTGCTTCCTAAATAGGATGCTCGCATATAGACATTGGCAGCCTGAAAAACCCTAACAAGAAAACTCACATAAGTAATGAGGTCTGTTTTCCTATCACTCTCTCTGAAAAAAAAAAAAGTGTAATTTTTAAGATGACCCCAAATGCAAGTGGGTTTCTGTGTTGTGCATGTGTTAAGGACAGACAAGTGACATGGTGACTGAATTGGGGACAGTGGACGATAATGATGGGGAGTTCAGCTTTATATTGAAAAAAGATTAAAATAACTCATCCACATAGAGATGCATTCATTTGCTAATGATGGATATCTGTGATGGAAACATCATCGTATAATAATTTGTAGAGCAGTTTATAATTATTAAGGTGTGTCTGCATTGGCATGTATGATATGATGCTCCCAAGGGCCCTCTGAGGGAAGCAATGGTAACTTCATGTTTTGCAGGTAAGAAAGCTGAGTCTGATTCTGTCTCAGTTTTCCAAGCCTGGATAAAATCATCTATCGTATTTCCTGGTTTCTGATGGCCCACCCAACCCCCACCCCTCAGAAGAATTACAAATTCATTCACTTGAATCAGTGTTGAAGATTGAGTATGTCACAGGAGGAGAAGGGTGTTGGCATCCCCAGCTCTTACCCAAGGAACTGTAGTTCATCTAATGAATGATAGATGTCTAAGACCCTGGGCAACTAAAAAAATATATTTCTTCTGTCCTAGACAAGCTTCAAACATAAGGAGAAGTAAGTTAGAAGATCAGGCAGATGGTGCCAAAAATATCATTTACTAGTGATAAAGGTGATACAGGAGGTTTTACTTGGTGATGACTGGGGTGGAGTGGAGCTGCTGAGAGGAACCTCTCACTCCATGGGTGGTATGGACTTGGCCAGCTTCCTTCCCCCCAAGGCCAAGAGTGGTAGAAACATCAAAGGTCTGCTTCCTGCTTCCTGAGATCTTGGCTAGGCAGAGACAGCAATGCTTCTGTTCTTTAGTTACAAGGACAACTCATACCAGGAGTGGGGGAAATGCCAGAAGAGTTCATATTGTCAAGAAGGGAAACTCTCCTCAGGAGAAACAAGGAGCAGGGTGTCCCTGTCTCCCAGAGCCTCAAGGTGGAGTGGTGCATAAGCTCTGTGGGCATAGGCTACAGACTCTCTAACGGGACCCAGAACACTGTAGCCACCTGCTATCTCATATGCCTCTATCTGGTCCCCTCTAGGAACCTGGAGAGCAGAGAACACTTTTCCAGCAATGCCCACCACCCCCTGGAGCAGGAGGTCATACCGTCACTGCTTTTGAATGTCTCTATAACAAACTAAGCCAGCTCAGGCTACAAAAAGTCAGCTCTAGAGCCCTGCCCACAGCTCTGCCTCTGGCCCAGTAATTTTTGTGCCCTGTTTTTGTTCAACGTTCTATTGCTGAGCAGGGATACCATAACCACAGCAACTCTTATTTAATCAGGGCTGGCTTACATTCGCAGATTTTATCTATTATCAGCCTGGAGGGGAGCCTGGCAGTACGCAGGCCGGCATGGTGCTGGAGAGGTGGCTGAGAGTTCCACATCTGAATCCACAGGTAGCAGGGAGAGAGAGAGAGAGAGAGAGAGAGAGAGAGAGAGAGAGAGAGAGAGAGAGAGAGAGAGAGAGAGAGAGAGAGAGACTGAGGCTAGGACTTCCTTGAGCATTTGAAACCCCAAAGCCCACTTCCTCCAACAGGGCCACAACTATTCTAACAAGGCTACACCTCCTAATAGCGCCACTCCCGATGAGTAAGCGTTCAAATGTATGATCCAGTGAGGGCCACTCTGATTCAAGCCACCACAGGTCATGAGCTGCTTCTTGTTGCTGTATCCCCACAGCCAATAACCCACGCACTGCCATCGCCACAAACACACACACAACCAAAATGGTGGGGAAGGAGAGCATTGGTAATGCTCTGAGGGCCAGCTCCCCTGAGGTGGCTCTTCCCTTACCTCCCCTTTGAGCTGCCTTCAGGTTTTCTCATTCCGTGGATGAAGAAGTGTGAACTAAAAACCCTCAGGCACTTGCTACAGACACCCACCTGGCACCCGCTCCGAGTCTCACCCATGCTCTTAACCTGGCAGAATATGTTTAGAGCTGAGACAGCCAGCTGTGACGGCTCTTGTCTGTAATCCTAGCACTTGGGAGGCTGGAGTAACGTTGTTAGCGCAAGACCAGCTTGGACTGTGGGCTGACACTCTGTCTCGAAAATCAAATGAGGTGTTTAATAAAGCAGCTCAGAGTCTCCAGGGTGCTGTGATAACGAGTCAGCCAGCTTTTCGCTGCTGTGACAAAATGCCTGGGGTATTCTGCTCACAGCCGGGGGAAGGAGGGAGGCTTTCTTTTGGTTCATGTTCTTAGGTTTTGGTCTATGGGCACTTGGCTCCATCACTTTCTGTCATGGCTGGGAGGGTGTGATAAAGCAGAACTTCTCACTTCACTGTGACTGCAAGTTCTCCCTCAAGAAAACAATAAGAAACACACACACACACACACACACATACACTCACACACACTCACACATACACACACACTCACACACACACTCACACACATGCACACTCACACATAATCTCATACACACACTCACACAATACACACACACACTCACACACATACACACACACTCACACAATACACACACGCTCACACAATACACACACACTCACACAATACACACACTCACACACATACTCACACACATACACATACACACACTCACACACATACACACACTCACACACATACACATACAAACACATACACACACACACAATACACACACTCACACAATACACACACTCACACACACACACTCACACACATACACATACACACACTCACACACATACACATACACACACACATACACATACACACAGATACACACACACTCACACACACTCTCACATACACTCTCACACACACACTCTCACACACACACTCTCACACACACTCACACACACACTCACACACACACACACACACACACGCGTGCGCACACTTACCAAAAACTCCACAAAAACACACATATACAGAAAACAAAATACACAAACAAAAAAACAAGATAAACAAACAAAAAAATACTCAAACTAAGCAATCTGAGGCAAAAGGCACACAGAAATGTATTGAGTTACTCTGGCTTTGTCAACTACTCCTGGGCATGGGCCTTCTCTGAAGTATGATTAATATACCCAGTGACGCTGCGCTGAAGCAAACTAATTTTTCTTTTGTAGGCTGCCGTTAATTGCAGATAAATTCTTGGTTGGGGGTAAGAGCCCATGTCCTCTTCCTGCTCTTCAATCTAGGACTCCGTCTGGCTTCAAGTTGCGTAGACCCTGTGCAGGCTGCCACAGTCTCTGTGAGTTCACATGTGTGTAAGCCCTGTTGTGTCTGGAAGACACTGTTTCTAGGAATGACCCATCACCTCTGGCCCCTACCATCGGCTTGGCCTCCTCTTCCACACAGTCCTGAGGAGACAGTTTAATGAAGACATCTCGTTTAGGACTGAGTGTTTCGAAGTCTCTCATTCTATGCACATTGTCCAGTGGTGAGTCTTTGCATTAGCTCCAGCTACTGCTATGGGTGTAGCAGAATGTCATTAGGGACATTTTATTGCTATGTTCCTTTAACAGAACAGTACTTGTGTGTCTCCCTACCCCCATCCCCACTGCTCCCCCACCCCAGGCTCAGGGCCTATTCAGTTTCAGATTCTTGGCAGCCTAAGGGTTGTCAGGTATAGAGATTCCATCTCATGAAGTAAGCCATAGATCCAGTCAGCAGGCAGTTGGTTACTCCTGTAAGGCATGTGCCACTTTTGCATATCTGGCAGGCAGGTCACCACTGTAGGCTGTAGAGTCTGTAGCCAGATAGATGAATATCTTTCTCCTCTGTTGCATGCAGAGAGCATGCTAGTGATGTGGATGTTGGCCAGTAGAGATGAAGCCCCAGGCAAGCACCTGCTCGGTTTCCATGTGCTTGGTGAGATATACTAAGTGTTACCTCAGCAGACAGCCTTGTCATCATTTTAGAGGAGAGCAGCCAGTAGCCTTGGAAACAGCCTGGGATGTTTGGGGGCCAATGACTCAACAAGACGTAACCCATTCCTGGTATTTGTCAGTATAATGGAAGAGATACTCCACGAAACAGCCATCATTGAGAATTTTAAGAAGCAACTACCTTTAGGGGTGGACTATTTTGTCAGAGACGTAGTTTGGAAAGCAGATCCACTTTCTGTCTTAAAATCAAAAGTTTAAGAATTCTCTGCAGATGACAGGCACGCCCACCTGAGTCCAGGGCAGGCTCACACAACCCCCTCAGCAGATGCTTTGTGTGCCTTACAGGATTGATGATGACTTTGTTTTGAAGAGTTTCAAGGCAGGCTGGTGTCCTGGGTTCTTTAAGAAAACAGACTGAGCAAGTCATGGGAGCCAACCAGTAAGCAGCACTCCTCCATGACCTCTGCATCAGCTCCTGCTTCCTGGTTCCTGCCCTGTTTGAGTTCCTGTCCTGACTTCATTCAGTGATGAACAGTGATGTGGGAGTGTAAGCCAAGTAAACCCTTTCCTCCCCAACTTGCTTTCTGGTCATGGTGCTTTGTTGCAGCAATAGAAACCCTAAGACATGATCTGGAGAGATGGCTCAGTGGTTAAGAGCACTGACTGCTCTTCCAGAGGTCCTGAGTTCAAATCCCAGCAACCACATGGTGACTCACAACCATCTGTAATGAGATCTGATGCCTTCTTCTGGTGTGTCTGAAGACAGTTACAGTGTACTTATATATAATAAATAAATAATTCTAAATCTTTAAAAAGAAACCCTAACACAGCATCCTAAGCCAGGGGATGATGACACATGCCTGTAATCCCAGCACTTGGAATGCTGAGGCAGGAGGATCTCTAAGGCCAGCCTGGTCTACAGAGCAAGTTTCAGGATAGCCAGGGCCACACGAGAAACCCTGTTTCAAAACACCAAAAAACAAACAAGTAAACAAACAAAATCAGTGTCCCAGTTTGGCTTCTTCCAGCTACTCTGTTACTGGAAATATTAACTTTCTAAGCCTCAGTTGTCTTGTCAATAAAACGGGATAATTTTATCAACATAGTTATTCCCAAATAAAGTGGCTTTAAAACAATGGGCATGACCTATCTCACAAAGTCTGGGAATCAGGAACTTAGGGGACACTTAGCTGGGTCTGGCTCCTGTCTTAGCTCACAGTTATCAGCTGGGGATATGGTCATTTGAAGTCTAGCTTAAGTTGCAGGGTATGGTTCTGAGGTCACATGATCGTGTGGCTGGTATGTTGCTGGCAGTCTTGGACTGAAGCCCTCAGTGTTTTGTTTGTTTGTTTGTTTGTTTTACCATGTAGGTCTCTAAAAGGATTTGGTGCAATATTCCCAGAGCATGGTAACGAGCATACGTTCAGTCTGAAGACCTAGGCAGATGTTGCAACACGTTTCCTGATACAGCTGCAGGCATTACACAACACCGTGTTCACTGTCTTCTGCTGTCAACAGTCCAGCACTGCTGGAGCACAGGAGGGACATGCTCTTGGGGAAGGCCTGGAATTCAGGCCCATTGCCAGCTGTCTCAGTTGCTGGGAATCACACAATGGCTGGCACCTACAACCGTGCTAAATGACAGCTGTTGATAGATCTCATCGCTCCTGGTCCTTGTCACTTCATGAAGAGGGGGACCCTCCCTAAAGCCTTGTTCTAAAGTTGCCAGTCTCAGATCTCATGGCATGCCCATCCAATGGTGATGTTTAAAAACAAAAGCACCACCCCTGCTCCCCAAACAGTAGCAACACGGTCTCCTAGGGTGAGGGGAGTGCAGTCTGAATTGTCTCTTTTCTTTGTCAGACTGCCTATGGATCCTGGGGAGCCCCCTCAGCTCTGATGAGCGGCATGCTGTGCTCAGCAGGGGCTGGAGGACATGAAAAGTCACTGTCACAAGAGAGCTGCTGACCTGCGGTTTGTGGCCCAGCTCCCACAGACGGTGTAGTGACCAAACCTATTCTGGTGGCAGCAGTGGGGACTGTGTTGGAAATGATCAAAGATCAACTAAAGTGTCTCTTCTGTTGGGCAGGGCTGTCACCATCAGCACCTTCCTAGTGGCTACAAGGATGGCCGTAGTTCCTTCCAGAGCCATACATAGCACAGGACCTGTTTGATCTCAGTGGAAGCTGCTGAATGTCCCTCCCTCTCTCCCATCTTCCTCCTACAGAAACAGAACCCTACTCATTAGCTGAAATGAGGTACCCAAGAGTAAAACCTACATTTGCCTGGCTTTCACAGGAAGTTGCCAATGGGGTCAGTAGAGGTGGTGTGTGCAACTCTGGCCTTCCTTCACCCCTTCTTCCTTCCTAGTGATGGGACCAGATATGATCAGAGAGCTCCAGGAGCCATTGGGGGTCCTAAGTGGCTTTGGTAACAGAAACCACTTAGGGCAGAGTAGAAAATGTAGAAGAAATCCAAGCCCCAGGGCGATTCCATTCCCACCCTGGGCTGGCTGCCTGCCTCTAGAGTCCTTTATCATCAGGGAGTTATAGGTGTAATTCATACCTCCCCCAACCAGTGTGTGTGTGTGTGTGTGTGTGTGTGTGTGTGTGTGTGTGTGTGTGTGGTGTGTGTGGTGTGTGTGTGTGTGTGTGTGTGTGGTGTGTGTGGTGTGTGTGTGGTGTGTGTGGTGTGTGTGTATGTTTGTGTGTGGTGTGTGTGTGTGATGTGTGTGTGTGATGTGTGTGTGTGATGTGTGTGTGTGTGGTGTGTGTGATGTGTGTGTGTCTATGTGTGTGTGTGTGGTGTGTGTGTGTGATGTGTGTGTGTGTGGTGTGTGTGATGTGTGTGTGTGTCTATGTGTGTGTGTGTGTGTGTGGTGTGTGTGTGTGGTGTGTGTGTGTGATGTGTGTGTGTGTGGTGTGTGTGTGTGGTGTGTGTGTGTGGTGTGTGTGTGTGGGTGTCCCACAGGACGTCAGATGTCTTTCCTCTCTCCTTTCTACATTATTCAAGAGTGTGTCTCTCCTTGAACCTAGAGTCTGCCAATTTGGCTAGCCAGGTTAGCCTGCAAGCCCCTGGGACCTGCCACCCCTTTCAGTGATGGTTTGCAAAGCATCTCTGCATCTCGTTTTTACATGGATACTGGGGACCCAAACTCAGGTCCTCCTGCTTATGTTACCAGCCTTGACCCATGGAGCCATCTCCCCAACACCCAAGTTTCTAAAGCCAGTCCTGTTGTCTGTTTGTAACAAATGTCACTCCAACCACATAGCTTCCTACTGCAGTGGCAATAAAGACACTCCCTATGCCGGACACCATTAGGGCTTTCTATTAGCAGTGGTGGAAAACTCTGTAAACACCGTTCCAGGAAAAGGAAGAGGGCGCATCGTTCACAGCCTCACATGACACCTACTGAGCTCCTCTGACTGGAGGACAGGACCTGTGGTGTCAGACATGAAGGAGTCTTACTAATCTCAGGGAAGCTCACTGCCAAGCTTCTGAGAAGAGGAACTGTGTAGCACCAGTAGCCAGGGAGAAGAGATGTAGATAGATTCTTACTTCAAGAGAGAGGCTTCCAGCTCAGTATAGGGAGGGGCAGTTGGTGGCCTTTCCTGTTTCTGTTCCTTTCTTCCCTGTGAGAGACAAGTCACCTTCAAGAGACCTCTACTCTCTAAAATCTACTCTGCCAAAATCTTTCACCACACACACACACACACACACACACACACACACACACACCATCACACACACATATACATACACACACACACCACAGCCTACACACACACAAACACTCCCAACACACACACACATACACACACACACCACACACACACACACCATCACACACACATATACATACATACACACACATACACACACACAAACACCCCTACCACACACACATACATACATATACACACACAACACACCACACAGCATACACACACACACACACACACACACACACACAAACACCTCCACACACACCACACACCTCATATACTACACCACACACACACATACACACACGCCACACATACCACCATCTCCCCCAACCCACACACACCTTTCTCTGGTGCGATACCAGGAAGCCCTAAAAACTTTCTGTTACAAAGGATGATATTAATTCAGTTGAAAATAAAACAAAATCTTGGAAACTCAGTTGTACGCTGGGTGGCTTACTCAAAGCCTTGCATGACTGCTTTATGATTTGTATGATATATTTTCACACAGGCACACACATTTTTAGTTATGTCGGAGCTGGCGTGTGTCTAATAGAGATACACATAGGCAAATGTGTATATGTACATGTAAGATACAGATGATGAAAATTTACAGCAGAAAAATATAATGCCCTCCCTTTAAAGGCCAGTTTGACGTTTCCCCTATAAGAAGTAAATACAGCTTTTGTTTTACAAACCATAAGAAATAGTGAGTATTTCAATCACTGAGATTGCTTATTTGTCTTTTAAAACTGTATGTGTGGTGTGTGTGTATGTGTGTATGTGTATGCGTATGAACGTATATACATAAATGTGTATAGAGCAGAGCACATATACATTATATATATTCTTGCAGTTCTGAGGATCAAACTCAGGGTCTTACGTGTGCTAGCTAAACCTTCTGTCCACCAGCAATCTCACCTCCAACTTTAGATCGGTTGGTTTCGGTTTTCTTTTTTACAACACAGTTATACTGTAAAGTGCCCCACAATCAGGGGTGGTAGGTTTTAAGTTTCAAAATCCCAGGTGAATGAAAAAAAGAATAAAATAAAATAAAAAGGGAAAGGAAGGACACAACTGCTCCTGGGTATGGTGGAAGAGAAAGTTTTTTACAGTATGCGGGAAAGCACAGCAGGGGCATCTGGGAGAGCCCAGAGTGGTCCTGACCCTGAGTCATGTGGGGAGAAGGAAGGGAAAGAGAAAGAAGGGAACCAAATACAGCAGCCAGGAGGCCGAAGGTACAAAGGATAGGTAACCAAAATGTCTGGATTGTATAGGGAAGAGTCTCTGTGGGAAGGACAGCCCAGGCCCTGGGCTGGGGAGTTCCAGGTAGAGGGTATTGTCTGCTAGCCGTACCCTGAAACAGGTAGGGACTGAGGGGTGCTGAGAGGACCTGGTGGCCAGGTCTGCTTTGATATGTTAAATAGGCATCTCTACTGCTGGTCCTGGGTTTGGAATTTAGCAGTAAGTTGCCAGTTTCCATCTTATAAATTATCAGGAGATGACTCCCGTTCCATACACAGCCTACCTCCGTCCTGAACCTCCGAATACAGAGCCTGGTTCTTCCACCCTTTGATATGACATGCACAGGCTCGACATAAAGAACGTCCGAATTGTTTTCTGTTTTGTTTTGTTTTTTAATTTTTTTTTTTTCCGGAGCTGGGGACCGAACCCAGGGCCTTGCGCTTGCTAGGCCAGCGCTCTAACCACTGAGCTAAATCCCCGACCCCCTGAATTGTTTTCGAGTGTCACACTATATTTCCCCGAGGAAAGGAGCAGTCATGGCTGGGGATGTGCTGTAATCTGACCCTTTGGCCTGTTTGCCTCCAGGGCCGCTGAGCCCTTCCCCAAAAAAGATTCCTGCATTTTCTGGTTTGGAGTGCAGCCTCGGGGTCAGTGAATCCCAGATCAGGCAGTTGGATAAGAGAGCGCCCATCCTCCATCACTTGCTGCTGCTGTCTACCCCAAGGCCAGTTAGAAGTCAAGTTCCTCTGGCTGCCTGGGAAACTCAAGGAATGTCATTTAGCTGGACAGCCCTGAGATTCAGCGGACTTGAAGCCTGGTGCAAGAGTTGATAGGGACAATTCATCAGGAAACCTGTGGGGTCCCACCCAGCTCCAACACGAGAGGTCTTTCTCTCGGTGGCAATGACAACCAATGGCTGGGATGATGGCATCACCCAGACCAGCCACTGTCACAGTCTTGAAAGTAACAGGAAAGGATCTTAGAAACTCCCAATGCTAGGCTCATGTTGCTACAGTGTCTCGCCAGATGAAGGAAAGAAGGGGAAAGACTGATTCTGTTCAGGTAGATGCTCTTACAACAATACCCTTCACTCCGAGCAGCCCACCTTGAGTTCAGCCTCAGGACTTGGCTGTGGTCACTAAAGATATAAAGACAAGAAGATGGGATCCACCCAAGTAAACACTGCAGAGTTTAAACATTTGCGTTATCCAGACATCCTCTCCTTGTCTTCCTTCAGCGCCTGCTATAGCCAAGTGAACCAAATGCTTCTGATTGAGATCTCCTTGGAGACAAGAATGATCTTCGCCCTGCCCTGCCCCGCCCCACCCCACCCTTCAGGCTCTTCAGGATTTCTTCTTTCCCTCCTTAGAGGAGAGAGGAAAGGAAGAGTTTATTTCACGTTTAGTTGATAAGAATGCCAAAAATTTATTTTGTAAGCAATTCTAAATATAAGGTAGCAAAAACTCAGGGTGAGGTGAAACGAGACAGCTAGACAAGAGGTATTTGCAAGCTGCTGGTCACGTTGGCACCTCCAGCAGCTGGTCAAAGTGTTCCAGCTCCTGCTGGAGACAGGCCTTGAGAAGGCCCATAACCACGAACAGTGAGTGCTTCAAGCCAGTTTAGTCATAGGATTTCAGCTCCTGGCCCAGCAAGGGGAGGATCAAGCAGTATTCTGTTTCCTAGAATCTTTTCTTGTAACACTTAACTTCTGATCGAGTTAAGCAAATGCGGCCAGGGCAGTCTGCTTCCAGATCTTATACAGACAAATGAAAATATTTTGTTCTTCCTTTTTCGGCTTCCTGCCCACATGTGAGGGACTATGTTAGACGTGGGAGGCCTCTTTCTGCAACTTCCTGCCCTCTTACCCTCTCAAGGAACAACGAGGCCATTGGTCTAGACTAAGTCCTACATTCAGTCCCAACACACAAAGAAAAGCATCAAAATGGAGTGCCTTGTGCTGAAGTTCATATCGTCAAGTGTATGTCTTTGTGAAGAAGGTGTTGGGTCCTTGGAAGTGAGTTACAGACAGGTGTGAGCTACCACGCAGGTGCTGGGAATTGAACCTAGGTCCTCTGGAAGAGCAGTCTGTGCTTTTCACCACTGAGCCATCTCTCCAGCTAAAAAATAATGCAACCATGGACGAAAGGAAGAGTGGGTTTGGAACAACTGGTCAGCTCTGCTCGACTGACAGCCATCTGAAGGCATCTTCTCATTCTCAGTTGTGAGCTGCTTTTGATCTTTCTGGCACTCCAATTCCGAAGTCTCAGGACTTTAGCTCTCTGTCTATGTGTGCATCTCTGTGGCCGTCCTGCCCAGCATCCTCTTCTTTACCCACAGCCCAATCTCTTTGTCATGTTTCTAAGGAAACCCAGGTTCCTGTCAGCATGAGCCACTCTTCATCTATAGATGTAAGGTGTGTGTGGTAAGAGAGGAGTCCACACTTAATAGAAACGAGTTAAAATATTTCCTTTGCTGCTTTAGGTTATGGATCATGTAACAGAAACCAGACCTTAGCAGACTGTGAGAAGAAAGCCCACAAGGATCGAATTCCACAGGCATGGTCAATAACATAAATCCTATACCACCCAGCACTTCCCAAAATAGATCCCCCTGCCTCACCGAACTACACAGCAAAGTTGGAAGGAGGTTGGTATCTTCTGTATTTCAGTGCTGGGGAGGGTGGTGCTCAGCCTCATAGAACTGTTTGCCCAACGCAAGCATCCCGCAGAGGTGATGTCAGAACCTGCGTGTGCCTGCTGCGTGGGTCTTCCCTGTGCTTTCTGCATTCCTCCTGATATGGTCGACAGTGTCATGGAAGGGCTCTGGTCACCTCAGAAGGAACTGAGTAAAGGGCAGATGACAAGTGCAGCTGCTCTGTGTGGGAGGTTATTATCTAAGGCTTCCTTTTTGCTGCATTTGTTGAGCTGGGTGGCGAAAGTACAGCCTCAGTGCATGCCAGGCCAGTCCTCTGCCACCGAGCTATAGCCCCGGCTTTTGGTTTTTCTAAGACGGGGTCTTTCTATGTAGCTCAGGCTGGCCTTGAACTGCCCAGACTACTCTCAAATTCCTGTTCTCCTGGCCACCACACTGGGTTTCAATTATGTCCATTTTTAAAAGTATTTATTTATCTATTTATTGCTATGAGGTCTTTTGTACCTGAAATCAAATTTTAAAAAACCCTCTTCTGTTTTGTTTGTTTGGTATTGAGGACTGGACTAAGGGCCTTGCACATCTAGTGCTAAGAGGCAAGTGCCCTACCACTGAGTTCAGCCCAGTTTCACACCATATATATACATATATGGAGCACAAAGATCCTGTGCCCACAGGTCACCAACGAAACCAGGAATGTTAAGCATTCAGGATTGTCCTTTCAAAGGAAGAGACATATAACCTGTTTTTCCATCCAGAAGTCTGGGAATGGGAGGTGATTATCAGCCTGGTGATCTGCATTATCTGTTGGGCTGGGCCATATCAAGTTCCTGCAACCAATCCGGAGGTGGTAGCAATCTAAATGACCTGTACTTTATCTATATAGCCAGGGGCTCCCCCAAGTTCTCACCACCAGGACTGTAGATAGCTAAGAGCCCAAATGACCTCTACTTATATCTCTATTACAGAGACCATGACAGATCCTCCCCTAAGCGCTTCAGATAGTACATGTATCCTATTTCTAGAACCTATCTTCTTGGAAAAATGACATGTACTTTGAGTTTCAATGTAATTATGCCACCTTGTACACCGGGGACTGTATTACACCAGGAAAGGTTTTTTTTCCTATATTGTACTATGTTTTAATATGCTGGCAAGAAATCTCCTGGCATCACGTCCAACCTGGTTGACTAGGTCAGGCTGAATTGAGTTTCTATTCTCACCTCTTTGCAAGTTCATTTCCCTGACTGTCATGATGCCTGCAGGGAGCCCCACAACTATATCCTATCCTTTAAATTGTGTGTGTGTGTGTGTGTGTGTGTGTGTGTGTGTGTGTGTGTGTGTAGGAAAAATTCTCCACTATAACTTTCACTGAATAGAGTGCCAGTTCTTTTAGACTTTGCTCAGCTCTTTCTTCTAACCCATAAATTCATGGTCCTGGTCAGTTGAGTGAATCTCAAAGTTTCTGAATTTTGGTCAATGCATTTTCCTTTGTGTATGTCTCTCCCTGGCCTCCCTCTTGACATTCACTCTTGTGCCCGTGTGTTAACTCTGCCCTGTTTCTTGTTTGACTGACTGCGTCTTTCCTTTCCAGAGCTTCTGCTCAGTTTCCTCAGCATTTCGATTTCCTTGCTCAATTTTTTTCCCGTTTTGAACTTATCCTTCATGTTACGGATGGTTTCACCCACAGCAGTAACACTCTTCTCTGGGTCCTGATTTGTCCCTTTACTCCACCCGTCTTATCTGAATCACCTATATGGCCAGTAGTTCTTCTGAGAGACGTGATTCCGAATCTTCCTGGCAGTTCAGGTTCTTGACATCTTTGGCTTCCATAGTTGGGTGTTGAGCTTGTGCAGGTGTCACGGAGGTCGTACCACGTGATTTTGGGTTTCGTTGTGTTCGATGCATCTATGGAATGGCTGTGTCCTGCCGTTTTATCTTTCCTGGTTTTTATTCTTTATCTGTTTCATCTATGAGTCCTTTTGGAGAGTTGCCTTCACTTGGGATAATGTGTGTGTGTGTGTGTGTGTGTGTGTGTGTGTGTGTGTGTGTGTGTTGGGTGTGGGGGGGTGACAGCCATTCGCCAGTGGCACTGGTGTTGATGACTTTACTTGTGTCCCTGATAAGGTTCCGAGACACTGGCACCTGGGTACGTGATGAGGAGAAAGTCGTCACAGTTTCTTTAGAGATAAAGGTGTCAGTATCAAAACAGTGAAGTGAGGACAGATAGGGACTCAGGGTAAAGTACAAACAGGAAGGAATGTCAGAGGATCGAGGGTGGAGAAGCAAAACTGCAACCCAGAGAAGGAGGAGACGGCGAGGCCAGGGCAAGCTAAGATTCAACAACCTCACAGCTGAAGGTTGCTTCCTTGGCCTAGAGAATAAACTCAAACACGCCGTAGGGATGGAACGCACTGAGCCTCAGTGCATCTTCCTCCCCAGGATGTTTCTGTGCCCTTGGACCATCTTAGCCCTTGCATGGGTCTCCTGGGGTGTCTGTGGACAGAGAGGGGTGCTAGGCTTAGTAAGTCCCACAAGTTAGATCAGTCAGTATGTCCTACCAGAGGAGGATTCCTTTGGCTGATGTCCACTTCTGCCTAAACTCCCTCATCTGGGACTGCCTGCCTGCAAGTTACAATCTCGCCTCCGCTGTCTGACAAACGGTCAGTCTTTGTACACTCAAGCCTCACTGTGATGGAGACTCTGGGGAGACGGCAAGGCTTGCCCACCTGAGCATCCCTGCGGCCCTCGGGCCCCTGCACAGGGTTCCCCAGAGCATCCTCTGGCAATGGTATGGGCAACGGTGCTGGTGGTGTTGGGGGTCTTTCTGGTAAATATCTCCAGGTCTCAGCTTCTGGTTTTCTGGCCACATTTCTGCTACTTCACTCTGGCACCAACCTGCCCCGGTTTGCAATCTGTGCACGCCTGTCCAGTCCCTGGTTGCTTTTCCACAACCCAGATCTCTCTTCAAAGCACTGCCTGTGGGTGGAAGCATTGTGCTGGTGCCTACGGTTGATGTTGGTCACCTGGAGCTGCATCTCCACTGGGGACTCCAGTAGCCCACCTCCTCTGAAGAGAAATTCCCACCTCTGCTTATTCCTGTCTTCCTCTTAGAGGAAGAAGTTTTATTTTGTTATTTTCAAACTAATCCTTTTGCTTATCTCTGTACTCTGCTTGCTCAGATGCAGCTTCTAATCTCCATTTTACTTGGATGAAGACTGCTTTGAGGCAGGCTCACCTGGAACTTGTTGTGTAGCCCAGGCTAGCTTCTAATTTGCAATTGTCCTCTCCAGGCCTTCTAAGTACAGACGTGTACTAACCACACTGTCATCAGGAGCAGCTTGCTGGGAATTCTCTAAGTTTGATTATTGTTAATACGATTTATCTTTCTCCACTCTTATGTGTAACATATAGTTGGGTCTTTGGCAGCACTGTCTAAGTTGCTTATTCAGGTCATTGCCATTTAAAATGATCATCATCTGTGACAGAGAAGCAGAAGGGAGGGGCCCAGTAAGGCTTGGTAGGGAGCAGGGGTTGGGTGGGGGATAAAGTGTAGTTACACAGATGTGTGAAAATGCCATAAGGAGTTCTGTTAGGTAATTTCTCCGCAGCTGTTGATTCAAGCCAGATTAGATTATGCATAAGGCAAGGTTATTGGGAAGCTGCTCTCCGGCAAGTTCACTGGCCCCAAGGATGGAGGCTAGGGGAGTCACCATAGGGAGAGAGGTGGGGAGGAGGAAGAGGAGGAGAAGGGGGAAAGGGAGAGGGGGGAGGAGGAAGAGGAGGAGAAGGAGGAGAGGGAGAGGGAGAAGGAGAAGAGGGAGAGGGAGGAGGAGGAAGAGGAAGAGAGGGAAGAGGAGGAAGAAGAGGAGGAAGAGGAGGAGAGGGAGAAGAGAGAACAACCAAAATGTCTGGATCATATAAGGAGAAGCCTCTGAGAGAAGGGCAACCCAGTCCCTGGGCTGGGAAGTTTAAGATTGGATACAGGGTAAGCCAGGTAGGGACTGAGGGATGCTGGGATAACCTGGAGGCCATGTCTGTTTTCATATGTAAAATATGCACCTTGGTCCCTTGTTTCAGGGTCCAAAACTAAACACTTACTTTGCATGGTAACTTAAAGATAACATTATTATTGACACAGCTGGGCTGATATCCACTGTATGTTTCCTGTCTTCTGGCAATCGCTCTCTTTGCTTCTGTTTGTGTCTTCCACTCTTTTTCTGCCTTGCAGTTTAAAAAGTTTTAAAATTACATTTATGTATTTATGTATTTATTTATTTATTTATAGAAAGTCTTTCTCTGTCTCTGTATCTCTGTCTCTCTTTCTGTCTCTGGGCGTGTGTGTGTGTGTGTGTGTGTGTGTGTGTGTGTGTGTCTCAGAGAAGAACTTTCAGGAGTCCTTTCTCTCCTCTCACCACATGGTTCCCAGGGATTAAACTCTACTTTAAACTTCAGACCCTGAGGAAAGCACCTTTCCCCACTGAGCTTTGTCACCAGTTTCCAATGTGGATTTTTTTAGATTTATTTATGAATGTGTCTGTGTGAGTGTATGGCAGATGTGCCTGGGTATCCAGGAGGCCATAATAGGTCTCTGGAACTGGAATTACAGGTAGTTGTGAAACACCAGATGTAGATGCTGGAAACAGAACTCAGGTGGTCCTCTGGAAGAGAAGCACAAGCTCCTAACCACTGAGCCATCTCTCTAACCTCATGGTTTTTAACTGAACATTATATGTGACTCCATTTTCTTTTCTTAGCGCATCAATTATGTTTTTTTAAAAGCATTTTGGTGGCTGCTTTGGAGCTTATGTTTGTTTGTTTTTGAGACAGTCTGACTATGCGACCCCTGATTGTTCTGAAACTCAGAACCAGGCTGGCCTTGAACACTCAGAGATATTCGTGTATTACATCCCAAATGCTGGAATTAAAGGAGTGCACCACCAAGCCCCGCCGCCGCCCGTGTGATGCATTTTCAGTGAATTCAGGTTCCTTCCAATAACAGTACTCTACAGAACGAGGTGTCAGGGACTGGGGTTGGAGCCAACCAAGAGTTTCTACTTGGGATGATGAAAGATTCCTGGAAACAGATAAAGTTGATAGTAACAATGTAAATAGGCCTAATGGCCCGGAATGATACATATAAAGGTGTTTGAAATAGTAAATGTCATTTAGTGTTTTTATCTTCACTATGCAAATACTTAAGAAAGGGGAAAGGAGGTTAAGAGATTAAAGAGGAGGAGAGGGGGTGGGGTGGGGGCGGGGAGGGAGGGGACTTCCGTCTGGAGGGCTCCTGCTTTCTGCCACAGCAGCAAAACTGGGTGTTAGAAGAACCTGTAGAAAACAAAGCCAGATCTCAGCTTCAGGAACTGCGAAGTTGAAGCTGAATAAGGAAGTGCTTCATCTGTTTCATTAGCATATTTAATGTAATGTAAATAACAGAGGCTAGGAAGTGACAGGAGGTGGGGGGAGGGGCAAAGCAGCAAACACAAAGAGTCAGTGTGAAGGGCACAAAGATGACAGACAAGAAGACAGAAGGGCTGATAAAAGTCAGAGTCAGTTCACTCCAAAGACCCGAGGACAGACAGTAAGTGACAGTGGAGACGCCACGCGCCCACAACGTGACAAAAGAGACGCTGCGCGCCAGCAAGCTAAGTGGGTGTAGTGCGGAGACGCTCTTTGTTTAAAGTTCATTCGAGATTGGTGTCAGTGGAGCAACAGTGACAGGGAAGGCAGGTCCAGAAGAACCGCTGACTCAGTCACCCCCACCAGGTGCCTGCCAGGTCTGCAGTAAACACAGGCTTGCACGCCCAGAGGATCCTGCTGCAAATTAAAACACAACCTGAAACGTGCACACGGCACCAACTCTTTGTTTTTACAGACACTTTGAAGATCAGAGTTCTCTTTTTTTCTCCCTTAAAAGCAAAACCAGTTTTGTTTTTAACTGAGCCAAGCATGAGCAAAGGCAGCTAGTTATTCATGATGTTGTCTTCCCATGCGCTCACCGGATTTTCCTGGGTCATTTTGACCTTCCCCTTGCCTAGCAACAGTCTCCCACTCCTCATGGATACTTCTTTCTCTTGTCATGTAAATTTTCTAATGGTTTACTCTACCTGGTAGCTGTTGAACACTGAGAGTAACTGTAACTTATGGATAGAAGAGGACAGGAGTCTCAGGCATTGGTGACAGCCTGAAACCCAGATGTCAAGAAGTTCTGCAAGCCTGGCCCTGTGGGAAGAGAACCACAACCCATCCATCATATCTGCAGGGAAGAGGCAGTACCAGAACCAGAACCAATTCTTGGTCAGCCCAGTCACTACTTCTAGCCATAGTCACAAACAGTTCTTGTCTAGGGTCCAGCTCTGTCCAAAGTGAGTGTAGTTGTCAAAGTCTGTCCTAAGAAGTTAACAAGAGCAGAGTGGCTTAGAGCAGCAAAACCCTATTCCCTCACAGTTCTAGAGGCTGGAAATTGGAGGAAGCGAGTCTAGTTCTTGGTGAAAACTCTGAGCTTTGCACTGTGTTCCCTCGCTTCTGATGTGCCCAGCAGGTCCAAGTGTGTCTGGGATTGGTAGCCTTCATCCTTTTCTGTCTTGTCATGGTTTTGTTTGGTTGGGTTTTGTCTTTGTTTTTAAATAGGAATACTAGTGCTGTATCAGAGGCTCATCCTAGCTCCAAATGACTTCATTTTCCAAATGACTGCTTGCAAGTGAAGTTAAGACTTTTGCCTATCTCCATAAGGACACAACTCAGCCCCGGGAACGGATGAAAGCTGAGTTCTTGGTGTAGATAAAGCCGCTGTGGTGCAGGAGGGGAGTTGCTTTGAGGTCTGCCTCTTTGTTGGTGTTGTTCTTGTGAGGAAACCTGGGAGGCTGGGGAAATGCTTGGCTTATTGAGGAACTGTGGGTTACATGAATGGAGGGCAGCATTCTCTCCAGACTCCATGACTCTGGAATTCAGCCTGGCACAGCTTGAAGATCCCTCTCTGATTTCTGTTTCCATGGGCACCATGACAGAAGTGTGCCACAGAGAATCCCAGTATCCCTCTCTGCCCTTAAGGAGAGCAGACACAAATGAAACAAGTATGGCTACAAACTCAGACAGACCTGGTACAGAGTCTAACCTCATAGCTGCTATGGCTTTGAATGGCGGTATTTTCACAAAAGTCTCTGGTTGAATAATCACTGAAGTAATAGTGCGAGAGTTGAGGATCGTCACTGTAAGTCACATGGACGGAGTACTTGGGAATGATTGGAGGCTGTAGCTCCATTGTCAGGATCACTGTCTGGACTGGTTATTTCCTGGTTCTTGGTAATCTTGTTTTAAAAGTCGAAGAGGGTGCACAGAAATAACAAAGTAGCAAGAAGTTTTCTTCAAAGACAAATTGCAAGAACAGAGCAGATGCCCTGCAGGGAGCAGCAAGCTACTGAGGGGCAGTGTTCAGAGCAGTGGGCTACTGCTTTGGGGCCTCAGGTCTTACAGGGATTAGGAGGGAGAGCACTTGGTTTCTGGGAGGGGGATGTGGGTGGTTTTCTGTTTGGATTAGCAAGCTTGGGTTATGTAAGCCTTTATTTACTGTACATGCCTTTTTCTTGATGCGTCTGATTTAATCATATGCACAGTCGAATATGCACATGCGTGAGATGGTAAACAGGGAATTTCCCCCGGAAGTTTAGTCAAAGAAGCTTTTTGCCTTGCTGCACACAAACCAGTTCAGGGTGGATCCATTCATTTCTCTTAGTTTTAAGATGTGTTTGGTCACAAAAGGGGAGTTAACAAGAAGTTGTTACAGAAGAGCAATCTGTTGCATTGTCTTAGGTGAACCTGCAGCTCTGTGCAGGTAGAGAACCTCAGGCTGGCAGATGTATTGTTGGGTGTGTGGCTAGCACAAACCATGTAGAGCCTCAGGTTGTTGCTAAGCTACCCTTATATTTACCTGCCTCAGCTCAATGGTTGAACAATGGGGTCCTGGGTCTGATTCCCATGTGGCCAAAATATAAATACACACATGTATATATAATAATATATAAATATACATACATACATATAATAATATATACATATAAATAAATACATACACACATATAATATATACATATATATAAAAATACATTCAAACATATAATATATACATATACATAAATGCATGCATACACATAAGTGGCATTAGTGACCTTTACAGAGATTGGGGGTCCACTAGCCGACCCTTTTTGCCCTTCTGCCATGTGTGAAATGACATTCAAGGAGTCATTTTCGAAGACACTGAAACTCTATTTCCAGCTTCCAGAATTGTGAGAATTAGGTTTATCTTCTCTATAACTCTACCCAGCTTGTGGTGACTTGTTATAACAAGAGCAATGAACTACAGCCTTAAAGTATCGGCATCCTCTTTAAAAAAATCCAGAATATGCTTTTCTGAACCTCAGTTTACTCATCTGCAAAACAGGAAAACAAAACTGTTCACTTCTCCCTGCTCCACTCAGACAGGGTGGGGTGAGATGGGGTGGGGTCCACGTTCTGGCAGGTGGAGCCATGGGACAACCGCACCATCCTGTGTTCCTTCCCAAGCTTCTCCCTGACTGAGATGGGTCTTCTCTCCCTCCCTCCTCCACACCAACCTCGCCTTCCTGTGTCTGTACTCAAGCTAAGCCATCATTAGTGAATACAGGAAAGTAACTCAGAGGTGTCGCTTGGTGACTGGGAAACTGTCTCCACATAAGCCTTCAGGGCAAGGCCCTAATTTTGTCAGACGTTTATTGTTTCATGGAAGAGAAGTATGGTTCCTCTGATGGAATGGCATTTTAGTTACTGGATATTAGATAGGGAGCAGATTTAGTGTCATTTCTGTTGCTGTGATAAAATAAATATGCAGACAAAAAGCAACTTCAGGGAGAGAGGGGTTACTTTAGCTCACAGTTTCAGGTTCCAGTATGTCACTGAGATAATGTCACAGTGGCAGGAGCTTGAGACAGATGGTCACATCACATCCACAGCCAAGACCAGGGAGAAATGAATGCATGTCTGGTCCATTGCTTATATGCTTGTGTTCAGCTCAGTTTCTCCATGTATATGTGTGTGTGTATGTGTGTGTGTGTGTGTGTGTGTGTGTGTGTGTGTGTATAGTTCAGTACCCACTGCCTAGGGAATGTGCTGCCTACAGTGGGCTGGATCCCCCACATCAGTTAATATAACTAAGATAATCTCCCACAGACATGTACACAGGTCAACTCATTAGACAATCCCTCAAAGAGATTCTCTTTCCAATTGATTATAGATTGTGCCAAATTGACAATTAAAGCTAACCATCATAGGAAGTAAGTTATGCTTGGATATTACAGATGATGATGCATGGAAGCTCTAGGAAGGACTGAGCTGGGAAAGAAGATTCCTTTGTACCTTGTGTGGACAAGATGGTGGGATAAGACTGCTGTGGTCGTGGAACAGGCCGCTTGACCATGAGGAGCCCTGCCTAGTGTCCTGTCCTGGGTCAGTCTCTGAAGTAGCTCGCATGAGCCTATTGGAAGCTTTGTTTTTGTCTATTAGAGTCTCAGCAGTGCCCAGGCTATGGGCTTGTCATTTGATAGGGTCAATCTGACTCTGTTAGTGGGCAGTGTCATGCAGAAGTGTGCCACTCCCCCTGACTTCTGTCCTTCCATTTTGGTGGGTAACTATGTACAACTTCCAGCCATCTTTTGTAAAATCTATGAGCAAGCCAGTTGGTTTTCAGAGCCTGACGTATGCATGTTTGCATATTAAGCTCTGCCTTCTATGGCAGAAGGACTCTGAGAACCTGAAACTCTGTGTCCTGTTTGTGAGGGGGGAGGGGATCTCTGTCTCTGTTGACCTGCTTCCTGAAAAGGACAAGAAGGGGCAGGAGAGATGGCTCAGTGGTTAAGAGCACTGGCTGCTTTTCCAGAGGAATTGAGTTAAATTTCCAGCATCTATATGGCAGTTAAAAACTATCTGAAACTCCAGTTTCAGAGAATCTCACAAACATGAGGCAGAACACCAACACATGTAACACTAAATAAATCTTAAAAATAAAAAACAAAATAAAGGCCAGGGGAGGCTGGGCCATGGCTCCATGGCAGAACACTTACGTAGGTAGCATCGTAAAGCCCTGGACTTAATCTCCAATACGCTCCCTCCCCACAAAGTAAATTTGTCACTCTTTAGGATACATTATTTTATTTTATTTTGTGTATGGATGTTTTGCCCGCATGTATGTACCACATATGTTTTTGTTGTTGCCCATGGAGGTCAGACAAGGATGTCAGATTCTCTGGAATGGGAGCTATAGATAATCATGAGCTGCTGTATGGGTGCTGGGAATAGAAACCCAGGCCTCTTCAAGAACAGTGAGTCCTCCCAACCACTGAGCTACACTCCCCAGTTCTCTAATCTCTTTTTATTGGAAAATATATATAATCCTATGAGAATGCAACGATACTTTGGAATGTTTGTGCATTGTGAAAAGGCTAGATCAAGCTAATAAACGTGCATTATCTTACATATTTACCAGTGGTCCAATAATAAACTTTTGAATTGCTGGTGGGCAGCAGTAATATGTAAGCAGTCTCCAGTCTGAGAAATGACTGCCTGTCTCCTCAATTCTCCACAAACTCTTAGGAATTTCATTGCTGTTTCCCTTTATAAATAAGAAAACTGAGACTTGAAGGAAATAAGTAATCAGCCCACTTAAACACACACAGCTAACAAAAGACAGATCTGGGATTTGAACTTGGGTTCAGACCAGCTCCTGGTTCATTGATTTCAGCTAAGTTCGTGGTAGCAGTGCTCATGCCTTTCCCGCCTGACTTTTCAAACTCTAAGAATTTAGAGGGACCCAAGAAAGGGGGAAGGACTCTCAAACAAAGGGTTGGCTCTCAAAGAGAACTGGATTAGAGGGTTTAGGAGCAGTTTGTGGAACTCCCGTGAGCCAGTTCTCATATCGTTGGTCAGCATGGTTTGTGCTGAGTAGCTCTAGGATACATCTTTACAATCTTGTTTCTACAGATACATATCAGCTAAGCACCCCAACACTTTTACGATCAGCTCCAGACCATCTGACTGCATGTGTGGGCATTAGGGTGAATGGTAGGATGCTTGATAAGCAAGCTGCTGGACTTGTATTAATGGGCAGCCCGACTTTCCCTCTTGGACACATCACACAGTGTACCCCTAATTCACCTTGCTGCTATAAAGATGGTGTCGAGAACATGAAGGCTTCATTGGGGTCCCCCAGAGCACAAGGGCTTGGGTCCTGAAACCTTGAGCTGTCTAGTATAGAGTGATGATCTCTGGGCCATACTGGATGGAAACACAGTTATATGTTAACTGTGATTGGGGAGCTGTACCATAGACAAAGATTTTACTTTTCTTATGCTTTTGTACAATAGAAAAGCCATATACTGCGTTCGGTATAAACATCTGGGATGAAAGAAAAGGAACATTTATCTTACCCTGTCAGTGGGGAGAGAGCGTTAACGCCACCTGCCACCTCCTCTTAAGTACCTCACGGTGAGAGAAGGCAACAGAAGCCACAGATTGCATGCGAAGTAAAATCTGTACAAACCTAAGAGCTGGCAAGCGTCCCAAGCATTTATTAAAGGTGCCAAAGACCTGATTCTTGCTAGGTAGAACAAACCCATTTCAGACTTCCAATAATCCTTCTTTGTCAGGCTTCAGAGTGCAGGGTTTACCACATGCACTGCCACACCTGGCTTAGAGACAGATTTCACTTGGGGATACGAAGGCTTAGATTAAACGTCAGTTTTATTTGAGGGTTGTGACTTTATGTGTCTGTTTTATATTAAGGCAAATGGTACTCAATTCCATTTAGAAGACTAAGAGGAAATTTGAACTCAAAGGAAACCAACTGGGTCATAATTCAGTGCACAGGGTATGAATTTAGTCTGATTTGCACTTCTAGAAGGCCAGAGGAAAATGTTTGGGAAGGTGGTAGGCACCCTTGGCTCTACTCTCTGCACAATGATTCGTCAGCTTTCAGTCTGGATCAGCTGATGTCACAACCCTGTAACACACAAAGTCTAACCTCTAATACAGCACAGGTTCTATTCCCCTCCCATTGAGTCCAGAGGAAGCGTGGTGGTACACTGTGAGAAATTGCTCCAGGCAGTCACTCAATTACCTAGGCTCTTTCCATCTTGTGGCTCTGTTGTCACCTAGGGCTTGTGGGTCCTCTTCCGCTAGCCAGCTAATGAATAAAAGAGATAAGGTGAGGTCTGTGAGATGGCTCAGTTGGTAAAGCGTTTGAGGGCCTGAGTTTACTTTAGCACCCAAGTAAAATATGCCAGGTGAGGGCATGTGTTTGTAATCCCAGCATTGGGAGGCAGTGATGGGATCCCCTGGTTTGGTTACTGGCTCACCAGCCTGGCCTAATTAGCAAGCCCCAGCTTCCAGTAAGAGATCCTGTCTTCAAAAACAAAGAAGGCTTCTGAGGAGTAACACTTTCGGTTGACCCTTCAGTCTCCAGATTTTAGGAGCTGGTTAGGTTTGGAAGTGGCAGGCAATACCCTTAACTGGCTAAAACTAGCCTGACAGTCTCGCTTACATGCTCAGTGACTGGAGAATACCAGCTAACACAAGGATCAGGGCACATGGATGTGGGAGAGGGAGCACAGAAGCTTAAGGGGTCTTAAGCTCTGTCTCGGCTCCATCTTTTCAATGCAGTTAGTATTTCCGCCCTCAGTGGAGTGTCTAGTGGCCCACTTGTGACTCTCTACCAGGTTCCCGGCCAAGTGAAGGCTGCCACATCTCAGGCTTCTGTTCTCAAAGATGCCAGGTTTTCTGGGGCTGGGATGAGGTTGTCTGGCTGTTTTCTTCAGTAGTAGGAAAAGTGGTCTCTCTAGTTTTGCAGTCTACTCCTATGGGGGACCAGACAGACTACATGACATTATCTGAGTATCTCAAGCCCAACCTCCATCCTGCAATCATACCTTGCGTCACAAAAACATGACAGACTCTGCTCTTTAAAGAATGAATGGCTCAAGCACTGTCCATGGAACCAGAGAGAGGCAT
Organism: Rattus norvegicus; assembly: GCF_021556685.1. Lineage (NCBI taxonomy): Eukaryota > Metazoa > Chordata > Mammalia > Rodentia > Muridae > Rattus > Rattus norvegicus. The sequence goes on along the minus strand of NC_141537.1, from coordinate 84,874,482 downwards.
ACCATATCCCACTCTCAGGGTAACCCTTTCCCCCTAGTTCTGGACACTTTCTTCTCTCCTTATGCTGAGGAAAATATTACAGGCCTATCCAAGAAACCAAATAGATACTTCTGGTTCTGTCCGTCTCAGCAGATCGCGAAGTAAACCATCACAAGTCTAAAATTCCTGGATTAAGGTTCAGCAAGAGTCATGAATTACGCGTAAGGTCTTTTAGTGACATACAGCTACAGATGGAGAAAAATATGAATGGACTCATGGGCATGGCACATCTAATACTGTGGGTTATGACACAGTCTCACACAGGAAGCTCCCTGGTAGAGGGTTATGGCTGTACAACAGTGGGCAGTATTTAGAGCTGAGGACAGAGATGGCTCTGGTGTGAAGGACCAAGGGAAAGAAAGCTCAGAAGCGTGCCTTATTCTCAGGGACTAACCCTGCTGATGGACAGGCCGGGCCCGGCCCTTGGCAGAGGCCCAGTTATTGAACCTGAAGCCTCACAAGCTCTCTTGAGAGCACAGGTGTTGATCCGAGTCTGTCATCTGCGCTGACCCTCGCTTCCTCTTCTCTCTTCTGTTTGCTTCTTGCTGCCCACACAGGTTGGGAAGGGCGTGCTTGCCTGCCATTCTACACAGAAGCAACACAAATATTTTTAAGCACACTGAGGTCACTTCCTAACATTAATGGGCCCCTTTGTTCGTTGTTCAGCAGGAGGAAAAAAAAATCCCCAGCTCTTGACATAGATCTTAATTAGGCTTGAATAGAAAAATCACATTTATGCTTTCCTTTCACATTTAATAAACATTATAGGGTGGTGTCATTTCTCCAGGGGCCCAGATAACTTGGCTCAACAGGGGTGGGAAGAATTTCTACCCGATTGTCTTTTTTTTTTTTTTTTTTTTTTTTTAATTCTTGGTTTCTTACTGTCCTCCTACACATCCACCCCCAAGAGAAAGCTGCCTGGAGCCTGTCAGACATCACCATGGCACCTTTTCTAAACAACGTCTCAAAGCTGCCTTCTTGCTACATGGCAAATATATCACTCAGCAGCTGGTCCCTTTTCCTTACCTACATAACGAAGCTTGTGGTTTATTATAAACTTGGTCTAAGGCCTAATTCCTATTCATGAAATCCTGTCATCATCGTATGAAGAAACATACTGTTTAAGGGCCAATATGATAATGAAACACTGGCCTGGCAGGTCCCAGCAGTGAGGATTGGCGAGTACAGGCCACATTGTGTAGAGAAAGGAGGTCCAAGTCCTTCAGCAATGTTGTCTCTGAGAAGGTCGCCTCCTTTCATTCTCTTCTCATGCTCTTGTGCCTGGGTCCATACACATTTATTAAGCAGCTGGTCTCCCTTTCCTCCTTTCTTTCCCTCTCCTCTTTTTGTCTGTGCACGTTCATCTGTATATGGGAGCAGATATATGCAAGGGTTTGTGTATACATGCAGAAACAAGAAGATTAGCTCAGGTGTCATTTTGGGGGATCTGGATTAGTTGATCTCTTTGCTGTGACTAAACACCAGACAAGAAGTAACTCAAAAGTGGAAGGCTTTATCTTGGCTCACGGTTTGAGGGAATACGGTCAGTGGGAAAGGCATGTCCAGGAGCGTGAAGCATCCGATCCCATTTATTCATCAGCCGGGAGCCGACAGAGCGATGGATGCTTGAGCTCACTTAGCTTTCTCCTTTTTGTTCAGTTTTGGGCTCCTGCCTACTAAATCATTTATTGTAAGGATGGGTTTTCCTACCTTCATTAGCTCAATCTAGAAGCTCCTCTATAGACATGCCCAGAAATCAGTTGTGATTTCCAGGTGATTCTATATTCAATCAAGTTGACAAAAGAGATTAATCATCACAGGCACCTTCCAAAGTCTATTTGAGACAGGGTCTCTCACTGTCTGGGAACCTTGACACCCAGGCTAGGCTGGCTGCTAGTAAGCTTTCAGAATCCACCTGTCTCCACCTCCCCTCTCAGCATTGCTGGTGTCACCACATCTGGCTTTTTGTACATGCACTCTGGGAACCCAGACCCAAGTCCTCATGTTTATGAGGTGAATCCTTTACCAACCTAGCTGGGGCAGTTTCTCTTGGATAAGTTCAAAGTTCTCATTTCAGATGTTTCAAAATGCTGCCCATTCCAAGAAATTCAGCAAAACTAAGCATCAGGCACACAATGCTTTTTGTCTCTGTCCTATTACCTGGGGCTGTTCCCCACTCCACAGCTCCAAAACCAGGAGAGTTACACAGACTTCATTGTCTCCAATCGGCCTCTTTACCCATAACTGTGTGGATGTGACATAAATGATTAACAGCATTGGATAAGACTGGCACAGAAGACTTGAAAGGGTCTTTCAACCTGGGTAAGTTGACTGAATAGAGAGTTGAGTTTCACATGGGGAAAGACAGCGAGGTGACTCATAGCTTCTAGAATATTGAAGTTTTTGATATTCCAGAAAGAAAAGCAAAAGGAAAGGAAACATCTGGGGCCTTAAACCAATAGTAACAGAAGCAGGGAAGCCCTGCTCTGAGGTGAGCTCTGAGGTAGCGATGCCAATGGCTAGGCCATTGATTTCCTAGAATCAGGAGATTTACAGGATGATGAGTCGCTGTCTTGGTCGCGACTGTAAATTGCTGCTTCTCGGCCATTTAGCTTTGCCAAGCTCAGATCTTCTCTAACCCCAAATCATAGTGGTTAGAACCACAAAACACTACACTGTAACGAGAGAGGTGTGTGCCACCACAGCACTTCTCAAAATGTGTTCTGCCTGGCAACAGTCCCAAGACAGTGTTGAAGCATCAGGTAGCCATGAGAATTCGCTTACAGTGTATATTATCATACACACCACAATCTCGAGCAGTTACAATGCGTGACTGTACGTTAAAGGCTCTGAGATGGCTGGGCACGTGGTGCACACCTTCCATCCCAAGGCAGGTAGATCTCTATGAGTTTACAAGCAGCCAAATCTGCATAGTGAGCTCCAGAGCAGCCAAGGATACACAGCAAAACTCTGTCTCAGTGAATGAGTAAGTGGACAAGTGGATGGACTCTGAATCACTGGGGACTGGGATAACTCAGTTGTTAAAATGCCTTCGTGCTTTGTAAGCACAAAGGTTTGAGTTTGAATCCTAGAATCCATGTAAAAACTAAATAAAATAAAAATCCAAGCACTAGGGAAGCAGAGATAGGCGAATCCTGGGGGTTACTAGCCACCCAGCCTTACCTAACTGGCAAGCTCCAGGCCAGTGAGGGATTATGGCAAAATAAATAATGGGAAGATGGATGGCACCTGATGAATGATACTGTAGGTTCACTTCTGACCTCCATATGCATCTGTGCATGTGTACACTTCTGTGCTTGCGAAACAGGGATGAGTAGCAACATATCTACCAGAAATGTATGAACAATCCTTATCACCAATAAATCTTTCCTGCTCCTGAGAGATGCCCTTCAACCATCTTCCCTAAGAGCCGATAGTCACATACTCTACAAGTGAGGTCTGGCAGACAGACCAGAAGGAACAGACCACAGACACCCAGAAGCCTTGGTTGGTACACAGCCTTACACAGGCTGACGGCCCTGGAATGGAGCTATCATACCCGGTGTGGACTAACTGTGGACTCCTTTCTAGAGGTGCAAGGGATTCTGTTTGCCAGGACCCTCCAGGAGGATGTTAGCCCTAGAGGGCCAACTGACACATCAGTAGCCAATCAGAGACTGGCGTTTTTCTTGCAAACAGTGGATCTGAGGGATATTTGTACATTTCCTAGTACTTTCAGCTTATTTTACACTGTTTAGAGTGTTTGTGTTCGTCTGCGATGCATGCCTGCGTCTGACGCGAGTTTGGCTGTTACTGTGTGTGCGAACTCTAGCCACAGAGCATGGACGGAGTCAGAGGAACGTTGGGTGTCATCCTTACCTTCTAACTTGTTTTGAGATGGGATTCCTTTACTGAACACACCAGCTAGCTGGCCTCCAGCCTCCAGAGGTTGTCTCGTCCCACCTCCCGTGCTCCCAGGAGCACTCGGATTACAGACATACCTCACCTCTCTGTTAGGGATTGAGAGTAAGTTCCTTGAGTTGTCACAGGTAGACTCTTGCCCACTGAGTCATCTCTCCAGCCCATGATTACGTTAAAAGTACAACCATCTGTACATAGTTTCTACAAAGCCCAATAATTTTGGAGCCTACAAATATTCCTAGGGCAAAACTATGACCCAGGTACAAGTGTGCAAAACAGGGTCCCAAACCTTGATGGCAGCCAACTGTGGCTGTCCTTGTGTGGCCAGGTGCTGATGGCATATTTGGGGATGTGTTTTCTCCCCTCGCCACTCCATCCTTCTACTCTGTCCTTTTCCATCAGTCAGGATGATGATATAGGAGCCTTACCTCAGGATGAAGAGACACTGCAGAAAGCTGAGAAAGAAAAAAAAAGTAAATATGTTTTAATTCCTAAAAGCTCAAGCCTCAGGCTGGAGAGATGGCTTAGCAGTTAAGAGCACTGACTGCTCTTCCACAGGGTCCTGAGTTCAATTCCCAGCAGCCATCTGGTGGCTCACAACCATTTGTAATGGGATCTGATGCCCTCTTCTGGTGCGTCTGAAGACAGTGACAGTGTGCCCAGACATGAAATAAATCTTTAAAAAAATTTTTTTTAAAAAGCTCAAGCCTCAGACAAAAGGAATTATCTGGGGCAGGGACAACCGAAGGTGAGCACACCCTAAGGGACATCCTTTACCTGTAACAGCTCCTCACCCCAACTGACCGTTTCCCAGATGGGGAGCAGGGAACAGGGTAGGAGCCAGGACATACTCCGAGGCCACAGGCAGGGACAAGTGCTCTGCTCATGAGCCAAGCCGACAGAACCTAGAAGGCCGAGAGACATCAGGGTATGGAGGAAGTTTGTGGAAGCAGCAGGATAGCCGAGATGTCTGCCGGATTTACTGACTTCTCCGTGGGAACGGCTGCACCAAGGGTGGTGCTAAAGCAGTGCAAAGAGGTGGGGTGGGGCGGACATGGGTCAGTAAGCAGTAAACCAACAATCAAAGCAACTGTCTACCACAGTACAGCAGCAGAAGGGACAGCACACACACCCAGTGGGGCCCTGAGAGTCTTGGTGCCTCTCTTCATGATTCACAGCCTAGTGGATCAAAGACCCTTCCAGACCTCTGACCTCAGAAGTTGGTTCTCACCAGCTTCCTGTCCCTCATGGTTCCCAACCCAGGCCAACACAGAGAGATGCTCATGAACATCAGGTGTGACTCTCCCCTGGTGACACCATGTAAGTCATCTGGAATTCAGCAGAGCTGACAGGGAAAGGGTCAGCAGGAGAGCAAGGGACACAAGATTCAGTGAGCTCCACTCTCTACCTCACCCTCCCTAGAAATGGAGGCTTGTGGTAGAAACAGCCCTTAAAAACCAAGTTTTATTTCATGCACACTTGTACTTGTGGCTAAGACTTAGACTTAGTGCACTGAAACAGGCCGAATGTGACTTAACCCTGCAGTTACTGTTTGTTCTGGAGAATGTTGGACAAGGCTGAAGGAAGATACATATACATGACATGAAGCACACACGTGGGCAAACCCAGATATGTACTTACTCCCTACATGTCTGTACAAACATGTGCAGACCCAAGCTTGAAGATTGGCCTAGCATCTCACACTTAGATGTCCATGATACAGATACATAACACACATAATCAAACAACACATTTGACACACATGTGCTCTCTCTCTCTCTCTCTCTCTCTCTCTCTCTCTCTCTCACACACACACACACACACACACACACACACACACACTTTTCCTTTACATATACCTTGTTTGTCTACATTACCTACAGTCTGATAATTTCCTTACTTTTAATTAGCATTTACCACAGGAGCTGAAACTTTGTCATCGTCTCTGATCGTCTCAGCAGGCTGTACATGCTCAGGGGTGGAGGCTTTGCGCAGTCTCCATTACTACAGCAGAGACCGAGCTCTCTGTCCTTCCATACTTACAACTTGACACATGACATAGCTGCAGCTGAGATCTCTTTGGGGTCTTGCCAGCATCCTAGGCATGATGATGAAGGTCCCTAACACCACAAAATGAGGCTGCACCAGCCTGGACTCTCACAGGAGCAAAGAGATAAGCCCTATACTAAAGTAAATCTAAGCTACTGAGAGTCTGTGAAAAGAGCTGGCGAGGGACTGGAGAGATGCCTCCGTGGTGAAGAGCTCTGACTGCTCTTCCAGAGGACGTCCACTAGAGTCTCAGCACCTCCTTGACCTCACACTCCAATTCCAAGGGATCTGGTCCCCTCTTCTGGCCACAGTGGCACCAAGTATGTACATGGTGCACAGGCATGCATCAGGCAAATGCCCATACACATACAATTTTAAAAAGTAAAATAAGATGCAAAGGCCTCCTAATACTGCTTCTCAACACACTACTCAAGGGACCTCAATTATGGTGTCTTTTGTGAATGTCTGGGTTACACCTAGAGTAGTTAAAAACAAAACCCCTCATTAAACTGTAGACCCATGTAGTGGAAACGTAAGGGTTCTTTGGAAAGGAAGTTGTGTTGCATGCTGCTTTGCTGGGACAAACACGTGAAGGAACGTTTCACTGAAGCAGACACAGGAAAAAGGAGGCTCTGCTAAAGCAAGCACATGAAAGGACGCAAAATGAAGGCTTCTTCACTAACTCCATACATGTGTTGGTCCGCCTTCCATTGCCTAATTGAGCTACGTTTGTTAGAACTCCACAGAGAGAAACACACCAAAACCTTCTGGTGGTTGTGCTGCGGTTTCTTGCGGCTTCCATGGACTCCAGCTGATTGGCAGAGTGATGTCAGCTGAGACAGATGCATGTGCTGAGGTAAGACCCATGGAGGGCACGTGATGCTTGGAGGGTAGAAATAGGGCTAGACAGACAGTGATGGAGGCTGAACCAGGCTTGCTTACAGAGCTAGCTATGCAATGCTTGTTGGTCTCAAGTGTCTGAAGATCGTCACATAGCCAAGAACTTCTCCTGGTATCCCTCTGGGTCCCTCCTGCTGACTCCTACTGAGGCTGAGGCCTTGCTGTCTCTGCTAGGTAGTGCTATGTCTGCTGATTTGGGTTTGCTGTCCTGACTCTACCGAACTGAACTGCTGGTGTATCTGTGAAGTGTTTGCTAGTGGATCAAGCTGCCGCTGCTGACCTATGAACTGAACTGCAGATTTCCAGACAACACAGAGAGTTGCTCCAAAGGACCTTTCTAAACAGATGCCCTTTCCCATATCCTTTCTTTCCTGCTACTTATGGTGGGGTGGTGGGATAAAAGGGAGGTTAAAGAATCATCATTAAAAGCAGGGTTAGGAAAAACTGAAGTTACAGACCTGCATGTCTGTGCCTTGTGAACATGTAACAAAACAGAGAGGAGGGCTTCTGCTCACCTGCAACGTGACTCATGGCTACTTGTCTGTCTTTCATGTTCTGCATTGCAAGTCTGTTCCCTGACTACCTCTAACCACAGGCTGCTTTGAGCTTCTGCTGCTCAGACTGGGTGGTAAGACAAAGAGGACAAAAGCTGCTCAAGGCTTGTGATACCCCTAAGATATCAGGTGGAAAGAAAGGCAGAATTTCCCTGACAGGACGAATCTTTCAACCAGACAGCACAGAAAAGGACCATCTATGGTGAGGTTAGGAAACACACAGGGAACAAGTCCACCCTGAACAAATGGAGAGAGATACTCGGGGGAGGGCTGGGCATTAGGCCCTGCTCTACTTAGGGTCATGCTCTTTACTCAAGCCCAAGATGTCCACCCTTGGACAGTGATGGTGTCTGGGCTTCCACCTCTGGATAGGTCATGCCTTCGTCCCTGAGGTCTTCCAGCCAGTCCCAGGAACTTAACACCAACATAGCACATCCTTCTTGGCACCACAGGTTTCAGGCTTCTTTCTTGTCTCTGGAGATACACACACACACACACACACACACACACACACACACACACACACACATTTGAACAATTTAATTCTAGAATTTGCTATCTTTTTTTCATTCAGCATTGGAGAAGAGACACATTCTCCCATTAAATTATCTTGTCTCCGAAGAAGGTATTTTCAGATTTGTTGGAAAGTATCTAATCCTCAATTATTAGTTCCAAAAGAGACACGAGATGTTTCCAAGTGCAGTCCCTCTCCCTCACTTAGATGTGACCCTCTTCCCTACGTCTTCCCTAGCTTAGGAGAGTTAGGGAGTATCGCCAGAAGACAGAAGGCAAGCTTTCAGGTCTTGAACTCAGTGCCTTTAAAAAGCCTGGAGTGGTTTTTCCTGTCCCACCTTCAAGCTCTGCAGCTGCAGCAGCCGGAGCACCTGAAATCCTTCAGGCTAGACATGGCTGCCAGTTAGTTCCTTGCCAAGGCTGTGTGGAAAGAACAGTGCCTTTCGATTCATTTTTGGTGCTGTCCTAGTTTGGCTTCTCTTTTCTGTGATGAAACATTGACCAAAATCACCCTGGTGAAGAAAGGGTTTATTTGGCATATGCTATCCCAATCACAGTCCATCCCTGAGGGATGTCAGGGTAGGCAATCATTAATCAAGAAAATGCCCCCACAGACTTGCCTGGAAGCCAGTTTGAAGGAATCATTATTTTTTTCCCTGCTCATTTTGGATCATGCTACCCCTGCACTTTTTGTGGGATATCAAATTTACCAAGATCTTGGACATGGGAAACACTGTTGGCATTCCAAAACATTTCCTCTCAGGGTGTCTTCTAATTGGAGTAAATTCAAACAGCCAGCAGCACTGCTTGGTCCCAGTATGCCCTCGGAATAGCCTACCAATGTCTCTATTAATTTCAGTGCCTCCGGCTCTAGAACTTGTGCAACAGGCATGGAAAAATGGGAAGACATTCCTTGTGGATAGGTTTTTATGACTATTAAGAACCTAGGGACCTCCCTCTATTGCAAACCCCTCCATCAAAACAGACAGACGGTCTGAACATTCCACTATACCAGACCCTCTGTACCCGTCTGCTTCTCTGATGCTCTTCTCTTTAGTCCACTGCCTGTCTTAAGGCCATCCTTGACTTTTCCGTGGAACTCTGCATTGGGGCAAAGTTTGAATCAAGTACTGGAATATTTCGGTCAAAGGAGATGCCTGATGGGGAGGATGCAGAAGACGTGCCTACCTTTCTAGACCAGACTTAAGATCACACACACACACACACACACACACACACACACACACACACACACACACACACACACAATTTGGTAGAGTTTTTAGAAAATCCTGATGCGTACTGGGATAGACCTGTGAAACTCAATGTGACGTTTTTGTTAACCTGGCAAGGTGTGATGGTAAACTCGGCCCATTTCTGCACTATCAAAAAGAAAGAACCATTGCTAAGGCAAGGGGAGTTGGCGCATTGAACACAGTAAGCCATTGAGAATACAATGCATATGGCATGCAGTCAGACAGAACACAGATCTCCCAGGGGTCTCAGTTTTGTGACCATAGGGAATGGCCAAAGCACCTCACTAGCTTAAGGAAGCTGTGAGGAATTCTGTTAAGGCAGGAAGTCATAGTGTGGTCCAGAAGATCACTTGTGGGCCGGTTGGAAATCCAGCTATACTTCTAAACAGGTTAATAAAAGCTTTCAGAAAATGCTCAAATGTAGACACCAGCTTAGTGGAAAGAAGTTTCCAGTAACTGTGGATTTCCTTCTCATGTCAGCTACAGGCATCAGAGACAATCTCAGGCAATCTCAAAAACTGGAATAAGGAGGCCTGACTCCTGTGGCACTGTGGCCTTTAAAGTCTAGATTGGATGGAAAAGATTACCTGAATCAATGATTGGCTATTAGGACCCAGTTTCTAGCTGTTTTGGTCCAGTTGCCCTCAGGTAACTGAAATAGAGGGCACTCATATACGTTTTGGCGGCCAATGAGGTTAGTGAGTTTTCTGTCCCAGGGGCTTCTTTGATAGTAGGAATACGTTGATCTTCCCCACCCAGGACAATTAAGTGGCAACCCCAGCTGAAGGCCCATCTCAGTCCACTGGATGATGGCTATGCCTGTGATGCCCAAGAGCCAACGTAACTATAGAAACGGTGACTGATATCATGTCAGAGTTACCCTAGGTCACTCTTGATGCCACCGGTAAGAAAACAGAATTCTTTTTTGATGCTGAGCTAAGACCATGTCTCAACTCCTACTCTAAGCCTTAAGCCAAGATAGTTTGATAACAGAATAAATGATAGGCCCATGATAAAATGCTTCTCACAGACTCTGGTTTGTGAAATCACACTCATCTCCTATTTCTTTATATGCCAGAATGTAATATTTATCTGTTAGGAAGGAGCCTGACGACCAAATGAGGAATAAGTTTCTTGTTAGCTGGGAACCATATTTAGGTTGAGGTGCCCCAAGAATAGTGTATTCATTTATTAGTTCTTTTAACTGAATGCTATGTCTACCTTCTAATATTCTTCAGGAAGTACTTGACTTGGTAAAACAGAGTTTGGGAAACCACAAGCCCAGGATGTGCTTGTTAAGGCCAGCCCAACTCAGATAAGACTCAAACCCAGGATCAAGTTACTTGGAAAAGACAAGTAAGCCTTAAAGATCAGAGGCCACTCAAGAAATATTACAACAAATTCCCAGCTATTCACTTCCCCAAGTCATGTCTATCATGATAAAATTCCCTGTTGTCTTAGGTACTGTTAGGTACCGTTCTATTTCTGTGAAGAGACATCATAACCAAGACAATAATAAAGCTTACTTATTTGGGGCTTACTTTCAGTTTCAGAGGGTGACTTCATAGCCATCATGGATGGTGGGGAGCATGGGAGTAGACAGTCAGGTAGACAGGAGAGAGAGAGAGAGAGAGAGAGAGAGAGAGAGAGAGAGAGAGAGAGAGAGGGAGAAGCTGAACCTTAAAGCCTATTCCCAGTGATACACCTCTTCCAACAAAACTATTCTTTCTAATAGTTCCACCGATTAAGGAGCAACCATTCAAATATATGAGCCTATGGGAGTCACTCTCATTTAAACCATTGCAACCTATAATGTAAAGAAATTGTCTGGAGGATGTCACCCCTGCAGGACCTCATGGCTGAAGACGAAGCAACTGCTTTCATCTATTCTATAGTTCCTAACCCCTAGATTCTGCTTATTCAAATGCTAGGAAAGGCTTAATATTTTACTGTCTCGATCTAGGAGGTACGTCTAGCCTGTGGCCCACGGGTTACATGTAGCCAAGGATATGTGTAAGCAAAATCACAAGCTTACTTAAAACATAGTAGGACTTTTTTTTTTTAAACCTCCCCCACCCCAACTCAGTGATATGGTTCTCGAGGATGAACTTTGTAGATGGCAGCATCATGTTGCAATGTCAAAAGGTTGGCCTTCCCTGAAAAGATAGTTATTCTGCATTGGGTTTGATCCAGATTCACAGTATCCTTTTGCATTTGAGTAGAGGGACCCTAACAGCCAAAAGGCCACTCATTAGCTTAAGCTAATGGGTTTAGGGACAGACCACCTTTGTTTGGTAATGCCTTGGCCCAGGACATAATAAGACTACAACTTAAGCATGGGCTCCTGTTTCAGTGTTCATGATCTATAGATCCTCAGCACTACCAAAGAGACTGAGACTCTAGTACTGTGGGAGAGCAGGCTGAACGGACCCAGCAATGGAGGGTGGTAAAGTGACTGGGCCTCTGCTCTTTTAGCCATCTCTTCCTGTGTATTTTAAGCATAGCCCTACCTCCTAGCTGTCCTGCTTTGGAGAGATAGCACGATCTCTAGTTAGATCTGACTGAGAGTCGGTTCCCCTTGTCTAAGAGAGCCTGCTATGGGTTACCTGCATGCACTGTGCTCTGCAGGTGTTCGTGTCTTCATAAAATCCAACAGGCAGTGAGAGGGCCTTGGGAGGACTTTGGTATAGGGGTCTCCTTGGCACAAAATAGCTACTTTGCTTAAGGGTCTGATTGTTGTTTTCTACTTTTCTTAAGAATTGGTGATGCCAAGCTGAATGTAACATAATTAATTGCAAGAGCTGTGGAAAGTTTTGAGTTACCTTTGCAACAAAAGACCTATGGTCACTTTGGAAGGATGTCAGGAACCCAAGTTGATGAATAATTGAAGAGTTATTTACATAGTTTGTATAACCTTTTCTGTTCTAGTAGGAACACGTCTACTCATCCTATGAAAGTATCTGAAAGCACTAACGGATACTTAGGCCCAGATTTAGGTGGTATATAGGTAAAGTCTAATCGCCACTCTCCCCTAGACAGGCACCCCATTACTGAAAAGGCTAAAAGGGGGTCATTGAATAGGTCCGAGAATTATTTATGTAAACTTTACAGCTTTGACCAACCTGTTGACTGCCTTGTAAAATCCCTGCCAGTAAGACTAGCTCTTACTACAACTCACAGAATGTACTTCCCATGCCAGATGGGCTTGTATAAGTGTTTGATGAGTTTCCATTGATCAGCTCCATGAATCCATTGCTCTGTGTGCCATTCTGCCTTACTAATACAGTATACCAATTATTCTACCTTGTACTTCTGTGGAGGGATATGTGAGGAATTTGATTAGCTAGGGGATTTGAAACTGGAGCTATAAGTTTATATGCAGCCATGTGGGACCTTCTGTGGTGACTAAGATTGGGAGTTGATACAGCCATTACATAGTGTTAGGACGGTCTAATAGGAAAGTCTGTTAGTTCAGCTATCTTCTCCTTATAATCTAACAGTATTATTCCCTGATTTCTAGAATTGTCTGCATTCTATTAAGAGTCCATCTGCTATCTCCTATAAAGGTTTTACTATTAGGCCATCATTTTGGAGCAAGGTCTGGTAAAAACTTGTCTTATAGTCACAGTCTCAGGGACAAACAGAGAGGAAATAGTCAGCCATCTCTTGGGGTGAGGATAAACTCCAGATGTTGAACTTCGGGAAAGAGTAACTCCACCTCCATCCCTGAGACCTTACACAGATAATCAGCAGGAAAAAGAAAAGTGACCAGAGAGCCCTTGTAAGTTTGATTTCTTCATAAAGAAACCTCAAGGTGAGGATTTGGTGCAGAGTCAGGAAAGAAGGGATTGGAAGGATAAGAGCCACTGAATTGTGGCCAGCTGGACAACCAGGGATTTTCTGAAATGCTAAGGAAAGCAAATCTCAAGTTTGTTCCATGAAGGAATGAGGGAGTGAGGGTAGGGAGTAGAGGGTGGTGGTTGGGAGGGGGGTGCTGTCACTCTGAGGACAACTTCCTTTTGGGAGGTTGATATTTGGTCCAATCTTGACCATTTTCTTTACTTACTATCTCAGTAGTTTGCCTTCCTCTTTAGTTCTACCAGAAGTCCCAAGGGAAGACTTAAAGGCCCAGCTCAAGTCCCATGTCCATTTCTGAACCAATCACTGTGTCTATGTCTGCTTATGTGCCAATCCTTAGAGCCAAGATGCCATCACTAAATGAAATCAACTGTTACAAGGTAGTCCTCACAAAGAGTTGACGAAGAGCAAGAAGCATGCATTCACTGTGTTTCTCTTCATGGACCAGTGGCACTCTCCCTCAGGGCTTATATCTGACATTGCAGCTCCTTGGACCTGCATAGATGCTGCTTCCTGAGACTGAGTTAAGTTACTGAGGCTCAGTAGTGTCTGAAGAGGAAACTTCGCAAGGTAGCCCAAAGCTTGCTGAAGTGAGAATTCTTGCTTTTTTTTTTTTTTTTTTCTTTCCTCACCTAACACAAGTAGCCTTCGCATTCATGCCTGCTTTAGGTCCAGCCTTAGTTCCTGCTAACCCTCCCTCCAGGCCCTGCTTCTTTCTCTCCCTGGAATGCTTTCTCTTCTTTGTTTTGCATGGATAACTCCCATATAGCCTTTTCTTCCTCGAAAGTTAGGACAGGTTCTTCCTGCTACAGGCTCTCAGAGGGCTCCATCCTTCCCTTTAATGAACACGTCACCCTAATGCAATTATGTCTCATTATCCATCCTCCCTCCCTCGTGTACCATTATTGGAATAAGAATGGAGAAAGTCTTGTTTTATGACACCACCCAGTTCTCTGACATCCAAATTATCATGCAATTCACTTCAATTCTAATGCTAGCCAGAAAGAGAGAGTGTGTAGCCTTGATAGGTTGATGTTCCACAAGTGTACCCTCTCTTGAGATGACAATCACAAGCCCAGAACACCCATCGTCTGACCGATGGTATAAAATCAGAGATTCCCACTAGTCACTCCTCCTGGAACATCTCACAGGGCTTAGAGAAATTTAACTTCCATTGTGTGGTTTAGTGTCAATGACATAAAGGAATAGCAAGTGAAGAGTCACATAAGTATAGTCTACAAGGTCTCAGGTGCCAGAGCTTTGCCTCTGTGGTTAGGGTGCCCACAATCTCACCACACGTCCTTGTTGACATCTCTAAAGCTCTCAGTCTTCAGCTCTGACCTTCTCCATGGGGACTGGTAGAAGGTTTGGTGGGTGGCATGGAAAGTTCCAAGGTCTCTTTAGTCACCAGACCCCATCTTGAGTCTATCTAGGGATCTCACGCCAAGTCATCTCATTAGTGTAAACCTGATGGAGACTCAAAGGAGCTTGTTATGAATAATGAACATATCTATCATGAAATCCTAAGGACGTCATGAGGACTTCAGAACAAATGGGGCACATTGGTCCCTGTAACAGCTGCACATACCCAGTACAAGGCTTGGCACACAATAGGCATGCAGTATATATTTTGCCCCATGAATGAATGAGCAAACAAATCCATCATTTCCTTCAAACTCAGGAGGTGTTCCCCACCAGCTGAGCTATGGTATCCATGTGGGTAACTGTAAAGGTTTGTACCAGTTCCCATTGGTTTCTTGGATGGGTTTACGAATGTCGTTAGTGCCTGTGATGTCTTTGTTAATGGAACCCAGGAGAAGCAGTAGTCTAGGGGACAAAGGTGACAAAGGCTGCCTTGTTTCCAGGCCAGCCTAGCAGCTCTTCTTTCTCCTACTGGGAAGAAGAGCCATAGGTGGGCTTCCAGGAACTGCACTGGCAACCTGAGGGCCACCTCAGGAGAGGCACCCTCCTTAGTAATGGGGCTGTTGAAAGAGGCCTGGTCCTACCTGGGGTGTAGCACTAAACTGGATTGGGCAGTCCTAAAAAGTCAATCTGTAATTTGAAAAAATACAAATTACAATCCATGCCTGTGGAATGTTCAAGTGAAAACTACATAAATAATTAAAAACAAAACTATTCTACCATTTCGTGTCCATTGAGTTGCCAAGTCAAGAAATGTGGCTTCGCTGTGTAGAGTTGCAGAAAAATATTTTGCGTTAGCATTGCAGAAGTTTCCCGGTTGTCACTTGCATCTATGTAAATTCCGTGTCAATCTGTGACCACCCCAGACTCAACACCAGGAACTGAAACACAAAGGAGAAGTTAAGACGCCCCCTCCACAGGGACAGACACTGTTGTTTGAGGATCTGCATCTCTGCTACTTAAGAAAGATATGACAAAGCTTGTCACTTCCTGTTTTCTGAGTACTTTTGCTGTTCAAATCTTCCTTCCACCCCTAGAACTGTGCCTGCCTAAGTGAGCAGTGGCTGAAGTCCCAAGCCTTCCTAGTGTCCCCAAGCCATCCCTTTTGCCTCTAGGTATTACAGGACTTTCCCTGGGGAGATGCACAGAAACCTCTATTTTCTGCAGATACAGCACCAACAAACCAAACAAACGATCCTATCCAGGTCCAGCTAGATGAACCAGTGAGCTTTCTGAGGTAACCTACAGGAGCATGGGGCACTAAGCAGCTGGACCAAAAGCCCTACCTGAGCAAGGGAGCCAGTTCAATAGAGCTACATTACGGGAGTCTCACCCTCGGTTAACCTTTTAACACCCACCCACCAAGGGCCTTAGCAGCTGGAGCAGGATCATGTGCAACTGGAGGCTGGAAAGCAGGAACAGCTACAATCTCAGCCAAGGGTCAGATGATGCCCCCTTCTCTGAGGGAATGTTGTGGAACCAATCTTATAAGGGTTTCGTGGGCATGACAGCAACAGCCATGCCAGTCCAGAGGACAGAGTGCTATCACATTAGGACATACAGCATATGTAGAAATCTAGGGCTCAAAGACTTAAGGGGTGCTGGTCACAACAGTAGCTGCCTAGTATCTTGAGCCACACCCTTCTAATAGCCAGTTCCTGAGATATGGAAGAACCGTATTCTTTAATGTATTCGGTAAGTAGCAGACAGTGCTGATATCTGATTCTGCACATCACATGGTCTCTACTGCAATTGCTCAACTTTGTTGTTGTAGCGCAGCAACCAAGGCACTTCCCAAGTCGGCGAGTACTCTGTGGCGCAATCAAACTGCACTGGATCTGACCCAATTGGCCCTTGGTTATTATAACTAAGGTCCCAGGTAGAGCTTCCCCTTCCCATGTAGAAGGTAGCTAAGGCTGCTTTCCTTACAACCTTATCGTTTTAGACCTTTCCAGAGCGAGGTATCTGAAGATGAGTGAAACTATTGAGTTCTCTGGAGCAGAGTTATCTGGTGTTCCGTGGCTGTGATAAGCCTACTGCTCTTCCTGACAGCCTTGATCTCCTCATCTGTAGTCCAGACGGCTTGCTCTGCCACATCCCGTAGATGATCTTTGAGAAAGCAAAGGACATGATGATGATGACAGCTGTCCTTTGCAGGTTGCATCACAGTTTTCCCTGCATCCCCTAAGAGAATCTGTGAGCTGGGCCTTATCACTCCATTTATATACACAGGAATGGGGACGACAAAGGGAGTAGTAGCTTGCTGAAGGGTTGTCAATTGGTAGCTGGTGGAACCAAGGCTCAGAACCAGGTCTTGGATTCCAGTGAAGGACGGATTTAACTTCAGCCATGTTCAACTCTGTGCTCGACGTTGAGCAATGTTTGACACTTGCCCATCTGTACCATCACCTTACATCACTTCAACACACCATAGGCAGCAGACGCTCTCTCATAGCATGCGTGGCTCATTTAAGTTATTACTGAACAAGCACCATTTGTTCTAACGTCTTAGGTGGTGCCAACAGGAACAAAACAGACGACACCTTTATCAGTTTTTCCTCACCTGAGCTTTTCTACCAGTCTCTCGATGGGGGAGCTCACGGCATTGATATGGCTTCTCTCAGCTACGCAGGTTCAGTGCCTTCTGAGAGAACATTCCAGAAGCTCTTCTGTACATGTTGGGGTCCAGTGATCATTTTTGATGCTGGGTAATTTTTTTTTGTTTTATTTTGCAAGTTTCAAATCAAAGTTCAATTCTTTTCATGTCAGTAAAATTTACAGTCAATCAAACAGCTCCTAAAAACAGACCGTGTGGCTTCTAAGGCTAGTTATTTTGTATTTTGCTTATTTATATGAAAAAGAAATAAGAACAGGGGCCATTCAAAATTTGACTCTTTCTGACTTACTCTAGGCATTTGATTCTATCACTATGTTGGCCCCCTTGCACACAGATTTAGCTGTTTTAATATCATAAAAATTTGCAGTCTAACATGCACAGCCACAGATTATACATGGATGGCTATTCAAATTAATTAAACTTGAATGTCACTTCTTATAGCCAAATTAGAAGTCCTCAATTGTTACATGCAGTATTTAGCTTTATCGTGACAGGTTCCATCAGTGCTCAATGGTTCCATTGGATGTCATTGCATAATGCACTGGGGAACTGATTCTGACAAACGTCATAACCTGGTACAAATCCATGAAAGCGTTGCTATTTTAAACCACTCTTACTAGCAAGAAGCCTATGACTACCACAGTCAACAATGACCAAGAATGTCTTCTGGTTACATGGTATGCGCAGTGTGTATTAATCCACTGCACGTTTGTCTTTAGATATATATTTTCTTGCATGTGCGTTGTTGCAGTGCATATTTGCAGACCACAGGCATGCAGTACCTAAGGAAGCCAGAAGAAGTTAATTTCCCTGGGACTAGAGTTGCAGATGGCTGTGAGCTGCCCTGTGGGTGTTGGGAATGGAACCCAGGTGCTCTAGGAGAGCAGCCAGTTCTCTTAACCACTGAGCCATCTCTTTAACCCCTCATCATGATTTTTAATAGCTCATGTGAGGCCGGGGGCGTAGCTCTCAGTGATAGAGTACTTGTCATTGTAAGAGCCCGAGTTCAACCCCAAGCACAGAAACAATAGCAACCAGCAATCATAAGTCCATATTCCTATCAAGACTTCCATAGATCTGGAGGCCAAGCCTCCCCTAGTACAAAGTAGATTTGAAATTTGAAGTCAAGGCTTTCTGGGGCCAGATCCAAGGCCATCACACATTCAGGTATTCCAAATCCCCTCCTCCACCACCTCCCATTCTAATGTGAGCCAGGCCAGGCAACCTGGGGACGAGGCCAAAGCTGAATGTCGCAGTGCAGGAGGATCCCTGCCAAGAGGAAAGGCAAAGCTGGGCCTGAGGAGGCAGCATGGGCTATGTTGATGGGGTAATTCAGCCCCGCCTAATGTGTGTCTTCCCTCACAAATGGCTGAGACTCTATAAATAGCATGCTTTTCCACAGGGAATACCTGAGCCAGAGGAATTGATGCTGGCTGTGTGAGGTTGGTGAGTGAAACTTGACATTTACCAAAAGAACCAACTGTGGGCCTTATTGTTGTGTGATAGACTCTTTTCTTCTTCTTCTTCTTCTTCTTCTTCTTCTTCTTCTTCTTCTTCTTCTTCTTCTTCTTCTTCTTCTTCTTCTTCTTCTTCTTCTTCTTCTTCTGAAAGCACTTTTTCATTCCACACATCCTGTGTTTCAGCAATCATGACAGTCTGTGTTTCAAAAATGTTCTCTGAGCCAACTCTGGGGGAACAGTAGTTGTTGCCACTAGCTCAAAGCAAACAGTCCATGTGTCTTCCCAAATGCTGGGCTTTCGGGTGTAAAGTCAGCTTGGACTTCAGTGTACGTGCGCACGCGAGAGCAGAACAGGAACGAGCATTCCGGGGAGAGCGCGACTAGCTTTCCCTTCATGCATGCTGCAAACTGCGTGTCTCCCGACAGTCCCAGGGTTGTTGCTAAGGTCTTACCGTTTACCTTCCCTTCTCCTTTCTCCTTTCTTTCACGAGAGTCATAGCTCCTTGAAATGGCTTGCCAGAATCAGTGCGCCTAACTAGAGACAAGTTCGAATGAGAGTTTGAGGCTTTGTGGCTCAGCTGTCCAGCTTCTGCCCAGTAGGCGCAAGGCTACCCATTCAACCCCCAGCCACAGCGCCCAAACCAAACATCAGAGATTGAGAGATTCCTTAGAACCAGAGACAGCTCTACAGCCGTCAGGACCTGATTCTGTTTCCTCAGTCCTCTAAAGGCCTAAGTCCGGCACAGCAGAATAGAGAATGCAGGATCTGCCCACCTCCCAGGACAGGTTTTCTTGAACCTGAATGTGATTCAGCCTAGGCATTAGGTCATCCATTAGGCATTTGCCTGGCCTCCCAGGCACATTGGGTAACTAGCAATAATGAGTAAGAATACTGGAATAGACCAATTAAAAAGCCTCCATCAGTTAGTCACACGTACAAGTTAGCAATGATGAAATCCAGCCCAAATCCTGTTCAGTGTTAAGGAAGAAAAACAAAAAACAAAAAACAAAAAACCAACAAGCCAATCAAACAAAAAACCCCACCAAACACCATTTGTTGACAGCTTTTGATATCATGCTATCAGAATCTGGTTAAACCAGATGAGTCAGAGTGGAAATTCATCAGGTCAACAGACAGAGTGAATAGCACAAGATTATAAGACTAAGATTTGGAGCCAAAGGTGTTGGCACAGAAAATAATCCTGGTTGGAGCTGGAGCTCAAGAGCTTGTGACTTTCAAATTATTACTTGATGTAATAGTGTTTAGTCTACTGTGAGCTTCGAGGGGCAAAGACAGTGCCTGTGTGTGCTCCACTTACATCTCTGACATCAAACAGCACCCAGCTTAGAGCAGGCCTTTAGCACGTATTTTAAGTAATAAAGTAATGGGTAAATGAGTAAAGTGAGGTTTGTCCACTTGAACTTTTCTGCCCTTTGTCCCAGGACACGTTCTCTGGACCTTCAGGGCAGCTGGGGACACCACGAAGACTCTGTGCTATTCGGGTGACCCTGCTTTGGAGCTCCTAACCCCATCAATCCTCAACTATCTCAGAACATTTATACTCAGTCAGTTCATTTCATAAACTTATTTGTATTGTCTCAGTGATTGAAAAATGTGTACCTGTTTCAGACACTTTCTTCTTATCGTTTTTACAGCATGATTAAGAATGAGGACATTGAAATATATACTTATATAAAAGGTACTTAAATGGAGTTACCATAAAATGGGGAAGACAATAACTGAATTGGACATCACATACTACCAAATAAAATCCCCAATACCAGAAATGGGTTACATCTTTTGAGCTATTCAACAAAGGGGTACCAAACCCCTCCCAAACATTACAGATTATTGCCTATGCTATTGCTGCCCCTTCGGAACTTGATGGTAAGACCCTTTTGCCATAGATACCACATACTTATGCTATAGAACATGGCAAAATCGAGATGTATTCAGCTGGAAGTTTTACCTCTATTGACTAGCATTCTTAGTGCTGGAAAGTGCTATATGCTGCCAGAGTGCATCACTGCAATGGATGCACTGTCTTATAATAAATAGTAATTAACATAGAGACCCCCGACTAGACAGTGTGCAGAAAGTGAGAGACCTTGAAGCGCCCCATATCCTTTGGGAAATGTGCTAGGTGTGCAAGGTGCCCTTTGTCATACAGATATGATTATTAAGTCCTTACGAAGCGTTAGTTTATTACTTTTTGATTGAGATTTGTTCTTCTGTCCTGGGAATGGCTCTGGCCATGCCAAGTGGCTGATAGAGGAAATCACTCCTGGAATACTCTGCAAACTCTGCAATGATGTCTGATCATATGAGAACAACGAGTATTAGGCAGATGTCTTATTTCCTACTGTTAGCACCAACATGGTCATGAGGAATTAAACAACCGTCCTACAGGACTACAGGAACCAGAGGGATTGAGAACACCATGAAAACACAACCCCCAGAGTCGACTAAGCAGGGCTCATAGGGTCTCATGGAGACTTGAAGTGACAAACATGGACCCTGTATGGGTCTGAGCTCGGTTCTCTGCATATACATTATGGTTGTGTGGTTTGGTGTTCGTGTGGGACTCCTAGCAGTGGGAGTGGGGGTATCTCTGACTCTTCTGCCTGTGCTTGGGACCCTTTTCCTCCTACTGGGTCATCTCATTTAGCCTTGATATGAAGGTTTGTGCACAGTCTTATCGCGTCTTATTAGGCCATGTTTGGTGGACATCCCTCGGAAGCCTGCTTTTTTTTTTTTTTTTTTTTTAAGGAAACAGAGGAGGTGGACCTGGGGGAACAGGGAAGGGGACTAGAGGGAGACAGATGGACACACAGCCACTGGGAGGGATGGAGGGACAGGAAACACTGTAGGGATATAATGTAAGAGAGAAGACTAAAAGTTAAAAATAATATAAGATAAAAGGTCCTCCCTATCCCAAATCTGGAGTCCACCGGGACTTTCCCTTGCTTGCTAAATCAAGATGGGGCAGTCTTGATATGCTGAACACGTAGGAATAAAGAGCTACGAGTCCAAGACTTTGAGCCATGTAACCATGCCAACCTTGCAACCAGATTTATTCTATGGTCTCAGGCAAATCAAATTTAACCCTTCAAGATGCAGCCAAATGCCCAGCTAAATGGTCAGACTTGTCACTTATCAGACAAGGGGGACTTTGAAACTGAGTTAGGTGGCACTGTGAGATCTTTGACCTCCTGGGAAAGTTACACCAGATAACTACTTCAGTCATTAACCACAGTAGTACTGCCTCACTTATTAACCCGTCTGACAATTGTCTATTAAGTACCTACCACCTGCCAGGCCTTGTATAGGGTACTGAGGAGGCAAAGGTGAACACCACAGACATAGCCAGCCTTCACAGCTCTCTCCGTACACTGGGGGTGGTGAGGTGTTAGGTATTTGCTAATATGGGCATGGTGCTAAGAGCTCCCCTGGAATTAAATCATTTAATCTTTGCAACTGTCTTGCAAAGTAGAGAAGCCATTTCCACATTATAGAGGAGGAGAAAGTTCAGAAAGTGGCAGCATCGTGCCAAAGTAAAGGCCGCTTCCAAAACGCATCTCTCTGACTTTGGGGCTGTGCTCCTCTAAATTCTTGGCATCTATATGACTGTATATCTACGTGGATTCCTGTCAGTGCTTGGAGAGGTATCTGCTCTCTAATGAGTGCTCCATAAATAACTTATTAGCTCTCAAGTCAAGTTCAGGACAGAATGCACCAGATGAAGGGATAGCTAGGGTTGGAGACATAGAAGCGACCTTCTGAGAAATGGACGGTGGGCAACCTGGGATGTAAGTATTAGAGCTGACTAGGAGCCACCTGGCAGGTAACCATCCCTGTCAGAATCGGTCAAGACTAGAGGAATATTAGCCATGACTAACAGAAGAGCTGTCACTGAAGGGGAACTTCCTTTTGTCTGGGCTCAGTTGTGTCCAGCTAAGAAGGTGGACGGATGCTGGCTGTCTCCTGCTCCTTACCTTCCCCAGAGTGGCAGTCTGCAGGACTGTGCCCAGTGTCTGAGTTATAGGGTTGGGTTCAAAGGTGCCGTCAGCTGCCTTTATAAGCAGCATCACCACATGTTTATGTCTCGCCTCTGCTACTGGGTTTTGGATAGCTGTTTCCGAAAGCATGCTGTTTTTTGGGGTTTTTTGTTTTGTTTTGTTTTTTTCCCCTTGCAATCTTTTCTTGATTTTTTTTTTCCCTTCCCCAAAGGAAGATTTTAGTCAGCATCTCAGGATAAAAACATTTTTTACTAAATGGAGTTAAGTGAGGTAAACAATACCATTGTTACCATTCCCGGTAGACCAGAGCAGGACACAATCAGTAAGGGTCCAAGACTTCCTGCGGTGGGCTAATTCCAATAGCCTGAGGCCTCTCTTCCAGGTATTCAAGCCCCATACATTCCCTTGAATGTGGTGGGTGTAGCAACATGCTTCCACCCCACCGATGATGTGACAGGGTGAGGGAGATGGAGTCACTCTTGGATTTGTTAAAAGAGCGTCTAGCCTCAATTTCACTTGTGGGTTTTAAGCTGCTGGCTCTGCTCACAGGCACTGGTGAAGCAGGAGGAAACCACACAGCTCGGAGCATAATGGAACTCCAGCCCAAGAGCCCATAGGAAACCGAGTTCCTCAACAGCACTGAGTAATTTGGAAACTGATCCTTGCCCAGACGAACCTCACGTCAGACCCTGGCTTGGCTGATCCCCTCATGAAGCTTCAGGGAAAACCTGATGCGGAGGATCAAGACACCCCCAGTTCGCTGATGCCCAGGAGCTGTGAGGTCGTAAGTGTGCGCTGTAGGTTGTCGAGTTCATGGTGATTTGCTACACTGCATCGAATATAAGGTGAGGCACATTTGACATTCCTTGCTTTCTTAATCTCTGGAGAAACCAGAGGTCATAAAAAGAGCAATACATGCTACAGCAACATGTCTGCGATGTTGTCACCTAACAGGAGGGGGACTGGACTCTGCCGGTGCAGGAGTACGAAGGGTTTAAGCGAGGGTGGGTGTTGTTTAAATCTTGGCTCGCACCCGGACAGAACACACCAAGCCAACATGGTTCCACGTGGAGAGGTTTAATCAGAGAAGAGTAGAAGAGGATAGAAGTAAAGGAGGCCGGCCATGGGCACTTGGAGGGAAGGGGGAGTGGAGAGAAGGGACAGGGAAGTGGGCAAGAGCAGAGAAGAGAGGACCAAAGAGCGAGAGAGAGGAGGGGGCGAGCAGCCCCCTTTACAGTCAGGCACAGCTGGCTGTTGCCAGGCAACTGTGGGGCGGAGCATACCTGGCTGCTGCCAGGTAGCTGTGGGGGTAGAGCTTAGACAGAATACCAGCAGTCCCTGTGCAGGAGTAGGGAGGGCTTGAGTGAGGATCAGTGATTGATTACTCAAGCTAGAGTGCTTCTCTGCAGCAGGGAACTTGGACCCGAGTGAGGACATTAAAGGAGGGGGAGACGGGAGCTCTGAAGACCATTATCAGAATCTGGGGTCAGGTGATGGATTGG
Source organism: Rattus norvegicus (assembly GCF_021556685.1). Classification (NCBI taxonomy): domain Eukaryota; kingdom Metazoa; phylum Chordata; class Mammalia; order Rodentia; family Muridae; genus Rattus; species Rattus norvegicus. The sequence continues at coordinate 84,850,372 of NC_141537.1, read as the reverse complement.
CTGTGACGTGAATGTGAGGAGCCTAGATAACAAAGAACAGACTCTATTCCCACAGAAGAAAGAGTGGAAGTAACTGAAGTCACAAGAAAGGTGACAGCTGAAGAGTGTGGGTAAATGGAATGATGACTCAGCAGAAATGAGCAAGCCGCAAAGACTCCATCTGTGTGCCCACCAGCTAGCAGAGACAGGATCTGCATCCCAAAGATAATCCATGTGGTACTGATTAAAAAAAACCAAGCAACAACAAACAAACAAACAAACAAACAAACTAAGAACAAAGAACAAAACAAAAAAACAAAAAACAAAAAACAAACAAAAAAAAAAACCCAAAAAACTCAACCTTAGTACCACAAGCCTGGCAGCTTTTGCATTGTTGTGGTGAGGCATTCTGATGAGTTATCCCTGGAAAAGAGATCCACTGTGTCTTAGAGCGGCCATTATTCAAGACTGAGGTACTCCGGGGACCTGACGACAAGCCATCACAGGTCAACTGCCTTCCCCAGTCTCTGAGGGGAAGGTGACAGTCATAGATTGGTGATGGGCTTGGCAGGGACACGTCATGAAACTGGTAGTAGGAGGCTGCGGCTGTGCTGTACAAGGCTGTTGGTCCTCTGTACACTTCAGCAAGGAGTGGGATAATGGCAGAGTAAGAAAGCCCTAGCTCAGAGGCCAGGAGGCAGCTCAAAGTCCATGTCTTCCTCTGCCCTGCACTTTGCCTCTGGGAGAACTCTAAACTGAGGACAGGTGTGTTTTCCCTAAGGCCTCTTCCCTCGAAAGCATTTACTACCCGTCAGGATCAGAAAGCAGTGAGACATCACGGTGCTCCACCTACCTTCTCCACAGTTGGGGGACACCCTTTAGTCTGGACATTAGTATACAAACTGGGAGGGAGAGAGACCTGTCCAGCCCTCAGAGTGACTTCTGGTACATAAAGAACAAGTCCCTAAAGAGATTACACCACTGTTGGGCAAGTAACCTTTGACCACTCTGAGCTCCGCACTAATTTGAACAAAACTAAACAGAAGTCTCACTCCAACCCCACTTCAAGGGATCGCACTGTCGACCAGGCAGACTCCAAAACTGCAGGATTCAGAAGGCGGTGGCTCCAACAGTTTGCTCTCCTTGTTTCTCTCTTTTGTCCTTGTGTCTTCCCTTCTTTTTTTTCTCTTATTATACTCTTTTTTTAAAAGCTGTATGTATGTATGTATGTATGTATGTATGTATGTATGTATGTATGTATTATATACACTGTAGCTGTCTTCAGACACACCAGAAGAGGGCATCAGGTCTCATTTCAGATGGTTGTGAGCCACCACATGGTTGCTGGGATTTGAACTCAGGACCTCTGGAAGAGCAGTCAGTGCTCTTAACCACTGAGCCATCTCTCCAGCCCCTAATCATACCTCTTACTGTTACCAATTTTAAGATTTTTATTTAAACTGTGCCTGTAAAAGTGTGTCTGAGTACGTGCTCTGAGTAAAAGTGTGTCTGAGTAAAAGTGTGTCTGAGTATGTGCGCTGAGGTCAGAAGTCAGAGTTGGAGCTGGCCTCACCCTGAGTGCTGGGAACTGAACCCGGGTCCTCTGCAAGAGCAGCACTCGCTCTCGACTGGCGAGCTGTCTCTGGCCCCTCTTACCACTATGTGTGTGTGTGTGTGTGTGTATGTGTGTGTGTGTGTGTGTGTGTGTGTGTGTGTGTGTCTATATGTATGCATGTGCAGACCCACAAGAATACACAAGCACATAGAGGCCCAAGGACAGCCTTGGGCATCCGTCCTCAGATGCTCTCTACCCTCTAATCTGAGACAGTCTCTCACTGTCTAGGTACTCGACACCGAGGCTAGGCTGGCTGCTCAGCTAGCCATAGGATATACCTGTCTCCGCCCCCCTGGAGCTGGGATTCCAAGTGCCTGCCTGCTTCTTAGGTGTCTCCTGGGGAGCAGACCCAGTTTCTCCTGCTTGTAGCAAACACCTTACCAACTGGGCGAGTGCCCCAGCTTATGTATTTATCTACATTACGGAGTATTTGGGGGGAAGAAAAGCAAATTCTTGGCCTTTTCTCTTTCCCTTCCTAAATTCTTCTCCTGTCTTCTGGTTATTTTCTCCTTATTCAACTTAGATTCTTCTTTCTTTTTCCCCCTTCCATGCTGTCTTCCTTTATTTTATTCAACTGATATTTCTACTTTTATTTATACATTTGATACATTTATTAATACATTTTAATTAGGTTTACTCATTTTCCTTTGTGTGTTTTGCGTGCATGCACGTAAGTGCACTACACGTGTGCTTCATGACTGTGGAGGTCAGAAGAGGGTGTCCAAGCCCCTGGAACTGGAGTTACAGATGGCTATGTGGGTGCTGGGATGTAAATGCAGCTTCTCTGCTAGAACAAGCGTTCTTAATCACCAAGCCTTCTTTTCAGTCCCCTTAATAAGTTTTTAATCTCTTGGCTTACTTTAAATATTATTTTTTTACAAGTTTCTTTTCAATCATCATTCACGGTATACTGAACGAATATATTGGCTTTAATTTATCTAAAGTCTATTTCTCTATTGGGCTTGGTTTGTTGTTACATCAGTCTCCCTGCTCTTCTCCTCCTGGGGTGAGGACTGAGCTGTCTAGTGAGTCACTACAAAGACGTCCAATGACAGCAAAGAGGCATCCACCCAACAGCACACGTCCTTCACAGCAGCCCATGGAACCTTCTCTCAGGCGGAGCATGCATATTCTACAAGTCTTCACAACTATAAGAGAATACTGCAACTTTAATATTTTCAAGCCTTATTTTGTAATGATGATTCTTAAACGCTTTAACCTTCCCTGTAGCCCACCACCCACCAGAGGTAATGGAAAAGAAGACATGGGGGAAGTGGACCTGTTTAGAAAGGACCTTTGTAGCAACTCCTGTCTGTGTTGTCTGGAAATCAGCAGTTCAGTTCACAGGTCAGCAGCGGCAGCTCGATCACTCACAAACACTTCACGAATACACCAGCAGTCCAGCTCAGTAGGGTCAGGACAGCAAACATGAATTAGCAGAGGTGGAACTACCTAGCAGGACAGCCAGGCCTCAGCCTCCGCTACAGTCACAGGAGGAACCAGGAGGGACACCAGGAGAAGTTCTCAGCTGTGCCTCTCCCAGTGCAGCGAACATCTGTGAAGACTCGAAACCAACAAGCACTGCACAGCCAGCTCTGTAAGCAAGCCTGTCTCAGCCTCCATCACTGTCTGTCGAGGTCTAGTTAATGCTCCTCCAAAGATCACGTGTCCTCCATGTTTCTTGCCTCAGCATGTGCATCTGTCCCAGCTGACATCACTCTGCCCATCAGCCCAAGTGCACAGAAATGGCAAGAAACTGCAGCAGAACACAGAAGTTCTGTGGTGCATTTCTCTCTGTGGACTCCTGACAAATGCAGATCAACTACAAAATGGTGGACAAATACATGTGTGTCATTAGCAAAGAATCCCTCCTCACATGTCCTTTCACGTGATGGCTTTAGCAGAACCTCCCCTCTCCTGTGCCTGCTTCTGCAGAATGTTCCTTCACGGGTCTGCCTTAGTCTTTCATCTGTGTAAAACTCAGCTAAATGCTCAGCTAAACGTGTTTGCCCCGGCAAACATCATCCAACTGACTTTCCAAAGAACTCCTAAGTTTCCACTTCAGAATACAGCACATTTTGTCTTATCGGATCACAGTGAAATTGTAGAACTGAATAACAGGAGCAAGAGAAACAATACAAATATACAGAAATTGAAAACTTTATTATATTATTATTATTATTATTATTAATCATTGTTATTTCTATGTGTAGCCCTGGCTGCTCTCTGGAACTCACTCTATAGACCAACCTGTCCTTGAACTCAGAGATCTGCCTGCTTCTGCCTTTTTTTTTTTTTTAATTTTTTTTTTTTTTTCGGAGCTGGGGACTGAACCCAGGGCCTTGAGCTTCCTAGGCAAGCGCTCTACCACTGAGCTAAATCCCCAACCCCTTGCTTCTGCCTTTTGAGTGCTGGGATTCAGGATGTGCACCGCCACCCCCTGGCTTACTATTTTATTTATCAAGTACACTGTGTGTATGTGTGTGTTTGCATGAACAAATGCCAGGGATAGATGCAGAAGTCAAGGAACAACTTGGTGGAGTTGTTTCTCTCCTTCTACCATTACATGGATTCCTGGGATTGAACTTGGGTCATCCGACTTGCACAGCAAGCACCTTTATCCTTTCAGCCATCTTGCCCAGTCCAAATGCATTTCTGGGTGGCCATTATACATTTGAATAAACCAAGGAAGGGATTTTGAAGTCTTTAGAATCAGTGTAAATGTTGCAGTTCTGAGGTGGAGGCTTCCCCTGTGGAAGTGTTACAGCTCTGGAGGTGTTGAGAGCTTCCCCAGTGGAGGTGTTGCAGCTCTGAGGGGAAGGCTGCCTCTGTGGAAGTGTTACAGCTCTGAGGGGGAGGATTTCCCTTTTGAAGTGTTACAGCTCTGAAGGGAAAGTTATTCTGGCAGTTGGGATCCAAGGAATACCACAAGGTCACATTGCACAACAAACTTCACACAAAGAGATTTATTGGGAGAGACATAAGAGGGAGGCTGCCTCTGTTCAGGTAAGGAGAAAGGGGAACACAAGCAGGAGACAGGCTTAAATATGGTTTCTTGGAGGAAGAGTTTTACAGGCTGGAGATATTCAGGATGGAAATTGGTGGGATTTCGAGCTCAGGGATTGGTGGGTTTTTGAGCTAAAATATTGGTGAAATTTTGACCTCAGGGATTGGTGGTGTTTTAAGCTCAGATATTGGTGGAATTTTGAGCTCAGGGATTGGTGGGATTTTGAGTTCAGGGATTGGTGGTGTTTTGAGCTCAGGGATTGGTGGGATTTTGAGCTCAGGGATTGGTGGTGTTTTGAGCTCAGGGATTGGTGGAATTTTGAGCACAGATATTGTTGGGGTTTTGAGCTCAGGGATTGGTGGGGTTTGGAGCTCAGAAACTGATGGGGTTTGGGGCTCTGGGATTGGTGGGGTTTGGTGGGTTTGGACCTTAGCCATACAGTCAGACCCTTTGGGAGACAGGGAGGTCAGTTACAGAGAGAAACTTATGACTAGGCCGGCTACTCTAAGAATCAGAGAGATTCAAGTAAACATCAGGGATTCCCATCAAGTCCTTAGGAAAACAAGGGCAAGTCAAGCTGAAAGCATTGGACTCAATGGTCAAGACCAGGACACAAGGGAATAAAACAGACACTAAGAGAACAGGACAAGGTCTCCAACTCCCTGTCCTGATCTCTATAGGCACTGCACACAGGGCATGTACATACGTGCAGGCAAAACACCATTAATCCTTTTACAAGTTAGAAATAAGAAGGTTCAGCTGCACACAGCAGCAGAATTGAAGGAGCAAGGCCAATAATAAGGCGAGGGAGCTTTAACAAGATGTCAGTGGGTGGGGAAATCAACTTCAACCCCGAACTTGTTTAGGGTTTAGTCCATACTGACACCCAGCCACTGGAACCTAGGCCTTGGGTATCCACTACACTTAGCTCTGAGCCTCACCCTCTATTATGAGGCATCTTTGTCCTGAGGGACTTGTCGTCCACTGGGATTCTCCAATCCCGACCTTGTGTTCAAGCCTCAGACTCCTCAAGCCCTACTCAGCACCCGTGGGCTGCGAGTTCACGTGAGTTATTGGGTGGACACTGGAAAGGTCACATGCAGTGTCTGCACTGGACTTCCTTTAGACTCTGCTCAAGCTGCAGCCTCCCCTAGCCCAGTGTCATGCCGACAGCATCTTAGGACCTGAGAAGATAGATGACCATACAGAAACACAAACCCACAGGTTTATATATCTGGGGTAGAGAGTGAAATGTGGACCCTGTGCCTCTTGCTATTCTCCTGCTCCATAGAGCTGCTGGGCACAGCTGAGTGTGCACTCTCCTGGATTTCTACTCTATCCTGCTGAAGAAAAATGAAAGTATGTGTTATTCCGATACTGCCCTGCAAGGACTGGCCCCTGCTCATTCTCTCCCACTGGCCATGGATAGCAGCATTGTGGCTGCATTAGAACTGGATATCTCCCTGCACCCACAGACCCCCTACTTGCCAACCATCTTACTCTTCAGAAACAGACAGCTTCTCTCCCTTTAGTTTCTGTTGTTGTTGTTGTTTACTGTAGCCTTCTTACATAAGCATCTACCATGCTGGACATATTCCTATCCCTCCTCCCCTTTTCTTGCCCCTTTATCTTTCCTCCTTCATCCTTTTCTTTCTTTCCCCTTTGTATTGCCATTCTTTCTTCCCTTACTTTAAGGCCCTATAAGCAAGACCACAACAATCACTCCTATCTATAACATGCAGCTATTTCATGACTTCTGTAAAGTGGTCAAACAGCTTCTGTTCTGGTCAAAGGGCTGCAACCTAGGATCTGACAGAGAGACTCACAAACAGCCTTTCACTGTAGCTGGGCCACTCCTACCAGTTCTGTGTGACAGCACCTCTGCACCACTGCTTGACAGCTTCGATCATCTCAAATTTGCAAGAATAAGGTTTTGAAATTTCCTGGTGGCCAAAGAGGCTGAACACATTTTTACATACGGAAATATATATTTTTTGTGTAATGATTGCCTTTCTAGATCTTTTTGCTTTTTTTTTTTTCCCCCTATTGGGTTAGCATTGTGTAACAGTTTCCTCCCAGATTGAAGCATTCCATCCTTCAGGGAAGCTCCATAAGTAGGAAGGTAAACAATTCAAGATAGCATCAGGAAGTCCCTGAAACTGACCAGATTCAGTGGGTTCCCCCTTACCAGAGTAAACAATAAAAGCTCAGAGTTCTCTCAGATGGAAGGAAGCTGAGCTGTAAAGAACACAGTCAACCAAACGGAGCTACAAAGAAGACTTTGAGGACTGACCAACTGCTTGGGAGCAGCAGAAGCCAGCTGGCCTGACTGAAAGAGGCTTAAATCAACTAAGACACCTGGGAAGCTTCAACATGTTGAGCTGCCTGCAGGCTGGGCAGGTTCTCAGATTTGTGAGTTGTACTGGTGCTGCAGTGGGACCTTGGTGCTGCTGCTGTCTTTGAGTCATTCCTGTCCCTGTAACTAATCCCTACCCCATATTCCTGAAAGTAACCCTAATAAAATTAATTGGTTCATCAAGTTGGACTTTGCTGGTATTTGTACTTTGTTCTCTCCTAGGTTCCCTACCTAGGGTAAGTAGATGTGTTTGTTTTGTCTCTCCAGGAAAAGTTTTGTCACACAACAGTTAGTTTTTGTAAATTACTTGTGAAAAATCTGAGGCCTAGGGATATTGACTGGCTTGGAACCCTACAACTTACTACAGGATTTTATCCTTTGTTCTGTGCTCATTCACCTCGTAGGTGAGCTGTTCTGTCGTCTGGTGTGGTCAGGGTTGACTAATGGACAGGAACCTACAGGCTGTGGAACAAAACCAGGGTCAGAACTCCGACAGAGGCCCTGGAGTGCTACTGTCAGGGCCTACCTAGCAGTCTAGGGTTGGCTAGACATGTGGGAAAGAAGGGCCAGTCCATTAGGCCACATGGCCAATCTGGCTACCACCTTTAGCAGTCTCATTGGCCCTAAATATGCAGCCAGCCAGAGCTAAGTGTGTCCTAGCTTGTGACCATTCCCCACAGAGACAACTACAGCCTAACTCATATCCAGACTGCTTCCTGGGTTTGGCAGCACTCAAAAGGGACATGCTGGCATCTGCTGCTCTCAATTCATTTGACACTATGCCAAGGCCACCTCCATTGTTTATGGCAGACAGTGCCCTTCTCTGCCAGAGACTGCAATCTCGCCCTTTGGCATCTGTTAGGAACTCAACCAAGTGAGTTCTCCTTACCACAGACCAGTACCCCTGGCTGCATTCTCAGCCAGGTCAAAGATTTTGTTGACTGACAAGAAAATGAATTCGATTCTCTTTATCACTCTAGGCTCAAAACCCATCTTGGACATTTGTTTTAGGCATGTCTTTATAGTACCCTGCACTGAACGAAGGCCCTCTGAGGTCTACTCTGACTGCAGGCTGGTGTCTAAAAACAGAACAAGGTCCTGATTAGAGCCTGCTCCTGCACCCAGCGGGGAAGCTCTTCGGCAGTTTTCTCAAATCCAAATCCCCATTCCCACCTTGGAAGTAGCTTGGAAAGACCATTCAATCCTCTGTGGTGTCTGTGTGGTCAAGTGTATAGCTGGGGTGACCATGCCTGGGAAGCTAGACCTGCTGAGCGGTCAGTCACAGGGACAGAGTTGGCCTGCAAGTTAGTAAGGGAACGGTGTCTCTGAGCATCACTACAAAGAGAGGAGGAGACTAGGTGTTGGAAAGGAGTACCCATTAGGAAACAGCACTGAGCAACACACAGTCCTGCAGAGAGAGGCTTCCAAGGCCAGTGGTGCCAACAGAGCTGGGGGATGGCCTGTGAGCTCTTCAGGAATCCAAAACACCCCTTGACAATGATGAAGTTGTGGGACCTGATGGCAGGTGGCAGTCTCTCGGGGACTCTGGGGAAAAGGGAAAGGGGACTCCTGGAAAGAGGGCTGGGACTCACAGTTCCTGTGAATCTGAGGATGGGTGACTGAGGCTGGATATGATTATAGAAGTATAGGCAACTTTGTTTAAGTGGCACAAAGGCCCCCAGGCTCAGTGGCAGCTTCTGAGTCTTCTCTGAGTGTGTATGAGTTGGCAGCCTGGCTGCTGTTGCAGGTAGCTCCAGATAGCAGATGTTTTTGTGCCTGCTTGGCTTCTCCTCTGAGGCAGGGAGCAGGAGCTGGACCACAGCAGGTGTTCTTGTCCACCAGCCAGGATGACTCATATTTTAGATGCTCCTGTCTGCTTAACTTTTGTCCTGGATGATTACACAGGGGTCGTGGGGTGGAGCACTCCAGTCTGTATCATTAGCTCCTGTTCCCTGATGCTCCTGGGAATCTGTGAGGCTGAACAACTGGAGACAGTGAGAGCAAAGCAGGGGTGTGGGGAGCTGGTGGCTGGGTTTGTCTGACTTCTAGTGCTTTCTTTTTGTGAATGAATAGGAGCGAGGTAGGTTCCACATATCGCCAGGGAGAGAGAAAGCATGGAAATCATTCATTCACTCATTCACTAATTCATTCCACAAAGGTTTCTTTAAAGCCAGTACTGTGCTAAGCCTGCAGTAACAAGATAATAGGACAGAATACTTGCTTCATGCAGCACGTGCTCTGGTGGGGCAGATATACAACACACAGATGAGAACTGAATGCCTAGTGACTCACTTGGATGATGCAGTGTGCTTCTGGATGCTACTCCAATTGGTTTGTGTAGTGATCCTAAGGACAGTGTGTGGAGCTCAGGGAGTCCTCTGATCTAACCATAGGCTCTTTGTCCCTTGTGATACTTTTGTTTCCTGTTGCCAAAGAAACGTCTTTTTGTTTCCATTTCTCAGAAAAGCAGAATCTTGTGAGCAGGGGCCAGGCTTTAGAGTCAGGCAGACCTGGTTGGTTTCTGACGGTTCTACAAGGTTAGAGGAGTACCATTTGTACCTCAAGCCTGAAGGTGTCAATGAAGACAACTGTGGTATCTTTATAAGGATTTTCTCTTTGTGAAACAAGAACTGTCAGAGTCAGAAGGGTATTTTGCTCAGACCTGAACCCAGTGGTCTCTTGATGAACGTGCCTCTTTGATGATGTAGTGAGCGGCACCGTGTATCTGGAGATTGACCTGTTTCTTAAAGTATGTGGGTATGTGCAGGACCCTGACCGATTTCTCAAAACCTTGATGACTTAAATATTTTCCATGTGGGTCTGAAGAGCCTTAATACTTGTGACTTGCTGATTAGTGGCCCAAGTTAAATCATCTTGTAACATTCAACTCTGTTGGAAGTCACCCGACCCTCAGCATCTGCCATGAAAATTTTCCTGTATGGAGGGGTACACTGTGTCAACTGAGACCTTAACCTACCTCTGCCCAGGGTTAAGACTTCCACTCAGCACCTTGCAGTCTGTGTTGGTTGGTTTCTGTCAACTTGGCACAAATAAAGAGACATCTGGGAAGAGGGAATCTTAATTGGGAAAAGATCTCCATAAGATTGGCCTGTAGGCAAGTCTGTGGGATATTGTTTTGATTAGTGATATATGTAGGCAGGCCTAACTCACCGTTGATGGTATCAGTCCTAGGCAGATGACCCTAGGTGCCATAAGAAAGAAGGCTGAGAAAACCAGTAAGTGGCTTGATTCCTTGACCACCACATCACCTCCTGCCTCCAGGATCCTGCCCTGAGTTCCTTGGATGAAGTATGAGGTATAAGATAAAATAAACCCCTTCCTCCCTGAGTTGCTTTTGTCCATGGTGTTTTATCACACCAGTAGAAAAGCTAATTAAGCCAGGATCCAAGCAGAGACATCCACATTTCAGGCAGACTACACCTCTCCCTTTCCCATTTCTGGGTATAGAACATGCTGCATTTATTTTTGTGGTGCTCGGAATTAAACCTATGCCCTTTGAGCATTCCAGGAAGCCGGGTCAGGAGGTAGCCTGGCCAGGAGCCTGCTTACAGAAGGGGTTGGGCAGGCAGACTAGGCTTACATACTAGGTTCATGGCCCAGTGACATGACTGAATAGGGAGGTGATTCTGCGTATCACATAGCAGTGTCTGGCTGACTCATGTCCCTTTATGAGAGGCTGGAAAAAAGATTTACTGAAAGAGTTGTCATTAGGATGTCACCTTCCCTGATATAGACACTCTGGTCACTGCCAAGAGCAGCCTGGACCATACATCAAGGTTCACTGCCTCACACTGCCTGCCTCAAGCAAAGGTGCTGTCAATACTTGTGTTCTGCGGACACTGGTGACACTGGTGTCATCTAGGGTCTTAGACCACTAGGAGAGATGGAGGGAGCTAGGTGCCCCCAACTAAGAGCCCTAGAACATGTATAAATTGGTGCCTGAGGACCACCCCTAGAATACTTGGGAAACACTTGAATCAGGAATCTCCAAGAAGGCAAAAATCAGAGCGGTCTGATCGTGTGCCTGGCTCTGCCTCACTCTCCCTACCAGGCTAGGGTTGAGTTGGGAAAGGGGCGGCATCAGTCAGGGTGCAGATATTGGAAGACAGAGACATTGGCCCCAGAGAAAGAGCCCCTAGTCCCTACCTCCTTCTGATGTCACTGCTGTAAATTATAGCCAACTGAGATGCCCAGTACGAAGCTGTATTTGCAGAAGATCCACAGGAATGTTGTTATTGTGACAATGGATCCTAGATCGGGGCCATGGTATGGCCCAGTGACCATTCTGTCTGACCCCTTAGCCACCGTCTCCCCCGCAGAGTTAGGGAAAGTGTGCTGTATTCCTGACTGAGCGTTTATTTGCTTTTGTCAAAAGTTCTCTCTTTTAATATTTCTTTATTTCATTCTTCATGTCTCAGTATTTTGCCCACATGGGTGCCTATGCACCCACACATGCATGGTGCCCACAGAGGCCAGAAGAGGGTGTCGAGTCTCCTGGAACTGGAGTTACGAATTGCTGTGAGCAACCAAATCGATGCTGGGAACTTAATCTGGGTCCTCTGCAAGAGCAACAAGTGCTCTAAACCACTGAGCCATCTCCAACCCCTAAATTCATTCTCTCTCTCTCTCTCTCTCTCTCTCTGTGTGTGTGTGTGTGTGTGTGTGTGTGTGTGTGTGTGTGTGTGTGTGTGTGCGCGCGCGCGCGCTCGGGCTTGCATGAGTGTACATGTGTTTGTGATGGTGTATTTGTGGAACCCAATGTAAAATTCAGTTCCTCAGGCTTGAGCACCTCTCCAGCCTGCTTTTGCCAAAAGTTTATCTGCAGTTGCCAACACTAGCTTCCAAATCGAGCTTTTCAAGAGCATGTGGTCAATTTGTTTTGTCCTTTCAGAGTTTCAGAGCATAGGGTTAGGGCAAGATTTAATCACACCCTGAGGAATATTCTTTGCTGTGCTAAGCAAAGGCCTGCAAAAATTCTGAAGAGTCCAACTTCGTAGATAGATGGATTAGGTGGGTTCATGGGCAGCTAGCTAGGTGGTGTTTTGGCTTGCTTCTAGATAACAGATTTTTTTTCCCTAAACTCTGTGGGTTGTATGCAGACAGGCTTCCCTACCTGCCAGAGGAAACAGCACTAGTTTGGTTTCTAGAATTGACTCATGTATCTTCTCTTTTGGCCCTTCCTATAATCAATTACAGGAACGATTTAAGAGGTCAGCAATGTCATCTTTGAAGAAGGGAGAAGTAAGAAATCAGGTTTAGCTCTGCCACCAAGAGACCGCCCCCCTCCACACAGAACTGGTTTAAATGGGGGAGAGGGAGCGGCTTCGGCTTCGAAGAAGAGCAGGAAGCGGGGGTGGGGGGTGGTATGTAGAGAGAGGTGTCAGTTTAGGAGAAAGAAAGCAAAACTGAGTGCAACTCTCAGGAGGGCTGTGGTGAACTCTGGTTACAAATGCCCAGAGGTAGAAGCTGCAAAGGCCACTGAGAGCCAACCTCTGTCCCCACTGAGAACACCTGGTCCCAGGGGCTCCATGATCTTGCCCACAGTTAGATTGCTCGGCACTCCACACAACAAAAACATGGGGTGGTTGGAATATCATTCATTCTTTCCCTCTTACACATTTCCTTTGCCGAGTTCAGGAAAGGGGTAGTAATGTGGGTGTCCTGGGTGCTTCCAAAGTCTGCTAGAAACTGCCTTGTACAAGCCAGCTGACAGACAGCATGGTGAAGAATCTTCTTTCTCCTTCTGATCCCCTCCCCTCTTCCCCTGCTTCTCCTCCATTTCCCTATCCCCTCTCTCCAGAATCTCACTACATGCTCACGGATGGATTTATACTCTTTAAATAACCCAGGCTAGCCTCTCAGCTCTCCTGATTCAACAGGCAGCATGCAGGGATTTCAGTGCTCAGGTGTTTCTTGCCTTTTTACTTTTTAAATCTAACATCGACAAGAGGTTCGTTTTAGCATCTCACAAATAGATGTTAGCTTACTCTGTCTTACCCCTTCTCTGTCCCTTCGTCAGTCCTCTTCCTTCCAAGTCTTCCTTCTCCTCATCTTTTTTCCCTTAAGATCTTATCTTTCCTATAAGTTCTACTTTCTACTTTCGTCACACATGCATATACATGTATGAGCGTGTGCGCACACACACACACACACACACACTCACACACACACTCTCAGACATGCACGCACACATGCACGCACGAAAGCACATGCACGCAGCCCCAAATTCTGCATATAAAAGGAAAGATGGTTTTGTTCTGAGTCTGGCTTATTTTCTTTGCTTATCTCCACATGTTTTCTAGACCCCTTCATCTGTTGATGGACGTTTAGGCTTGTTCCTTAGCTATTGTCAGTACCGTGGCAATAAACATGGACGTGCAGGTACATTGTGGTCTGTTGACTTAGACTCCCAAGAGCATATATGTGGCTATGTGGCCTTCTATGTGTGAGTACTGTAGGAACCTCCATGCTGTCACACTGACTTCCACAGTGACAGCATCATTTTATATTCCTACCAGCAGTGAACACAGGCTGCTCTTTCCCACATTCCACGAATCTAGGCTGCCCTCGGATTTGGTATCAGTCATTGTGACTGGGGTCAGATTTGCATTTTCCTGCTGGCTAAAGGTGGTGAAAACTTTCTTTATATATTTATTGGTCATTTGGGTTTCTCGTTTTGAGATGGTCCTATTGATTGAGATATTTTTTATTTAACTTTTAAAATTATTTATTTATTTATGAAATTAATTATTTTGGGGGTATTATATGATATTTCTCACTTCCCTTTTCTCCTTCCCACCCCTCCTGTATGGCCCTCCTTGGTGCTCTCTTTCAAATTCAGGGCTTTCTCATCTCATTAATTGTTGCATACATATAGGTATTTCTAAATACACATATATATTTCTCAACACATAAACACACTCTGCTTATTCTATATAATGTTGCTTGCATGTAGATTTTCAGGGCTGGCCATTTGGAATTGGATAAACATTGTGCTTTTCCCTGGGGAAGACTGCTTCTCTTGCTTCTCCTGCTTTTAGCATTGCTTAGCTGCCTGTGGAGGGTTCAGGGATATCTAATTAATTTTTTTAGTTCTTTATATACTGAAAATATGACTCCTCTGTCTGATGTATCATTAGTAAAGGTTTTTTCCTCCCATGTCGTCGTCGTCGTCGTCGTCATCATCATCATCATCTCTCTCTTCATTTTGCTGATTATTTCTTGAGACTTTACTATACAAGAACTTTTTAACTTCCTGGAATCCTGTCAGTTTGGGGGGGTTATTTCCTGGGCTATTTGAATCCCTTTCAGAAAATGCTTGCCTGTTCCTTGAAGCGTTCTCTCTGATTTCTTCTCCCAGTTTCGAACATCGAAGGCCTCACATGAATGTCTGTCATCATCCTGACCTGTCTCGTGCTGGATGAGAGCTAGGCTCCCAGGTGCATTCTTCTTGCTGTGACCTTCAGTTTGCTCAGCACAATTTGTTGAAGAGGCTGCCCTTCCTCCAGTGCATGCCTCAGACATCTTGATGGAAAATTAGGTGTTGTATGTATTGTGATTTGTTTCCAAGTCACCTGTTCCGTCCACTACTGTATGGTTTTGTGCCAGGTTTAGATTTAGTCTCTGTTTTGTGGTTACTTTCCTCTATTTTGTTCTATTAGTCTACTTCTGTCTGGGTCAGCCATGCTGTTTTTGTTCCTATGGCTCTGTAGTATAATTTGAGATCGAGTATTTATGCTTCCAGCATTGCTCCTGCTCAGGATAGCTTCAGCTATCTGGGCTACCATATGAATTTGGATTGTCTTTTCTACTTCCGTGAAGAATGCAACTGGAAGCGTGATGTGCCTTGTGTTGAATACATGGATTTCTTTTAGTAATATAACACATTTTTACATTAATTCTGCCAATCCAAGTATATGAAAGATCTTTGTGTCTTCTATTATCGCCAAGTATTTCTTCAGTGTCTTAAAGTTTTCATTGTGAGCATCTTTGTTAGATTTATTCCTAGGTGTTTTACTTTTAAGACACTGTGAACGGGATTCCCCTCACCCTGACTGCTTGCTTCCATTATCGATTGTATAGAAAGGCTACTTAAGAAAACCTGTTTGTTTATTTATTTATTTTTGTGTGTGTGTGCATATGCATGAATGCCACGGAATGTCCGGAGGGCCAGAGGACAATTCATAGAAACTTCTCTCTCCTTCCACCATCTCATCCCAGGGGTTGAACGTAGGTTGTCAGACTTAGTGACCAACACTAACTCACCGAGCCATTGTGCTCTCCCACTGCTGGCTTTTCTATCTCTGTTTTGTATTCTGTTGCTTTCCCCAAATCGTGTGTTCAGTGTGAGTTTTCTGGTGAGTCATCTTAAGTCTAGGCTCTTGTCATCTGCATATGGGACACATTGGTTTTTACCTTCTTGTTTCCATCCCTGTTATTTCTACCTCTTGTCTCCATGCTCTAGGTACGGCTTTGAGAACGAGATTGACTGTGAGCTAAGAGAGTGGCAAACTTGTCTAATTCGAGAGGAAACCCTTCCAGCTTTTCCCATTTCAGGTGATGTCAGCTGAAGCTGTGCCAGAGAGCTTTCATTAAGATCCTTTCCTTTTCTTCCTAGGTCCTGATCATGTTCAACGTTGTCAAAAAACCTTTCTGTATCTAGCGAGCTGATCATGTGACTATGTCCTTAAGTCTATCGACTTGTTGATGTTGAAACCTCACATTCTTCAGAAAAAAACCAGCCTGCCCATGATATGTAATCCTTTTAATGTCTTCATGTACACAGAAACAATCAAACAGAAGAGTGATCATTTTCCCAACTACCTTACTGAAGAAATTCTTACATCTGTGTTCACCAGGGAAATTTTCCTGTCATATATCCTTATCCTGCTTTGGTAAAGAGTGGGCCTCACTTCCCAGTTAGTTGGTAGCGCTCTTTCACTTTTCATTTTGTGGAGCAGTGGTGTTAACCCTTCCTTAAAAGTTCAGTAGAATTCAGAAGTGGCTCTATCTAGTCCTGGGTTTCTCTCTGTGGGTAGACTTTTCATTTCTGTAACACCCTCCTTGTTTTTATGAAGATGTTTAAGTTTATCTTGTTGATATGGCCTAAGATTTAATCCATCTCTTATCTAGTTTAAAATAGAAGTTTAACAAATATTTCCTTATTAGGAAATATATTCTCTCATTTCACTGGAATTGGTTGTAAATTCCCGGTTCAGTCCCTAATTTTACTCATTTGGGCCATTCCTTTCTTTTGGTTAGTTTAACCTATGAACTTTGTATCCGATTTGCTTTTCCAAAGAAGTACCTTTTTGTTCCATTGTTTCTATTTACTCTTAGTTTAGTATCAATTTTATTGATTTTTACTCTGCTCATCATGCCTGTGGCTTTGGGGTTTAGCTTCTCCCCCCACCCCCACCTCTCTCAGGTGTGGCTTTGTTGGAGGAAGAGAGTCACTAGGGGAAGAGGTTTGAGGTCTCAGAAACCTCTATCCAGAGTCAGTGGAACACTGTCTCTTCCTGCTGCCCAGGATTGAGATGTAGAACTTTCAGCTCCTTCTTCTCCAGCACCTATCTGCCCCATCACATTGATTCTCGCCATGGTGATAATGGATTGAAACTCTGAACTATAAGCCAGCCCCAATTAAATGTTTTTTAAAGAGTTTCCTTGGTCATGGTGTCTCTTCACAGCAAGAGAAAGCCTAACTAAGACACAGAAGAATCGCCCAGAAGCGTGGGGGCCAGCTAGCCTGCATTATGCAGCGTAGCAGAAACAAGAGAGGTTTTGGTTAAGGAAGTAGAAGGAAAACAGACTCCTGAAAGCTGCCCTCTGATCTTCACACATGTGTCCCTGCACTCATCCACATGCGAATAGTAAATAAAATTGACTTTAATATTATATCAAGTATGAAAGGGGAGAAACATCATATTAACCAAAAATACTGCTAGACATATAGTTAGAAGAAAAAGGGGGGAAGTTAAGGAGGAAGACTCCCAGGGGCGCGTGTCTAGGAAGGGATGGGGGAGGCAGAGCTAGAAGCAGCTTTTCTGTGTCTAAAATCTTGGAGATGTCCAGTTGTATGCATGGTGGGGGGGCACTTTTGAACTCATCTTTCCTCAAGTTTGTGCTGGTGTTGAGACAGGATTGGCAGGTGCCTGACATCCACTGGAGCTATCTTCACTTGAATAGCTTCCCTTCTTTGAATACCAGGGCCTCTGTGGACTGAGTGAATTTTCTCACTGAAAAGATTTCCCAAATCATGCCTGCAAGGGTGTCTGATGCTCAGCTGGGAGTGTCCTAAGTGTATTCAGAGCGCAGTAAGCAACCACAATCCTGAGATCTGTCCAGGCAGAGCATGTGTCTTCATGTTTTCATGATCTCTTAAGTAATGCTCACCCTGCTGGGGGATGCACTTACATTTCTGGCTGTATAGCTGCGACAGGCAGACAGCCCTGGCTACTAATCACACACTAGATCTATCAGACTCTAGGCTACCACTGGGGCCAGGGCTGTGCACATCATTACTGTCTGAGGCAAGCCTCCTGCTGCCTGAATATCTCAGCTTGTCCGCTTCCTGCCATTCTCCACAGCTGCCGCTAGAGCTGGCTTCCTCTGGGGCTGAGGGAGGATAAACTGAGGCACACTGCTCTATGGCTATTCCCCATTTTCAGGCTCAGCTTTAGACAACGGTTCCCTCACTAGTTGGTACCCAGGCACCGTCTTCTATTTCATGATGTGACAGAACGGGATTCCTCCCACTCTGTGGAGGAATCATTCTCGTCTGTGCCTGCAACTGGACGTGAGTCTTCGAGGGTGTAGCTCTGTCCTGAGCATGCTTGCGCTCCCCTGTGGAGGAGCAGCCCCCTGTACCCGTACCCTGTCCAGTGCTCCAGAGAGCAGTGAAGCTGGAACTGGGCCCGGCTTGGTGCCATGTCCTCTGTCTTTTTCTCAGCTATTCAGTCACCTGGCATGGTGACACTGCCTTTAATCCCAGCGCTCTGGCTGGGAGGCAGAGGCAGGTAGATCTCTGTGAGTTTCAGGTCAGCCTGGTCTACAAAGTGAGTTCTGGGGTAGTCAGGGTTACAAAGAGAAACTATGTCTCAGGAGGGAAAAATCCTAATGAACAAAAAGGTCATTTTCATATAGGAATTTTTCTTTGTGCAAGTACAATGTGAAAACTAAGGGCACTTAGAGATAGGAAAGACATGTTTTGGAAAGTATTGGTCTGCACTAAAACAATGGACCTTGAATTACAGTTGTCCCTTGGGACTTGCGGTGGGTGGTTCAGAATGCCTGGGAAATAGCAAACCTTCAGGTGCCTATTAGCATAGAAGCTGTGAGCTTGTTCCCATGTGTCTGAGAACATCTCTACTTATAATGCCTTCTACCATACAAATACTATAATACAGCTGACATATTGTATCCTTTAGGGAGTAATGACAAGAAACCGTCTGTTATATACTCAGCTTACATGCCAGCCTATTTCTCCCTGAATGTTTGATGGAGAAACCCCAGCCATGAGGCCCATTGTCTGAAGTCTCCGTCTGGCAAGGTGGGTGCAAAGGGGATGGAGAAAGGGTGATTCTGGTGTGAAAGCTAGACCCAAGGCTAACTTTCCCAGGGACGTACCTGATCAGGTGAGTACTGTGTCCCAGTGTTGTTGCAGAGCCAGGGGGAGGGTCACTGAATGTCCTGTCATTTCCAGTCACTAGGGTTCCAGTTCTGATTTCAGCAAGCACTCAATTCACTCTTATGGGTGGCCTGTGCTAAAGTTGATTCTCTGTGACTGTTTTTTCTTTTTTAAGAACTATTCAGTACTAGGTACCGGGCTTAGGGCCTCCTGTGTGCTAGGCAACTGATACCCACAGAGCTACATACATACTGGTGTGCATGTGTGTGTATGTACATATGCGCGCGCGCACACACACACACACACACACACACACACACACACACACACACACACCAATCTTTGACTTAGGGTTTCACTAAGTTGTCCAAGTTGGTTCTGAACTCATTACTCATTGTAGAGCCCAGTGTGGCCTTGAGTTGCGATCCTCCTGCCTCAGCCCCCTAAGCAGTGGAGATTTATAGGCATATCTACCATGCCTAGCACGTTTCTGATTTTAGGATCTGTTACAGTCCCAGTTAAGTGTCCCTTTAACCTTTCTGAGTAGAGGAAACTAAGATCTAAAAGACCAAATTTCTGTGGGAATTCAGAGTCAAAACTAGAGAAGAAATCTTTCTTTGCAACTTTGTGATACAATCTCCTCAAGAAACCCAGCCCTCTTTATGGTACTAAGAATATTCCTGTCTCCATGGCTCTCTGTGCACCATCTCAGGAGCCAGACTAACATTGCTGGGGGTTTAGCACATTCTCCATAGCCATTAAACAGGAAGTCCTTGGCCCCAGAGGAAAGAAAAGCAGATTTGAGCTCAACAGTCTTTCTGGGTATCAGCAGCACTGAACCTCTCATGCCGCCATGCATGCAGGTGACAAGAAGGTGGTTTGAAATGGTGTCCTAACCACTGCCTATGAATGAGGCTTAAAATGACAAATGTGTGCTCCTGTCACTGTGGAAGCAAGGTGCTAGAAGACCTGCTGGACTACACCTGGGTGAGGCTGGTCACTCCGTGAGGTCAGACAGGTGAGTGCTAAATTCCACTGAACCTGACCAAGGACAGAGGTTTTTTTTTCCTGCTTCTGTACTTTGTCTGACTGAGGGGTTAGATCTCTGCTGCCCAGATTTTCAGGGGATTTAGAGTTAAAGTCCATCATCAAGAGCCAAGGCACATTAAAGCACTGGCATGTCCTGGGGAAGGACTATGAGGAAGATCGAGAGGAAGGCAAGCAGGCTCTTTTCTCAGCCTTGACCGGGTCTAAGCACCAGCTTCAATGCCCTTCCTTACAGCTGCTTGCTTGTCTGTGCCAGGGTCTGGATATTGGAAACTTTATTCATTTTTCTGGTGTCCAGCAGCAGGCTAATCTGGTCAAGGGCAAGGCAGAGGTGAAACACTGTCAACATTCCATTCCGTGCTCAGGCCCTGAGAGGCTGATGAAAAGCGCCCTCTGTTTCCTCATCTTGAAAAAAACAGTAGACAGACAGACAGACAGACGGACATACCTACCTATCCAAAAACTAGTGAGAAAAGGAACAAAGTTAAAAGGAACCTAGGCTGTAACAGCTGTCACAGATCAAGTGTCCAAGGCCAGGCTGTGCTCGCTCGCTCTCTCTCTCTCTCTCTCTCTCTCTCTCTCTCTCTCCCTCTCTCTTAACAGAAACAAAAATGGTTTAGTATGTAATAGGCAGATACAGCTAGAGTTTACTCACTTAGCACTGTTTAATTCATGAGAAAAAGGACTGGAAATTCACTAGGCTATTCTGGAACTATACCATGTAGCCTATACTCATTGGGACCAAAACCCCACCATTTTGAAATTTAATGAATCAAATCAGATTGCTAAGCTAAAGTGTTAAAACGTTATATTGGGGGGAGAATCTGGGGAATAGTTTGACATTTCCATCAACAGCTTTTCTCCATGTTTGTGTCCTGGGTGCATTCCAGTCCCTACCAAAGGGCCATCCATATTCAGTGACATTTGACTGTGGTGTAGGTTAAACAGACAACAGAAAAGGGGAAAAATGTTTTAATACTTTCCCTTCCTGTGGAAGCTTCTGGGGGGGACTCCAGACCCCCCTTTAGGACTGGGGCCATGTCCTGTGGAACCTGACACATCCCTGCCTAAAGTTCTGCGCCTTAGGCTTGGAGTCCTGGTGTGCAGCAGTTTGCAGTCACCCATTCCCATCTGACCCCTCCTCATCTGTCTCTCCGGCCGGCTCTAAGGACCTGACATAGGTTCTCCTCCAAGACCACTGACAGCAGCAGTTCCGTGTAGACACCATCATAGCAAATCTCGAGTGCTACCCGGCAGCAGAAAGAGTCCTGACCTGAGTCTGCCCAGTGTAACGTATAACCCAGCTGCTGCTCCAGCTGTCCCTCTGTCATTCACTGGACGGTTCGATACTTACCTGGGTGTGGGAGCTGCAAGGATAGACCAGAAAAGACAGGGCAGAAAATAACTGGAGTCAGAGATTAGCAGGCTGCTCTGAAGAATCACAGTTTCATGTCTTGTGCCCTCAGTGCCAACTGCCTTTTGCCCCACCCTGGTTGGTTGCTCCCCGAGGGATGTATGGCCTCAGCATTAGGAAGCCCTTTGTTTATACTGTGCTGACCTCTAGAGGCTTCCAATTAAAAGGCATCCCAGAGGATCCACTTCACTTTGGCATCGACATCCGCTTTGGGGTTGTTTCCCTAGAAAATAAAATGTTAGGTTCTTTTCACATTTCTTTTTTGGCTGCAAATCACAGCTTGCCCAGGTTTTTTTTTTGTTTGTTTGTTTGTTTTGTTTTGTTTTTTTTTTGGTTCTTGGTTTTAAAGCGGCACTGTTTTCTATTCCAAAAAGGGGAAAGATGGGTTAGAGATTCAGAGGGGCTTTGTGCCACTTATGGTATCAAAAGGAAAAGTGTCAGCTGGTTCTAGAAGCGTTTCAACCCTGCTTCCAAACTGCCAGATGGCTGAGCCTGACAAACGGAGGAATTTTTGGTTGACTAACTCAGCAGGACACTGGGCTAGACACCCAGCCCTGGGAGTCTCCAAATACTGGAGTGTGGGTTGTTTTTCCCGTGTTGTGAATCCACCCATGCGTGTGCAGCGCGCCCTGGGGGATATTGTGGTACCCACCCCACCTGCCTGACTTCACTATGGAAACCAGAGTGGTTACTATATCCCTAAGCAAGGAACACTATCCTTCCCTCTTGGCTGTAGTTTGAATCCTGCAATCTACTATAAGGAGAAGGGGTGTGTGGCAAGGCAGGAGGAAACCTCCAAGCATTTGAGCTAATATACAGCTGTGGATCTTCACTTGGGAAAGGGATCCTGAGAAAAGCATGACCATGCAGGTCACCATTGTTGCTTTATGGGACCTTGTAGCACTCCCTCCTCTACAGAGGGCTGTACAGGTGTTCTGCTGATGCTCCTCCCCCAAGGGAAATCAGAAACAAGGTCACTGGGCTTACTCTTACCCATGAGAAATCAAAAGAATGGTGTGTGTGTGTGTGTGTGTGTGTGTGTGTGTGTGTGTGTAGTGCCACACAGACTGTCAGGGACCTGTCTAGGCCAGAACCCTCCTCTCGCCAGATGATTTCAGAGATTAGCGGTGGCGGCGAGAGATGAGTAATGCTGAGATCTGTCCCTGCACGTAAAGGAGCCGAGCCCGTGATCAAGTCATAGAAATGGGAGTTCTCTCATGATAGAAATCTGTCTACATGGCCCTTCTGGAGCCGGTCTTTGACCAGAGAGCCTTAGAATGCTTTTCTCTGGACCTGGAATCGGTACCAAGGACTTCCGATGATATCAGGCACACACAGCCTCAAGCTGGGGCTGCGAAGCCATTTTGAAGCTTACAGACCCCCTCATTCGGAGCGAGAATATGGATCTTTAAACAAAGAGTGAAACTTCCTGCCAACTTTCAGAGCTCCTTCTGACATGCCTTTGTCTATTGAATAAAAGCAGCTGGGAGCAAGGTGTGGAAGAGACAGCATTCTGTCGGCATTCTGTCGTTAAGGATATGGATTTCTAATTGGACCACAAAGCATTCCTAACTAGGTCTGCAAAAAGGAATTCTCACCTGTGAAACCAGTACTAGTTGAAAGGGAGCGACCAAACTGCCGAACACTAGCCAGACAGTTACACGCTCCCAAATGTGTGAACCCCTAACCTTCCAACCCACCTTTGATGCAACTGCTCCCTCCCGCCCCAGTGTCCACAGTCTGGCTCTTCATTTATACATCACACACAGTGATGTAACCGAAATCTGCAGACTGAGTAAAGAAGACAAAAGGCACCAGGGCTGGAAGGCTCTTTAATTGCAAGTGTATGGTAATTACATCCTTGGATGTGGTCCTTGCTCTCATGGGAGGGAGGAGGAAGCAGATGGACAAGGTGAAGAGAGAATTTACACGGTTCCCTTTGAAGCATCTAACAAAGGACACAGTTTTTGGCAACCCATTTCACAGTTTGTCACTTACAAGAGAGCTCTCTGAAAGGAAATACAAACTCAAAGAAAGCACATGCATCACACAGGAAAAACTCCCCATCCAAGAACAAAACAAAACCTAGAAACAAACAACAAAACCCCTTGTTTTTATTCCTTCCGATTTGCTTCTCTGGAGAAATCTCACTTTTACACAAATAAGTACTGGCTGGAAAGCTGGGCTCCGATTTGCCCAGCACTGAATATTTATTTCAGTGCCTTTTAGAAGGCTAGCATTTGTACAGAGTGTTGGTCTCTGCTAGTTCAGAAGGTTCTTACTAAAACAGAACCTTGAGAAGCAAAAAGGACACCTGGGGAAAGGTGGTTTATGAAGAGCACACTGCTAGCTTCCCTCCTAATACCGAACAACTGGAACACAGTCCTAATCAAACCGAACGCTAGTTCCTGTGTAGCCTGATGCACACTTTTGACTGCTCGGAACTACTCAGCCTTGCAGTGCGGTGAGTGGGTTTCTAACAGAAAACGCTCAAGGTCATTGCCAATGACCACAGGCTACCAGCGTCCCGGCAAGTTCTACACCTACTCTGTATGAAACCTAGAAGACCTCACTTTCTCAAGTCATGCTAGCTGCCATCAGACCAAAGTAACTTGTTTGTATGCCAGAGGAATGTTTCTAACGTAAAAACATTTTATGCATCTCTGGAGAGGATGCAAGAAGGCGCGCATGGCATCTCCCGAGAGGTTTGTTCTAGGGACAGGAGCCTCCGCCTGGGTTTACTGACACGGGAGCACCAGTGGAGGAGAGAGCAGGCATGGCCCCCCTTCTGCCGTCACAGCCCCTCTTAAGCCAGCACTCTTGAAGGCAAGCTTCCCTGCCTGGCAGGGATTTTATTTTTAAGGGAAGGCATTCTACCAAGTGTGTAGGACATTTGCTGTGCCTTCGGCTTGGCAGGGGGCATCTGAAAATCACAAAGCCATTACCGGCATCCTCTAAGCACCCAGTTCTCTAGAGACAGTCAAGAACACAAGTGGTCCAGGAGGTAAGTGTGGACTACGTGCCTTGTTTACAACTCAGATGGATGGAGACCTAACTCCTCACTGCCCCCGTTCACCTCCTCCCAGCACACATTAAGTCTTGTCCATCCCTACACTCCTCTCACTGGAGAAAACCAGATTTGATTAAACTGTTTCCCAACTGGTGAGTTTTAGCATGCAATAACTAAAAATTCCGCTCTGGGATCACAACACCCTGGACATACTCTTTGTGCTCGGAGAAACCAAAACAATATTCAGAGGCATGCATTGTGCTAGAGAATGATTTCTGTCTGCACTGAGCAGTGGTGTCACCCCCCCAGTTTGACTTACGAGCACTGCAAACCTAGTTCTGACACCAGCGTGCAAGGACAATCTTCTCACGGAGCAGACGTTTTGTGCTCTGGTCATGGAAACATAGAATGTAGCGTATGCTGCAGCGAGCCCAGGTGCCACAAGTGGACCCTTCAGTCTGGTTGAACCCTAGGGATGTTAGGCACTGCACCAGGCCTCACTACCCTACCTGGCTCTGTTTTTCAATGTCTGAAGCCTGCTTGGTTCAGCGCCATCACCAGGCAGAGGAAAATAACCAGGCAGATATGAGGAAAATGTCCCCACGGGTCACTCAATGACAGGATCCACCTTTGCAGTGCTGTCAGTGACGTCATTCAGATTTCAGCTGGTCACGAGGACCAGCAAGCAGTCTTTCCCTATATGTTTATGTGCACTGTCTCTGTCTGCTACCTACCAAGCCTTCACTGTCACTTTCTCTTCCTGAGTGATAGAACAAGCAAAGTGTTCACCGCCATGCTCCTCCAGCTAGTCTTCACATCAATCTCCTCTCTTGGGTGGCCTGCCTACCACCTCCAAAGCCTTCAGTGTACGGGGCAAGGAGCAGCTCTGCCTGTCCCTGGCATTCAGGGGAAGACATACCATCTTCTGCGGCCTCTGCTTACCCACGTCTCAAAGTGACAGAATCTCGTCAGTTGACTGGGATAGCGCTCACCCCAGGCTCCAGGCATCTGGACATCTGCTGGCCACCATATTCTAAAGTAGCTGCATGGCCAGCATCTTAAGGACACCATCTTTGGCAAAATAACAAAATATTTCCTTCCCATTCCCTCAGTGCCCTGGGCTGCTGCTCTTCTGAGCATACGCTTCCTGCGGCAGCTACCTTAGGAGAGCGCTTAAAGCTACAAGAGCAAATAGCCCTGTTCATAGAGAAGTCACGTGACCTGCCAGTGTCCTGCAGCCCAGGGTAAGTGTCTCTCCTAACTTCCAAAGACCCTTCTCCCACTCGACGGCTGCCACTAAAGGCCTAGCTCTGTAGGCTTGGGAGGGGTCAAACTTGTCTCACTGTGGAACAGGTAGGCTCGGGTGTGCACACAAGCCCGCACTGGAAGGGACACACACAACAGCAGAGAGGAGGGGGTTTGCAAGGACAATGGACTTCTTGATGCCTCTGGGATTTGCCCTGGGAATCAACCACACCCAGGGATGTTCTCTTTCTGACCCCTGGGCAGAAGACGAGATTCAGCAGCCCTCTGTACCACTAGGAGGAGTCTTAGCTCAGTGTGTACAAATAGAGAACATTAATGTGGTAACACCGAGTATATCTGGTCAACGCTTAAATACGTTTTTGATAAAATATGCATCTTATATTAATGCTCAAGCAGATGTAAATTTAGATTTGGAGCCTCTGTGTATAAAATTCCAGGTTACCTTGGAACAGAGCTCAGGTGTCCTCATTTAGCTGAAAAAGCCATTTATTTGTGTGACCTACCATATTTAAAAGACAGTATCTACAAGACAGAGAGCTCAGTCTCCCTGCTGTAAGCTCACAAGGTGGGACCATGGGTAGGACTGCCAAGGCTGGACCTCGCCCCCTGGAAGGAGCACTTAGTCTGACGTTGCTAATGGGTTACTTCAAGAGAAGTCACTTGGCTTGGAATTAATCATTAATAAGCTTCTCCCAGAAAATAAAACACACAGGTCCAAAAGCGCAGATGGAAACCGGTGTGTGACATCACCCAGCAGCTGAATTCTACAATGCACCAAGGAGTGTGGCACCCTTCGAACTGCTCCTGGGTTAAACAGAGAATGCCCAGACACGCTGGCCATCCATGCAAGCTTTTGTCAGCACAGGCGGTCGTGGTCTTCACCTTCATTTTCTTTTTTTATTAATTTAAAATACTACCGGTGTGTGTGTGTGTGTGTGTGTGTGTGTGTGTGTGTGTGTGTGTGTAACACTCCCAAACCAGAAGCACAGAGGAATCAAACATTGTCAAAGGGACACTTGTTGCACCCTAAGTTATGAGAACCTGAGACACAGAAGAGTCTCACAATGGCATCAGAGAATGTCCTGCTAAGTATTTATTGGCTAAATAATGACAGCAGTCACTTCTGGGAGTTGTCTCTGTGTCCCGATCATTAAAATCATCCTCCTTTAACCAAGCATTCCCGTAATTAAGATTCTTGCTTTCATGCCCCTTTAAAATTTCACTGCAAGTAGGTTCCCTGGAGGATTTAATTATAATTTTTAAATAAATTAACTCACTGGGAGCCTTTCTTGACATTCTCTAAAGAATAAAAGATTAGGAAAGCAAAGGATTCCATTATATTAATATTTTTATCCTAGTTTATTTTCCTGTTAGCCTTATCTATGGCTTCAAAGCTTAAGGGGCACTTGCTCAGATCCTGGCTGTCCCCATGATGTAATAAGTTGCCATCTCATCATAAAGAGAAAAGGTAAATGTTTCATGTGCAGGTTTATAAATAGCTTAGAGACATCAGTCATTTATATCTTTTGCCCCATCTACACTTTCCACTCTAAGAATTTAAAAGTGGCTTTGGAATCAGCAGGTTTTAAAAACGATCAAACAACCACGAAACATTTACACCGGCCAGTGGCTGGCTGCTACATGCCCAGGTAACTAATGCAACCATGGTGAACTCTCCAAGGAGCCTCAGCCGCTCTCACCCTCTGCGTTTGCACGTGTGCAGATCACGACTAGATATTAAAACTCATGCTTTCTAAGCAAAACCTTTCACTGACGGACACTTAAAAGGTACATAAAACATTCAGGCTGCGTTTCTCCTCCGTCATGCTTTTCCTCAGCAAGGTCACCTGTGAGGACTCAAAACACATCCTTAATACATTCAGAGTTCTCCACATTCCAGTTAGGAAACATTAATTCTCTAACATAAACTCAAGAGGGAACAGGCAGCCACAACATGGACTCTAACTTCAAAGAGGCAAAAGCTACCAAGACATCTCCATAGAGACCCCCGCCAAAGTGGGGCCGAAATTCTGGTCACTTCTGAGCAAATCTCATCACAGATATTGTGTGGTCATTTCAAAGGTATTTCATTTTCATTTGGATGCCGAGAGCCAGACGTTCTGTTTTTGAAGAGCTAATGCAAAAGGGCTACCCCAGGAGCACAGGACCCCATGGGGTGCACAGGGCTTACTCCCCTTCTGCAAGGTGACCTAGAAGTTTACTGCTGGCTGACCCCCATTTGGGGGTGGTCCGCCTCTGGCTCCTCCTCCTCCACATCTGCACTGTACTCTTCAAATGCGTCGTCATCTGCGTCTGGAAGCCCCAGCAACTACAGAGAAGAAATCGGACAAGAAAAGCAGCAGCTGTAAGCATTCCAGGCAGAAGTTCAAAGGCATCACACGTCCAAATTCACCTGCTTAGCAGACTCAACTCCCCCACCACGGCCTTCAGAAGTGTAACAGAGGTCACACTGAGTCTAAATGGGTCGGTGCTTTCAATGGCTACCTGGGGGAGGTACAGCCCCACAAACCTCACGTGTGGTACACCTGCTCGCCACACCCAGGGTGTTGGTGAATCCCACCACAAGCAGTGCTGATGTCCCCAAATCAACCCTCTGCTTTTATCTCCTCCCCACAAACACTTGTGGTTATTCATTATAAGTGGCACGTGGACAAAAATACAAATCAAGTAGGATGTACAGTAGCAAAGGGTTAAATTTTAGGGCATGTTAGTAAGATAACACCTTACATATACTTAAAATTGAATTTTTAAATCATTTAATAAGATGAATATAAAGTGTAAAAACTTAATTATGATACAGACTTTCTTAAAATTCATATGGAATGCACAGAGAAAAAAGACTGCGATTAAATATATTCAAATATTGAGCTTTCTTTTAAAATTTTACATTTAGTCTGTGTGTTTGCATGCATGTCACGGCATGTATATGGTCACAGGATAATGTCCAAGAGTTGGTTTTTCTCATTCCATCACGTGATGCCCAGAGACTGAACTCAGGTCATCAGGCTTGGCAGCAGCTGCTATAACCCACCAAGCCGCCTCATTGGCCATTTTTATTTTTTGTAAAAACTTAGTGTGTGTGTGTGTGTGTGTGTGTGTGTGTGTGTGTGTGTGTGTGTGTGTGTGGTGTAAAGTATTTCTACAAAACTGGGACTGTGAACAACTTTTTTTCCATCTCATCTTTAAATTATTTTACATTTATTTATATATGTGTGCATGTATCTCATGTACATGTATGTGTATGTGTGTATATGCATATGTATGTGTGTATATGTATGTGCATGTGCATGTGTATGTGTGTGTATATGTGTATGTGTGTACGTATGTGTGTATGTGTGTATATGTGTGTATATGTACATGAATGTTTTGCCAGTATGTATGTGTACTATGTGCATGCATAGTGCCCACCGAGGTCAGAAGAGGGCCTCAGATCTCCTGACACTTGAGTAAAGGATGTTGGTGGGCTATCATGTGAGTTCTGGGGATCAAACCTGGGTGCCCTGCAGTCGCTCTAAATCATTTCTCCTTTTCATATCTGTTCCACAAGCATTCTATGATGTCCTATGATTATGATCAGGGAGACATAACAAATTCAAGATAAACACTTTTCAGTTTTGCAAACGCATACATGTCTATGTTTTTGGTGTGCACATTTGAGTACTGGTGCCCTTGGCAGCGAGAGGTGTAGGATCTTGTGGGGCAGGCAGTGGTGAATACAGGCCAGGTAGTGAGCTGCCAGTGTGAGTGAGGGGAGTCAAGTTCAGGTCCTCTAGAAGAACGAGCACCCTTAAGTGGTAAGCCCATGACAACAGTTTTTAATGCCATTGGTCTCCCATTAATACCGATTAGCACTAATCGCTCACAATCAATAAAAACCAACACTGTGTGCTGGCAGAATGCCACAGCCCTCAGTGCTCCTGGGCATCTGTATGGGATGATGGAGTCAAGAGTGACCAAGAGGCATTTCACCCCAGGTTTGTCACCTTCAGGCCACTTAACTAAGTGGTCCCAGTGACCTAACGTTAACTGCATTAAGACATTAAAGGTAGGCCCGTTCATTCCTCATGTGGCTTCTCTATCACCCTGCTACTCCTCCTCCACTCTCCCTGTGGCTCAAATGAGGGAACAGTAAGCCAGATGTCCCAACTAAGACAATGCCTATACTCTTAAGTTCTGGGACGCTCACTCTCAGACCCCCAGGAAAGCAGGCAGGGCAAAACCGTCTGTGAGGCATGTCTGGTCTCGAGTCAGGATGGCCACAGACAACTGCAGATGCATGCTGTCTCTGGAGAACTCAACGGCAGCCAACAGGCCAGAAAGTTGCTGCTCACTTGGGAAAGGGCAACGAGAGCTTGTCCATCCTTGGCACACCGATCTCACCTGTCTGTGGAAGGAAAGAGAAGCCCCCTTGTCTCACAACATGCTGTCTCCTTCCCACATGCTAAAGAAATCCAAGATAAAATTTGCCTCCTGAGAGAGAAGGTCACAGTGAAAGCGGACAGCTGCTGTGCTGCCAGTCCGTTTTCATTTGAAGAGATGCTGACAACAGCTCTCACGGTCACGCGAGAGGAACGCTGCAGCGTCTGACAAAGCAGGAATGATGGAGCAGCACCAGGAGCTTCTGCATCATCTGAGCAGCAGAAGAGGAGACACAAGGCCACTCTGTAGAGTGGAATGCCACTAACTGCCATGCATCCGTCCAATTTGATCTGAGGTGGCAACTGGCCACTTGGAAAGCTGGGTTCTGAAGGATTCTGAGACCCAGAGAGAAACTGTAGTTTAGTTAGCCATGACATTCATGGGTAAGAATGGTACGGCCAAGGCAGGTTTGTAAACATTCTTCCTCATGGGATACTTGGGTTACTCAACCCCAACCCATGCCCTATGTAGCTCTCAGTCCCCTGTCATGGACTCAGCATGCCTTGTGGAAGTAGATCCAGCAGACAAATGAATTAGTTAACCACACCTCTTCCCCTGCCGAGCTTCCTACCTTACTCTTCCACATGACTTCATACACAAAGTTCTAGTTCTGCAATGTCAGCCTCAAAGTAGACCCTTCCCTGGCTATGTAGGCCTCCATTGGAAAGGAAGAGCTGCCACACTTGAGAATTAACATTCTCTAGACCCTGGTTACCTATGGGACTAATTTTAGGTCCTGTGAACAGAAGTGCAAATTAACCGAGGCTGTGACTGGCATGTGGCACCCTGAAGGAGCCCACATCAGCCACCTTTGGCTGATGATGTCTTTATGCTGGGAGTGGAGGTGTACGCGGCCTCTAGAGTCTGGAACATCTTGAATCTGCTAGAAGGTTGGGGAATACAGTATGTCCTTGCGGCTTCAGGTTTCCCCACATGCTTCTTCCAAGGGAGAAGCAGCATCTCTCACGCTTGACCATGTCTCTGACTCACCAAGAACACTATCTACAATGCAGATCCTGGCACGATGAGCCTGAGGAGGGACCTGTCTCTGCGTTTCTGCTCTGAGGGGGCCCAGAAGCCCCACTCTGGGCAGAAAGACCAGTTAAAGTATTGGGGGATTTAAAATTGCCCGTCCTAAAACTCACGATGAGTTTCAATCCTCATGAGTCCTCTCTACATTAGGAGGGAGAGGCAAGATGTAGGTAGGGGTTGAGTTGGCAGGAGCGGCAGACACGCTGTGGTGGGGGGATTGGCACCGTCCTTCCTAAAAACGACAAGGTTTTGTTTCTTTGTTTGTTTGCTTTGTTTTGTTTTTTCTTTTGCTTTTCTTGAGACATGATTTAGTCCTGGCTGTCCTGAATTTGTTCTGTACACAAGGTTGACCTCTCTCAGTGATCTGCCTTGTTCTGCCTCCTGATTGCTGGGATTAAAGGCATGGCCACCACCTGACTAAAAATGACAAGGTTTGAGTGTTCACAACATGAGCAGAAAACAAAAGATATGGAAAGGTTAAATGTCCAATTTTTAATGTCATTCATGCAAATCCACATGGGCAAGAAAAAATATCTTTCTCTTGGGTTTTCTGTCCCACTTGGGCAGCTTGGCAGTGGTGGAGTCTTACCCTTCTTCAAGGCTACTGACCAGATGGCAGGAACAGAAGCAAGGATTGCACTGTTCTGGGCCATGAAGATTTTCTTGTGTGGTATCCTCCCTGCCTCCCCAGCCACTGGATGCAGCCTTAAAACATGGTTTTCCCTCTCACCGGTGTTCAGAATCAAGAGTGTTTTTCTGGTAGGAACCCTTCCTACAGTGTCACAGCATCCTCTGAGATAAGACTGGGCCACCCAGAGGAAGAAGCCACGGAAGCCACATGAACTGTAACCAACCTGGGCCATCACAATCATGTTAGCCAAAACAGCATTTAACACTGCCACAAACACAGGGACAGTGCCCAACCTCCATGAAGGAGAGAGGGGAGGGAGGCTCCTCCCTGAGAGAGCAGCCATCCCTTATGCTCACATAACTTGAGGGGGAATCTGGCAGCAGGAGACCGTCTCTTCTCTCTCTCGCTCTGCTTGCTTATCAGCAATCAAGTCTGTCACTCATCATCAAATAAGAGATGAAAAAGAGGCACATGTGACCACCATGGTCACCATTAGAGAGACAAGAATTGCTATCACTGGTGCATTAGCTAGGTCGATCATTCGATGGCCAGCAACAGTCACCTGAGGGTGTTTTTCTAATCACCTCTGAGGTCATTGCCAGAGCAGTGGGTCGCAACAGCGAGTGCCAATGTCATTTGCACTCATGAGCCAATGAGATCTGACAGGCTCTGGTGAGGAGGTAAGAATCAGGCTGAGATTCTCCCTTGTGAGGCAGAAGGCTGCTCTAGTGGAGAGAAATGGGTTCGGTCTAGATGAAAAGATGGACAGTTGCATCCAGTGACCACGTCCTGACACTGGAGCAGCTGGACCTGAAAAGTTGTGTGTTGGTGGTCTGATTTAGATATTCCCCATGGATCTGCAGGACAGTGAAATAAGAGCTGGTCTCATTTTAAACATGGAAATGTAGAGGCTACAAAAACTGCAAGAAGCCATGTAGCAAGGGTCAGGGCACTCTGTCCTACCTGGGGTATTTCTAAGGACTCAGACAGGAAGCCAGGCAGATGGGCCCTGCCTGGGTCAGCTCTCCTCCTGCTCAGTGTGTCTCTAGGAATACCTGCAGGAAGCCATTGCCTGGTACTCAGATCCTCAGTGACTTCCTCCCTAACTTCTAGCATTTCTCACACACAGCATCGTGCAGGATGCCTGAGCCAACACAGGCTCTGCCTTTACCCTGGCTTCACCCTGCTCTGTGCTCCTCCTAATCAGCTCCCAGCAGGCAAAAGCCAAATGTGCTGTGCTGTCCTTTACCCTCCAGAACAGGGCGCTGGCAATAGACAATTAGAACATTTTTGTGGGAAATCTGATGAAACAGAAGAAAAACAGAAGGGGGGAGGATGGCTCAGGGGGGTGGGGGGAAGAGTGACATTTTCTTCAGAGATCCAGTCAGATCTCAGAGTGTGTGGAATGAGGCTCTCTGATATTGATTATTTTGGTGGAGGAAGGGCAGGAAAGATGAAGGGAACGCAGCCCACAGATAGAGCTCCATCCAGGTGGCAGGGCTTTGAGGTGATACTGCTCTTCAGGCTGCGGCTGCCGAGGGCCCAGCTTTAACAAGGTCAAGTAAACAGGGTTGACGAAGCCCCTTGGGGGCAGTGGAAGGCTACAGAGAAATATGTCCTTATCTCTGTGGAGAGATTGCACAAGGCAGGTGACTGGCTGATGACCTTGTGAAAACAGTCATGACGGGAAGAGGGCACACTGGCATATTAAAGTCCCACACCTGACACCCAGAATGCAGCTGTCTTAAGTCACAGATGAATACATTTGTCTCTGTGATGCCACTATGGAACTACTGACACCCCAAGAACATCCAGGGAAACACGGCACTGGTTTCCTGGCTCAGACACTTCCTGACTGGATAATAAGGTCTCCTCTCAACTAAGAGAGCAGCAGCCAAACCCTGCCTGTGCCTTATTTCAAAGAAGGTGAGAGCAGCAGGGAGAGGAGGGGCACAAGTTTCCCCATGACTTCTTGGTCCTGCCAAACTCAGCTCTAAGAGCACCAGGCCCTAGCTTTTCCTCCCACGAGCCCTCCCTGCCTCAGTTTACAACTGTGAAGCTCCTTTATGGCAATGCCAAGAAACTCAGGTTCATCTTTCCTCATTTGCTTAGACTCCACTTCAACTCAACAGCCAGGCAAGCTGGGCCTGCTTTCTAGACATCTCCAGCATCCCGGTCTCTTGTTCCACTTTTGCCATTTTTAAGCTGGCCTCACATCTGCCTGGAAGACGGCATTGCTTTCTGCTCTGGTCCTCCTCTTCCTGCTGACAGACAATCTGAGCTCTGTAGTCTGCAAGAGGGCACCTCTCAAGAAAGGACATCACCTTCCCCCGACCCCCTTCCACCCTGTTCTATTTCTTCATGCTCTCCATAGCTGGCAAACCCAAGTCCTTCCACAGCTATGAGACCCTATGTCTTCCTGAACTCCTCTCTCACAGTGCCCAGGTCCCCAACTCCAAACCCTGTAGCTCCTTGGATATTTCATATACCAGGAACACAGGCAATCTCCTAACCCTTGGCTTTCAGAGCTGTCTTTGTGCCTGACACCCCTCCCCCTGGCTCTCCCCATGGTCACCGCTGATCTGAAATCTCTCTCATTGAAGACTCCCAGACCAAAACTACTGAAGTTCCACATCTTCTAATGGTGGACTGAATGATTAGGACAACCCTTCCACTGAGAACAGCTAACGTCTTTCTAAGCATTAGACATGGAACTGACCTCTTAAGTACAGTGAGAACTTGGAAGCCAGAGAGGTCAGCCTAACCTGGCTGGGAAAGTAAGAAAGTATTCTATACATACAGGCCAAAGCCCAGGGTCCCTAAAGGAACAACTACAACAGGCGGGGTCCCCACTTCCCCAGGAGGCCTCCAAAGCTCCACCTTCCTGGGACAATGAGCTCATAGAGACAAGGTCTGAAGCCTGGCTTTTTCATTTGTTTCATTTTTTTTTCTAATCACCCAGAGTGCCTAGGAACTATAAATCAAGCAGCGAAGGCCACCTCAGGCTTAAAAGGCTCTCAAGTCCTAGCAGGTCCAACAAAAGCCCTCTCTGAAAGGTACTATCCTCCTGGGTCTCCATTTATTCCTGTCCACAAACTCACAAAGACGCTGACCTGCACTTAGACAATGCCACACACAAACGAGGGATACCAGATGTTGGAGCAGGAGACATGAAGGGTGCCAAGCAGACTTACTAACCTTGAAGTGTTTGAATGTCAGACAGGCTGTTACGCAACCAACCTCCCTGTTCAGACGACTACAAAGCAAGCTTGAAACGTTTAGTAGAGAGGACTGGAAACAGTTGAGAAATACACAGAAATTCCACAGCACACCACCGAACACGTGCACTACGACCAGAGTGGGCAAAGAAGCAAGCGAGGGCGGGGCATGTTGTGATGCTGGGGTTGACGATGGAAGGGAGGGAAGTACAAAGCCATCAAACTAGGAGCGAGTATTCGTCAGCTAGCATGAAGGCAGACCACCCGCTTGCCACGGAGATACAGTCTGAGATCCCGAGAGGGGAGGCAGGCTTTACGCAAGTGTGTTTGAGAAATGAGACAAGAAGGGACTCATGATCCAAAGGCGCCCTTCCCCACAGGCATAAGCGTGGGCATCCTTTTATCTAAATCTCCAGCCATACCCCTCCCCCCACCCCGGTGCAAACCCCTCTACGATAAAAAGCAAAATCAAAGCAACACGAACAAAAACCATGGCTTCCGGGTGGATTTGGGGTTTACTGGGTGAGAACAGGCGTACCCCATTTACTGGGTGGGAACTGGAGTACCCCATTTACTGGGTGGGAACTGGAGTACCCCATTTACTGGGTGGGAACTGGATTACCCCACTGTCCCGTAAAGGCTCTGTGCCTCCACCGTCAGAACTTCTAAACCAGGGCTATTAACAGCCTTTGGCCCTGCACCAAACAGCCATAGTGCATCTGCAACGGTGCATTGGCTTTCAGCCTCCCCACGGTGGCTGCTATCTCTATACTACAGGGCAGACAAGCAGACAGGAGAACAATCCTGGGTCTGCCCACTTTCCCACCCATCCCTGCTATCAAGGTGCAGTTGCAGAGGGGTACAGGGTGGCTTCTGAAGCCGGGCAGCACCTACAGGTCTGAAGGACTTGAAGACTTTTTCCAAGACTTCCTGGAGCGTTTTCTTGCCGCAGGAAGAGATGTAGTCCTGCGCCAGCTGCAAGAAGGGCAGGCAGTCCTCGCTCTCGCTCCACACGTGCTGCAGCCCATGCGGCAAGGAGGAAACAAAGAACACAGTCATTATCCCACAGCTTTAAGAGCCCCTCCCTCGAAGTCAGCCTCCATTGCGGAGTGAAATCCACCCCCCTTTTCTTCATTTGTTTGCATGGCAAGGGATCCATGTCAAATCCTTAGAATTCCCAGAATTCCCAGGAGCTTGCTGGTCTCACCAGTGAGGCCAACAGGTAATACCCCACCCAGCCTCTCAGTGGGGCCAAGGGTGACTTTAAAAGCTAGGGTGGGGGTGGGTGGGTGGGAGATCAGAGCCTTTGCCTTCAAATTCCTTAACTTTGCCTCCAGCTACAGCTGAAGAATTAATTAACTAGTTTGTAATCATGAACTTGGAACAAGGTGTTCCCTCTGCAGATCAGCCCTTGAGTGGGGATGTTGGTAAATTTCCTCAGAATAAAATGAATTTAGGAGGATACGCAAAGTCGGCTGTGAATCAGGTAGGCACCCTGGTCTCCTCCTCAGGGTCCACATTAGGCACATTAGGAGGACATCCTACCCTGGCATCATGTTCAAACTAGCTCAACATATCAACATATCATATGCTCAACAATCTGCAACCAGGTTTGCTGCTGTTACTGAGGCTGGGGAGCACTTATCTATGCGAGGAAGTCCATGTCACAACACCTTTCAAATTAAAGCAAGATTTCCCCATAATGGTCAAAGATCTAGAAGAAGCTAGAGAAACAGACTGTTGAAGTCCGGGTGAAGAGGCAGTAGTTCTGCAGAACCAACGGGTCAGGAACACAGGACACCCCACAGGGACCACAGGTCTGTCTCAAGGCTCTCAACTGAAAAGGCAGTGCTGAGGCCTGGACAAAGGAAGGAGACACAGAGGCCAGGCAGCAGGAGACAAGACCTACTTAGAAGATGGTCCAAGATGTCTCCGTAGCATCCTCCGCCTGCTTCTCTTCATGTGCGTGAGCGGGCATCACCCTACAAAGTTCAGCTTGCCACCCAATGACCACATCTCATCCTCACCGTGGGATGTCTAACAAGGGCTGTGTAGATTCTCCACACAGCTGGGGTCTAAGTGGGGACAAGCAGGTGCATATGTCAGCTCCATACTCCGATTTTCCGTGTCACTGTCTTAATGGTGGCCTTCCGACCCGCCCAGCTGCTCTAATTCCAGCAGTCTCCTCCAGTGTTCCCTCCACTCCCTTACCGAGTCACTGGAGAGCTCCTCAGACCCTTCCCTATCACAGACCCTAACACAGCGGAGCTGCTGAATGTCACATATACA
This sequence comes from Rattus norvegicus, assembly GCF_021556685.1. Lineage (NCBI taxonomy): Eukaryota > Metazoa > Chordata > Mammalia > Rodentia > Muridae > Rattus > Rattus norvegicus. Next base: position 84,813,418 of record NC_141537.1, on the reverse strand, counting down.
ACTACTTCTTACACCGCACGGAAGGCTAACTACAGAGCACTCAGCTCATTGTCTTGCCTATTCTCAGTCGACAGAGACGCAGCCAGACCATCCATGTGCTTAGCTAATAAGCTTTGCACCGTGCTCGCTTCCACACCACATCTGTAGCGTTCCAGATCCTTTCAAATTTGAATCCAAGGTAGACGTGGGGTAAATACCTAGCAGCCTTAGCTTTACGTCTGCCTTCCCTTAGGCACTGTGTCAGTGCAAAGTCAAAGTTAGAGGCGTATCAGTGCGTGCACAGTGCTGTCTGGCAGCCTGGGCCTGGTCTGTATGTAGTGGGCACAGGGTGCTTTTCTCCCTTCTGCATCTGCAGTGAGAGAGGGTACCAAGCTGGGCTTCCCACTTGCCACAGGCAGGAGTCACAGGATGAGTAAACCCGATACCCAGGGTGACTTTGCTGTGATTGCTCTCCTAGGCCACTTGGGTTAATCAATTCATAAGCAGGCAAATCTAAAATGAATTCATAAACAAAACCTTATAGATTTCTTTTTTTAAAGTGCATTTGGACTTTAAATTACAAAGTAAGCAGAAGCGTCTCGTTTAGGCATTATAAGAACGTCTGCATGCCCAACGCCTGGCGGTAGAGAGCATCAGACATTTCTAAGCTTCTTTAGCCTCAGGAAGACATTCTTCATCCCACCCTCTCACACACACACAATCTCCTGTCTCCAGTTCTGGAGCTATTTATTGCTCTATGTAGGAGAATTTAGACTTGGACCCCAGGACAGGGTCTTCTGCCTAAAGAGCCTTCAGCTATTTGTCTAGCTTTACCCAGAGTCCCAGCCTTGTGGGTTTTGTGGACTTAAGAGAAAAAAAAAGTTAAGGATCTGTGAAAGTGGCTAAGAAGTTAAGAACACTTGCTGCTCTTGGAGGGGAGCTGGTGAGTTCCCTGGCACCTCCATGACAGCGCACGACTGTCTGTGACTCCGGTTCCAGGGTAGCCAGCACCTCTGTGGGCACTGGGTCCACACGCAGTGCACATACAGACATGCAGGCAAAAGGCTCATACACACAAAATCATAAATAAATCAGAAAAATGAGGAAATAACGTAAATTAAAATCACTGTCTGCAAGGTACAATGAAGAGACATGGGGCTTGGGTCAGACAGACGCAAGAGGACACGACAACTTGCTAAGACACCATTTACAGACTGCTAATCGTTCTTTTCCTACCGTCTTTACAAACACAAAGTATTTAATTTTATTTAAACTACTTCTTTCAAAACTAAAGGTATCTAGCAATGTTAGAATACAAGACAGGATGACCTGAGACATAAGCCTGAAGTGTGTGTGTGTGTGTGTGTGTGTGTGTGTGCATGATGACAAAAGAAAAAAATGATAAAAGGAAAGAAACACAAAACCAGACTGGAGAAGAGAGCAAGCAACCAGGAGAGATGGCAGAGCCTCCAATCAGGGTCTGTCGTTAACTCCATACAAAGACAAATTGGGTGGCTGAAGTCCCAGAGTCCTGGGTCATACGGTACAGCCACTGTAACCACAGCTGAAAAAATACTTCAAGCACATATAGCCAGACACCCACATTAGCCAGGGAAAAACTACAGGAGGCACTGGAGAAAGCAGCTGCAGCCACAGAAACAGCTTAGCTGGAAGGTCAGACTGAAGAATGCTGGCTGCCCTGGGTAGGGAGGGTGCTTGGAGCCCCCGTGAGTTGCAGGTCTCCTGTGATAGCAGGGGCTGCTGAGGAGCAGAAAGCACAGCAGATCTAGGGTTAATGGTTGACAGTCGCCTGGATGCTTGATGCAGACTTCCAGACCCACCCAGAGTTTCTTAACGGAGGTGGGCTACATTTCAAATTTTCATGGAGAACTCAAGCAGTTCCACTACTGACCACAGCCATGAGCTGCAGTGACTTGGCCTTCGCTGCCCCCACCCTGAGTGACCTGCCACTCCTACAGCAAGTGCCCGGATGGGAGCACTGTGACTTCCGGCCACCCGCACCTCTTTCTGTTACATCAGGTCTGAGCTCATCCAGCTAAGACGACACAAGAAAGTCACCTACAGGGAGTGTGTTCCACTTTCTATAGAAAGATGACGAGATCTGGTCATCAAAATACTGACATTAGATCACTAAGCTAACTCAATCCCACTGAGTCCTTCTTGTCCTGGGGGGAGGGGAGCATGCTGTGAGACTTGCAGCTATGAAGTAGTGAGACCAAGAGGGGCTCAGAACACAGATTATCCCTGAACAGCATAAAGCAAAGCCCACTTACTTCACATTTCTATTGTCCTAACCCCTCTAAGTAATGTAACCCAGGTAAGGCATCCAGGGTTAGGTGCAGGGCGTGTGTACATCATTTCACATACTAGCCCTGAGCAGCCTCAGATTTGGGCATCTAAAAAAGTTCCTAAAACCAATATCCCCAGGGACCATCCCGGCTGAAGGGTGGAGTGTCTACTACTCTTGCTCTATTTTTATTTAGTGTCTCTTCATCTAAAATTGCTATCTGTTCACATAGCAGACAATACAGAAACCACAAGCCACCTTGTGGCACCCAATGTACTTGCACACCCAGTGGGGAGAGCACAATCAGCCATAACTAAGGCAGCCAGCTCATTGTATTGAGCATTCTGTCAGGGAGGAAACTGGTGCTCAAAAGGTTAGGTACCTGGCTTGTGGCTACACAGGCGGCAGAAGGCAGAAAACACCCCATAGAGGTTGTGCTTGCGTGCCCTCAACGGCCTCGATGCCTGCTGCTTAAGGGAGCCTTGGCACAGCCATGTGTAAGTCACAGACAATGGTTATATTTAGAGGAGGTCTGAAAGTCACAGGCCGCCTATCAATTAGCAGATAAGTAACTGCTCGTTCCCAATCATCTGGGCGCATAGCGCCCCATCGTATCCTCTTCGTGATTAGCTAACCATACGAGCGGCTTTGCTCCCCCCTGGAATAGCTTTTTCTATGAAGTGTTCCCACTGTGCGCTTGGCTCCTCATACAGTGCTCGCAGCAGAAATGGGTCACAGTAGGGTTATCCCACTCTGGATGGAGCCACCAAAAGTAGCGGGTGTGGAGATGCCTCTCCTCCTTCTCACCATTGCAGGACCGCAGCACAGCTCCATGTAAATGCACCACAGACACGCTCACGGATGGGAACCATGTAAACACGCACGTAAGGGCTGACCACGAGTCCCGCCGTGAATGCTGTTCCTTTAATGATATGACTATTGCTACTGTTTGGATCAGAGGGGATGAAACTGCACAAAAATGTGCATCCGAACATGTTTCTGACAGGTTGTCAGAGCGGTGGAACTGTAAGGGAAACCGGCCGTCCCCGCAATCAGTAATTTCTATTCAGGTGATCTGTAGGCACTCTTCAATTAGTGGACAACGGAGGAGGGCAGCCAGAGCTCCAACTGGACACAAACTGGCACATTTGTGAGCATACAAGGGCACATGAGTATGTGTATGTACACACACACACACACACACACACACACACACACACACTCACATACACTATAGTTCTGTTCCCCCATACCTGAATGGCTGCCCACAATCCCCTTCTTGGGGATGATCTTTCTGAATTGGTAGAAGAGAGAACTGCCGGCTAGTTGTCAGTTCCTGGCCCCTCTGCCTGGGTGGCACAGCCCCTCCTTTCACTTGCAAAGCCGTAATTCCCAACATGGTGGGCAGTTTGGAAAGGGGTTACATCGGCAGGTAGCCTGTGAGGTGAGGTGACAACAAAGAACCTAGGAGCTGCCCTGTTGGAGTGGCCTTCAAAGTCATCTTTGTTCTTGAGCCTGTGGAACTACCATGGGACAATTTTCAGAGTCTCTTACACATTAAGCCCCAGTTTCCTCACCTGTAAAATGGGTACAACATCTACCTCATAGAATTTTTGTGTGGCCCAGAAAGGAAACAACTTTCAAGGCTGAGCAGATGGCACAGTGGATAAAGTGCTTGCTATACAAGCATGAGGGCCTGAATCTAGGTCTCCAGCACAAAAGACTGTGCTCTGGATGGCCAGCAAGAGTGTTCTAGGCAAAGAATAGCAAGTGGTAAGGCCCTGAGCAGGAAGTGCCTATGTTGTAGGAAGTGGTAGGAGACAGGTCACACAAAGGCTTGAGATCCCCTGCTTCTGCCTCCCGAATGCTGGGATTCCCATCATGCCCAGCTCCGGATCATATTTTAGCTACTTTAGAGATGCTGGTCGGGATGCTTGGGTACAAGAAGAGACAAACCATGTGAGGGTTCACCCCCAAGTGCCCTCACAGGCATGGAGGAAAAGGGCTCTGCATATGCCTTCCTCACAATGTTGGACTCAGAGTGGGGAAGAGGGGGGGAGTTAGGAGGTTTGGAGGCTGGAAGTTATCGAGTGGATGGCAATGACATTTACAGCGATGACACTAGCAGGGACTTCCAAATAGGAGCACCATAAGCTAGACATGCTTCGAAGCAGTCCTGCCAGGCATTCAGTGACAAGAGGCTGCCACTTGAAGTCAGGAAACAGGAGGACACAGTTGTTTAAACCTAGCAGAGAGTGATGTTCCCAAGAACACAGACAGAACTGTGCACTTGGGTGTCTGAACAGAATCAGGGCTAACCATTGCTACATGCCTTCAGAGCTAACCAGCTATCCTTATAGGCATAGTGTCATCATCGGCAAGTTGGACAGCTCTGACCAAGGAAAGAACAAGCCTTCACCGGTGTTTGCAACTATTTAAGTGATCTTCAACTTTGTAAACTGAAAGATTCTATATAGTAGCCTTACTGTTAACAAACTCTCCAAATAGCAGAGATGCTACTTCACTCAGGATTTCCTCAAACGCTTCACAGATATTCCTAGAAAAACGACAAGATTCCCAAGGCAAGCATTTAACACACCTGGTGTGATGCAGATTCGAGGGCAGTTTAACTAAAAAACAAAACAAAACAAAACAAAACACCCGTGGCTGGCAGCCTGTCCATCACCGCCTCCAGACACTTGGAGGAAGTTCTAGTTCTAGTGTGTCCAAGGAATTCCCTTCCATCCTCCTTATCTCCTGCATTGAATGGCCAGCCATCGCTTTGCTCAGGTTCTAAGTAAGGGCAAATCTGAGCTTACATGAATCAATAGCCTGTCTCCACTGTGAAAACCGCCCTGTGTGAGGTATGATTTTTGAAGTGGGGTCTCAGGATCCTAGGCTGACTTGGAACTCACAAGGCCTCCCAGGAAGACCTTGAACTTCTGATCCATGTGCTTCCACCTTTAAGGGTAGGGATTACAGATTTGTGACACCCCTCCCCCCATCAACACCCATACATGACAGACACACTTTTGCAGTGTTGGGAAATCCAACCCAGGATTTTACACACACTACCCAAGCACTCTACTGAGCTACATCCTTAGTTTCCGATAAGGGTTTTTAACAAAGACAGTGGGGAACAGCAGGTATCTCTGAACTTTAAATCTGCAGGACTCTGGCTGTGTATCAGACTGCCAGGTCTACTTCAAGGATTGCCAGAGAACTGTTATTAGAGAACTAATTTTGTGGATAGGCAACTCAAGGGAAGACAAGTGAACAGAACCTAAATCTAGCTGCCACCCAAAGCCAGGAGCATACTTTATTGGGCAGATGTGCACCGGCCTGCACCTGTCCTGTCCGGGTCTCACCGATCCTAGGCTGAACTTCCACGGATAGATGAGGTGTGCCGACCCAGGGTCCTGGGGGGTATGCCCAGTTTTGTCATTCCACCTGATGAGCCAAGTTGGTCGATGTACCATGCACCATCCCATCTCCCTCTGCAGCAGCAGCGCCTCCAGCCTCAGGCTGTCGACCACGCGACCACGCGATTACCCTCATTCCCCAGCTGCCACCATCTTACATTTGGGGACTATTATTTACAGAGCTTACAAACACTCCATGGCGCGCCATCCCGCCCTGCCTCCACACCTCCTATCACAACCTCGTGCTCTTCGCATCTCCTTTCTAAACTGCCAGTGCCAGAATACCTAGTGGGAGGGATGCAAGCCAAAGGTTTAGCCACTGTAGTTTCTGGTTCTGGTCCCTCTGGACCGGGGTGTGGGGGTTCTACCTCTGGAAAAGCCGAATGGCCTCGGTAGGGAGACAGTAGCCTCATGGCAGGCCAGAACCCGCATGGGCTATACACACTTGCTGGCAGCTCATTGAGGAGCTAGGGAAGCAGGAGACCTGGGATAGGCGTGCCCTGGAGAGCGAGCGTGCGTGCACGCGCCTGCATTTTTAAGCTCCAGGGCGTAATTCCGCAAAGAGGGTCCAAAAGATCTAGCATTGCGGGTGTGGACAGAGGCTTTGTGTCCGTTAGAGAGACTCGCAGGCTGGGGAGGGGTCCCTGCTGGGAGCGGCGGCTGCAGAGTTGTGTCTGAGACCCGAGGGGGACTGACACGGCTCCCGGACCTCGGATCCTGCCGCAGGGACTGTGAGCCCCGCCCGGTGGGTGTTACACATAGGCTCCCCTGGGATGCTCTTAGCCACGCGCTGGGTGCGGGATGGTCCAAGAGGTCGCCACACCTCCGCTCCCCGGCGCCCTGGCCCCTGCCACCGCTATCCTCTCCACCCGGACGCCCTGGAGGAGTTCGGGCGAAGCGGAGCGCGTCCGTCGCATATACTCACAAAGCTGTCGCCGCAGCCGTTGTCCGGACACAGCACGTAGAAGGAGACGCCCGGGTCGGCGTAGAAGTCCATCCTGCGCTCCGTCTCCTCGGCGGCGATGAGCTCAAAGGGCGTGCTGGAACACCACTTCTCCGCGACATCTGCCAGCTGCTGGAAGTCCATGGCGGCGCCGCCCGCGCCTCCTCCGGGGCTCACGGCTCCCGGGTCTGTTTACACCGCCCGCTCCGCCTCCGCCCCGCCCCCACCCCACCGCCCGCCTTGAAAGGAACCCGAGCACCTCCCGGCCCCGCCAGCCCGGGGCCGCCCCGGCTCGTGACGTCACGAACTCTGGCCAATCCCCGGAGCCCAACCCGGCGCGGCCCGGAGCCTAGTGACCTCAGGATGTGGGCGGGGCGCCCATCTCTGCAGGTGGCGGTCGGGTGGGGCGGGGCTGGCTCCGGCCCCCTGGCTTGGAGCCAGTTTGGAAGGCTTTCTCTGGAATCCGCTGTAAATGCGAGGGGCGCGCCGAGAATTACAGACTGCATGATCCTTGCCAGGGCTAGCTGTAGAGGTGCTGCTACTACCCGGGGAAACAGCTTTGCTTTCTTCAGAAACCAAAATTCGGTCCTTCAAGGAACCCTGGATGTGTTTTCTAGACTGATTTCGAAGGAAGCGTACTCTTAGGCGCACCTCAAGCTGCGCGCTTCTTACAAATATCTTCACTATGATTTGGCTTGAATTTATGTTAAATGACCTAAAATGGCCAACTGTTGTTTTGTTGGTTGGGTTTGAGGTTTTATTTTGTATTTTGAGTTGCTGGAAAACTGAACCCAGGGTCGTGCTTTTCAGGCAAGTTACCACAGAGCCACACCTCCACCCTGCTTGGAAAACAGGGGGCCTGCCTGTGGACTACACCTGTTGAATGTTCTGGCTGCTGTGTGCCCAACAGACACACTGGATTACAGGGAGTACAAGAGTCCTCTTCTGAACACTTGGCTTCCGGAAGGGACACATTAAATAGCATTCGTTCTATAAACATCCATCCGTGGTTATTTTTAAAGTGTGCCTTTTAACCAGGAGCCTTGCTAGCTGGGGTGTAAATTTGAGTGGGTTGGTCTTCACCTCAGTGAGCTGGCAGTCTAGCCAAGGGGAGCCCAGCTAATGCACCCGTTATTCCAGGCAAGAAACGTTATTACACAGTTGTCTGCTTTGATCATTTCTGTGGCAGTATTTTCTTGTCTTTGCATTTGTCTTTAGACTGTGGGGCTGATTCTTCCTCTACTTCCTGCCCTCTGAGACTAACAGAACCCAGTGACATAAACTCACCTTTTAGAGAGGTGTCCCACGAGCCTTGCTCCAGAGCATCTGTGGGCAGGAAGGATCTCCTCTGGGAAAAGGTGGGACCCAGCTGATCTGCTGGCTGGAAGCTGTTGGCTCTGTTAGCAGTTTTTCTTATGCTGCAGTCTGGTTACTGTGACACTGCCGCCAGAGACCAGCACAGCTCTCTGGACCCATGTGTTCAGTATCAATGGGGGTGATGGGAAACGAGCTGGAAGAGTACAGCTCTGACTGGTGATGCAAGGCTAGGACAGGTGGGAGCAAGAGCTCGGATGGTAAACTGTACAGTACTTGACAGTGTGCATCTGTGAAAATGGGTATATATTTATGACCTTGTGGTAAGGATCTGAGAAAGTGTGTGTGTGTGTGTGTGTGTGTGTGTGTGTGTGTGTGTGTATGAAAAGAATAGAAATCCAGTGGGGTCCCTTTTTACATTTTATTCATTATTTTTATCTGTATGAGTATTTTTGCATAAATCTGTGTGTACCATGCACATGCCTGGTGCCCATACAAACCAGAAGAGGGTATTGGATACCCTGGGACTCGAGAGTTGCAGACCTTTGTAAGCCACCATTTGTGTGCTCTGAATCTAATCTAGGTCTTTTGGGAGAACAGCTGAATGCCTTAACCACTGAGCCGTCTCTCGAGCCCTGGGTTGTTTTAATGTAGGAAATTTGATCATATGCCTAAGCTAATAGCAGTACTCTTTGGTGTCCAGTGTGTGGAGCAGTATTGATTAACTTGGCACTTTGTTAAACCAAGCATGAATGTTAAATTTTCGATGCATGCTGATCTGACATTGCATTTAGGTAAGATGTGTAGAAGTATGCATGGGCTTGAGATGGTCTAACATCCAGAATGGATGCTAAAATTTAATGGTGCGTTAATTGCATTCATCTCTCACAATCCACATTTTGACTGAAATAATGAAACAAGAGGGAGGGGTTGTCTTTGTTACACAGGAACGGAGTCTGGAGGAGGGCCAGTCAGAACACATCTGGTGAGTCGTTGATCACCAAGCTTCCCGGTGTGAGCCTTCATGCAGCTTGACAGATGCGTTGAGGCAAACTCATTTCTGCTGCCTCACTGGAGACACACATTAGAACAGAGGCGGTGTAGCAGACGTGATGGGATAAATGCTGGTAAAGCTTGTAGGCTTAGATGTTTTAAAACTTAACTTTTAATAAGTGTTCTCAACACTTCAACCCCCGGCCCCCTTCAAGCCCACTGTCTGGAGGTAGGGGAGAAAAAATGGTAAACAGGACAAAGGGATGTGGACCTGTTTAGAAGTAGTTTTTGGGGCAGTTGCAATCTCCGTTGTCAGGATACCAGCAGTCCCGTTCGGTAGTGTCAGGACAGCAGGCAGCTGTGGTGTGATCCAGCAGAAGCAGCCAGGCCTCAGAGACAGCGGGAGTGATTAGGAGCAGCGGGGACCCAGGAAAGTTCTCCGCTGTGCCTCTCTCAAGGAAGTGAAAATCAGCAAAGACTTGAGACCAGCGAAGCATTGCAAGGCTAGCTATGCAAGCACCAGGTTATTATCAGTTGAGTCCTATTTATACTCTCTCCAAACATCACCATGTCTTCCCACCAGTCTTACCTCAGCAAAACAGCGCATGCGTCTGCATCACGTGACACACCCAGAGATTTCCGCTTCAAAGCTTTTTGGGTTTGTTTGGTTGGTGGGTTTTTGGTTTGGTTTGGTTTTGGTTTTTGGGGTTTTTTTGGGGGAGGGGTTGGGGTGTGTGTGTGTGTGTGTGTGTGTGTGTGGTGTGTGTGTGTGTGTGTGTGTGGTGTGTGTGTGTGTGTGTGTGTGTGTGTGTGTGTTGGGGATGGAGAAACCCAGGTCCCCTCACATGTCCAGCAAGCACTTTCCTGCTGTGCTGCAGGCCCAGCCCAAGGCTGCTGTCTTTCAAAAGTAAAATTCTGATACTTACAGAAATGCAAATCAGAGCACCAGAGTTGGGCTTGACTCTTCAGTGATGCCGTGCTTCTGTGACTGAATCAGGAATGCTGAAGGGAAGTGCAAAACCTGGGCAAAAGGCCATCAGCAGGAGGAATGAAAGGCACTTAGCTGGATGCAGTGTTGCACTAAAGTTGGTTCTCTATAAAGCAGCTCAACAACAAACTCTAGAATCAGAACACCCAGAAAGGCAGGCTCTGAACTCATGCGGTGTTTTCCATAGACGATCTCAGTGTCCCAGTTAGGGTTTTACTGCCGTGAACAGACACCGTGACCAAGGCAAGTCTTATAAGGGCAACATTTAGTTAGGGCTGGCTTACAGGTTCAGAGGTTCAGTCAGTCCATTATCATCAAGGCAGGAGCACGGCAATGTCCAGGCAGGCATGGTGCAGGCAGAGCTGAGAGCTCTACCTTTTTATCTGAAGGCTGCCAACAGAAGACTGACTTCCAGGCAGCTAGGATGAGGGTCTTAAAGCCCACACCCACAGTGACACACCCACTGCAGCAGGGCCACACCTTTTAACAGTGCCAATCCCCGAGCCAAGAAACCCTTTGCCTTATTCATTTTGTTTTCATGAGTTTTCCCTGGTGCCGTGTGTTGCTCTCCTTGGGGGGAAGAAACCTCAATTTAGAAATTGGATTCTCCCGTAGGCATGTCTGTGGGACATTTTCTAGATTGTTGACTGATGTAGGAGGACCCAGTTCACCATGGGGAGGTGCCACTCCTGGGCAGGGAGTTCTGGAAAATATAAAAAAGATAGCTGGCCTTGATCCCAAGAGCAAGCCAGTAGGTAGACTGCACGGTTTCAGCTCCAGTTCCTGACTCCAGGTAGTGCCTAGGCTTCCTACTACAATGGACTGTGAGTAGGCTATGCTACCCAAATCAACTCTCTCCTCTCCAGATTGCTTTCTGTCGGTCTTTTCCAAATCACATCAATATAAAGCAAACCAATACATGCTTTCTTTCCTTTTGTGATCATAGTAATCTCAGAGAGGTTATTTATTACTATTATATCATCATCGTCGTCTTCATCATCATCATCATCATCATCATCATCATCATCATCACAGTGTTGGGGATTGAAGCTAGGGTCTTATGCATGTAAGGCTCTACCACTGAGCTACAACCTTACCCTCAGAGAAAGCTAATCTAGTCCCATAAAAGCCAAGTTCATACAGAATAACATTAAGTTCTCTCTAGAAGTTTTCATAAGAAATCTGATATATATATATGTATATATATACACATATATATATATGTATATATATACACACACACACATATATATATATATATATATATATATATATATTAATCTGGTGGCTAAGAAACCTTTACAATCACATTCATCCATGTATCTCTAAATTTGGATAAATTTATTTCCTCTTGAATTTCCCCCAAATTCTTATTTCCTGGAAGTAACATTTCTCCCTCTAAAGCTGAGATCCTACAAGCCAGAGGTCAGACAATCTCTCTAAGCCATGTTCATGAATGCTGGTGAATGAAGTAAATCATGTTTTCTTTAGCTTTAAAGTCAAACGAAACGGGATCACAATGCTTGTAATCTTAGTATGCTGGACACTGAAGCAGGAAGAGGGGTAGTTCAAGGCTAGCCTGAGCTACACAGTTCAGACTAGCCTGAACTGCATATGGTAACCCTATTTCAAAAACTGCAACAAATGAACAAAAACCCTCAGTTGATAGCCAAATCTGAAAAGAGAAGTATTGTCCTCTGTGTCAACTGAATAGGAAATGTCTCTGGTGTGAACTGGTTATGGATTGTCTCTGGTGTGAACTGGTTATGGATTGTCTCTGGTGTGAACTGCTTATGGATTGTCTCTGGTGTGAACTGGTTATGGATTGTCTCTGGTGTGAACTGCTTATGGATTGTCTCTGGTGTGAACTGGTTATGGATTGTCTCTGGTGTGAACTGGTTATGGATTGTCTCTGGTGTGAACTGGTTATGGATTGTCTCTGGTGTGAACTGGTTATGGATTGTCTCTGGTGTGAACTGGTTATGGATTGTCTCTGGTGTGAACTGGTTATGGATTGTCTCTGGTGTGAACTGGTTATGGATTGTCTCTGGTGTGAACTGGTTATGGATTGTCTCTGGTGTGAACTGGTTATGGATTGTCTCTGGTGTGAACTGGTTATGGATTGTCTCTGGTGTGAACTGGTTATGGATTGTCTCCCATGGGCACATATTTGGAATGCTTGATTCCCAGATGGTGGTGCTGTTTAAGAACTTGTGGATGGAGGTAGCTGCTAGGTAGAGGAACCTGGTCCTTGGGAATACATTATCCCTTGCTATTTCTTGCTTCCTGGTTTGGTCATGAAGTCAACATCTTTTCTTTTCTGCATTTTTACTCCCATTTTGTTCTACAGGGTTACCTGGGGGCCAAGCAATGATGGGTTATGCCTTCCAAAGAGCAAGAACAAATAAATCTTTCTTCCCTCCAGCCACCATATCTTCCTCACTGTCTTGGCTATTTTATTATGATGATGATGATGATGATGGTGGTGGTGGTGGTGGTGGTGGTGGTGGTGGTGGTGGTGGTGGTAGTGATGGTGGTGGTGGTGGTGGTGATGATGATGATGATGATGATGATGATGATGATAAGGTACAATAACAAAGGCAACTTACAGAATAAAACTTTTAATTGAGGTCTCATGGTTCTAAAAGGTGAGAGTCCATGACCATGACAAGCAGGCATGGCACTGGAACAGTAACTGAGACATTACATCCAATCCCCAAGCAGGAGGCAGAGAAGGAGAGGGATCTGGGAATGGCCCTGGGCTTTTGAAACCTCAAAATCCGTCTTTAGTGACACACCTTCTCCCACAAGGTCACACTTACTAATCCTCCTCCCACATGAACCTATAGTGGCCATTCTCATTCAAACTACCTCCCCTCCTCAAATACATTAATACAGTACCTTCCTCAAACCAACTCCTTTAAGTTGTTTCTGGACAGGTATTGTGTCACATCAATGAGAAAGGTTAAAGACAAAGTGACCTACAGCAGAACCTTCAGGACAACAGGAAGGCTTTGAGGCTTCGGAAGCTCACGCGGTTCCCAGTTAACGCTGTATCCCCACCCCTACCTCCTGCTTGTGGATCATACGTAAGCTCTCAGCGGCTGCTCCAGCACCATGCCTGCCTGTCTGCGGCTATGCTTGCTGCCATGGTAATTATGGACTCAACTAACTTATGCTCTGAGACTGTAAGTCCTCAATACGTCCTTTCTTCAATTAAGAGAAAGACGGCGGCCTGGGGAGCACGTCCCTTAAGTATCGTCCCTCCATGGCCTCTGTTTCCAGCGTTCTACCTTGAGTGTTTGGCTGCACTTCTTTGAGAATTGTGAGATGAAATGAACACTTTCCTCCCTAAGTTACTTTTGGCTGTGACATTTTATCACAGCAATGGAAATCCTAACGAAGACAGATTGCGTTCAGTATTGTAAGTGGTCCTGAGGCAATTTAAAGTCTGAAGGAGACTGTGCACAAATCAAATACAGGCACTATGCCGTTCTATTTAAAGGACTTGAGCAAACACAGATGTTTGTACTGATGGAGACACCCAAAAGCAATTCTCACAGACTTCCAGGGTGGGGCTGTGGCTCAGCAGTGAGGAACGCCCTCGGCTCTTCCAGAGGACTTGGGTTTGATTGCGAGCTCCCATCAGACAGCTCACAGCCTCCTGTACCTCTAGTCCAGTGGATCTCGCGCCATCTTCTGGCCGCTGCAGGCACTCCCACACATGTGGCCCAAACAGGCACAGAAGAAGCAAAGATACAACGATAAAGAGAAATCTTAACAATTACACATGAGCTCATGGCAGCGCCATAAAGAAAGATGATTTAAAATGTGAGACTCAGCATTATTTTGTTGTTGTTGTTGTTGTTGTTGTTGTTGTTGTTGTTGTTGTTGAAGACAGGGTTTTTCTGTGCAGCCCTGGCTGTCCTGGAGCTCATTATGTAGATATGGCTGCCTCAAACTCAAAGATTCATCTGCCTCTGCCTCCCAAGTGTTGGGATTAAAAGTGTGCACCACCACAGCCCAGGCTAGACTCAGGATTTTTTGACAGCATCAGAAAGCCTTGGAAAAGGGTGTGTTCAGAGAGTACAGAAAGCAGAGCAGGGGTCACAGTAAGCCTTTGAAAGAAATAAAATTGGGAAAAGACACAGTGGCAAGTACAGCCCAAAGCCCAACACACACGTGTGTTAGGATCCTGCATGATCTGTGTATACATGGCAATGAGGATACTGAGAGATCCACATATAGGTGTGGTGACATTTCTTTCCCAGAGTGACTTAGAATAGCCAGATGGACCAGTTCCTGCAGTAGTTCACAAGCTGGTGTGTTGTGATTCTGCCTCTTAGAAGGAAAGTCATTGGCTGGGAGCCCAGGCAGAATCAGGAGATTCACCCTCATCATCTTGTGTTTTTGGTTCATTGAGCTTCTGTTTGTCTATGCAGACACCTTAATGACAGAGCTGCCTCCCAGTGAGTCATCATAAATGGAGGATATGTAGCTCCAAGATACATCTAGTCCACTAACATGCTGGATTGGCCACACAGCTCCTGGATGTCAATGTTTTTTCCTTCGGGAGAACAGGACTGACTGGGAATTGCAGTTTGCAGCACCCTTCAGCCTAGGTGGAAGGTCTGAAGCACACATCACTAGCCTGGGACTCATGCTCTCCACTGAACACATGCCGCTTCCCCACTTCCTGAGGAAAAGAGTCTAAGCTAGGGCCCGTCTGCACACACGGAAAGCGAGCTAAGCATGTTGCTCTCTTCTAAGGCCCGCCTGGCTCAACCATTCTCCAAAGTTCACAGTGACCGTCCTGGCTAGCTGGCCGGGAGGAATTCTAAAGGCTGGAAACAGGTCTAGACCTGCACAGGAAACTATGAGCACCGTTCCCTGCAGGGTAGACCCACACTGACAAGGTCAGTACCTCTGGAAGCAGCAGCCAGTTAGTTTGGGATCTTCAACATTGCTTCTTTACTGATTTAGAAACTGAAACAGTCTCCTCTCTGAGATGTGCCTCTGAAAAGACAGCCAAAGATTAACCACAAATGAGTGCAGCCAATTCATTGTCCAGGAAAGGAGCCTATATAAACCATAAACTCTTCATCCTGATGGTGGCCAGTCCCTCTCCAGGCTGTTTCTGGAGTCTCAGAAACACAGAAGTGGGTATCTTCCTGATACACGCAGAGAGTAGCTACTTTGGGACCAGCTACCCAGGAAAGGAAATGGAAACACATCCTGGTCCCACAAAGAGGTACTTGGACAGTGGGGAGAAGTTATGTGTTTTCCTGGGCAACCTTGCTGCTCTAAGCTTCAAGTTTAATCACAGGATGCAGCTTTGGCTCTGCCCCTAGGTCTGTGTTTCATTTTCTCATGGGTAAAATGGACACATCAGACATCTCTCTCTCTCTCTCTCTCTCTCTCTCTCTCTCTCTCTCTCTCACACACACACACACACACACACACACACACACACACACACACACCACACATCACACACACATCACACACACACACACACGCCAAGGTTAGCATGAGGTACATTTCCAAGAATTAGATGCTGCCGATGTTCAGGGGTAGAAATATGAACACAAAGTTTTATTTTAAGAATTTTCATCTGAAATCAACCAAGTAGAAACAAGAGAGACTATACAAAGAATCAAAAAACCAGGAGCTGGTTCTTTGAGAAAATCAACAAGATAGATACACCCTTAGCCAGACTAACCAGAGGGCACAGAGAGTGTGTCCAAATTAACAAAATCAGAAATGAAAAGGGAGCCATAACAACAGAATCTGAGGAAATTAAAAAATCATCAGATCCTACTACAAAACCCTATATTCAACAAAACTGGAAAATTTGGAGGAAATGGACCATTTTCTAGACAAATATCAGGTACCAAAGTTAAATCAGGAACAGATAAACCATCTAAATAACCCCATAACTCCTAAGGAAATAGAAGCAGTCATTAAAGGTCTCCCAACCAAAAAGAGCCCAGGTCCAGACGGGTTTAGTGCAGAATTCTATCAGACCTTCATAGAAGACCTCATACCAATATTATCCAAAATATTCCACAAAATTTAAACAGATGGATCACTCCCGAATTCCTTCTATGAAGCCACAATTACTCTTATACCTAAACCACACAAAGACACAACAAAGAAAGAGAACTTCAGACCAATTTCCCTTATGAATATCGACGTAAAAATACTCAATAAAATTCTGGCAAACCGAATCCAAGAGCACATCAAAACAATCATCCACCATGATCAAGTAGGCTTCCTCCCAGGCATGCAGGGATGGTTTAATTTACGGAAAACCATCAACGTGATCCATTATATAAACAAACTGAAAGAACAGAACCACATGATCATTTCATTAGATGCAGAGAAAGCATTTGACAAAATTCAACACCCCTTCATGATAAAAGTCCTGGAAAGAATAGGAATTCAAGGCCCATACCTAAACATAGTAAAAGCCATATATAGCAAACCAGTTGCTAACATTAAACTAAATGGAGAGAAACTAGAAGCAATCCCACTAAAATCAGGGATTAGACAAGGCTGCCCACTCTCTCCCTACCTATTCAATGTAGTACTGGAAGTTCTAGCCAGAGCAATCAGACAACAAAAGGAGGTCAAAGGGTACAAACTGGAAAGGAAGAAGTCAAAATATCACTATTTGCACTTGATATGATAATATACTTAAGTGATCCCAAAAGTTCCACCAGAGAACACCTACAGCTAACAAACAACGTCAGCAAAGTGGCTGGGTATAAAATTAACTCAAAAAAATCAGTAGCCTTCCGCTAGTCAAAGGATAAACAGGCTGAAAAAGAAATTAGGAAAACAACACACTCCACAATAGTCACAAATAATATAAAATACCTCTGCATGACTCTAACCAAGCAAGTGAAAGATCTGTATGACAAGAACTTCAAGTCACTGAAGAAAGAAACTAAGAAAGATCTCAGAATATGGAAGGGTCTCCCATGCTCGTGAATTGGAAGGATTAATATAGGAAAAAATGGTCATCTTGCCAAAAGCAATCTACAGATTCAATGCAATCCCCATCAAAATTCCAACTCAATTCTTCATAGAGTTAGAAAGAGCAATTTGCAAATTCATTTAGAATAAAAAAAAAAGGATATTGAAAACTATTCTCAACAATAAAAGAACTTCTGGGGGAATCACCATCCCTGACCTCAAGCAGTATTACAGAACAATAGTGATAAAAACTGCATGGTATTGGTACAGAGACAGGCAGGTAGATCAGTGGAACAGAATTGAAGACCCAGAAATGAACCTACACACCTATGGTCACAAAGGAGCCAAAACCATCCAATGGAAAAAAGATAGCATTTTCAGCAAATGGTGCTGCTGCAACTGGAGGTCAGCATGTAGAAGAATGCAGATCGATCCATGCTTATCACCCTGTACAAAGCTTAAGTCCAAGTGGATCAAGGACCTCCACATAAAACCAGACACACTCAAACTAATAGAAGAAAAAGTGGGGAAGAGCCTCGAACACATGGGCACTGGGGAAAATTTCCTGAACAAAACACTAATGGCTTATGTTGTAAGATCAAGAATCGACAAACGGGATTTCATAAAACTGCAAAGCTTCTGTAAGGCAAAGGACACTGTTGTTAGGACAAAACAGCAACCAATGGATTGGGAAAAGATCTTTACCAATCCTTTTTTTTTTTCTTCATCTTTATTAACTTGAGTATTTCTTATTTACATTTCGATTGTTATTCCCCTTCCCGGTTTCCGGGCCAACATCCCCCTAACCCCTTCCCCTCCCCTTCCTTATGGGTGTTCTCCTCCCCATCCTCCCCCCATTACCACCCTCCCCCCAACAATCACATTCACTGGGGATTCAGTCTTGGCAGGACCCAGGGCTTCCCCTTCCACTGGTGCTCTTACTAGGCTATTCATTGCTACCTATGAGGTCAGAGTCCAGGGTCAGTCCATGTATAGTCTTTAGGTAGTGGCTTAGTCCCTGGAAGCTCTGGTTGCTTGGCATTGTTGCACATATGGGGTCTCAGCCCCTTCAAGCTCTTTCAGTCCTTTCTCTGATTCCTTCAACGGGGGTCCCGTTCTCAGTTCAGTGGTTTGCTGCTGGCATTCGCCTATGTATTTGCTGTATTGTGGCTGTGTCTCTCAGGAGAGATCTACATCCGGCTCCTGTCAGCCTGCACTTCTTTGCTTCATCCATCTTATCTAGTTTGGTGGCTGTATATGTATGGGTCACATGTGAGGCAGGCACTGAATGAGTGTTCCTTCTGCTTCTGTTCTAAACTTTGCCTCCCTATTCCCTCCCAAGGGTATTCATGTTCCCTTTTTAAAGAAGGAGTGAAGCATTTGCATTTTGGTCATCCTTCTTGAGTTTCATGTGTTCTGTGCATCTAGGGTAATTCAAACATTTTGGCTAATAGCCATTTATCAATGAGTGCATACCATGTGTGTTTTTCTGTGATTGGGTTACCTCACTCAGGATGACATTTTCTAGTTCATTTCATTTGCCTATGAATTTCATGAAGTCATTGATTTTGATAGCTGAGTAATATTCCATTGTGTAGATGTACCACATTTTCTGTATCCATTCCTCTGTTGAAGGGCATCTGGGTTCTTTCCAGCTTCTGGCTATTATAAATAAGGCTGCCTTGAACATAGTGGAGCATGTGTCTTTTTGTATGTTGGAGCATCTTTTGGGTATATGCCCAGGAGAGGTATAGCTGGATCCTCAGGCAGTTCAATGTCCAATTTCCTGAGGAACCTCCAGACTGATTTCCAGAGTGGTTGTACCAGTCTGCAATCCCACCAACAATGGAGGAGTGTTCCTCATTCTCCACATCCTCGCCAGCATTTGCTGTCACCTGAGTTTTTGATCTTAGCCATTCTCACAGGTGTGAGGTGAAATCTCAGGGTTGTTTTGATTTGCATTTCTCTTATGACTAAAGATGTTGAGCATTTCTTTAGGTGTTTCTCAGCCATTCGGCATTCCTCAGCTGTGAATTCTTTGTTTAGCTCTGAACCCCATTTTTTAATAGGGTTATTTGTCTCCCTGCGGTCTAACTTCTTGAGTTCTTTGTATATTTTGGATATAAGCCCTCTATCAGTTGTAGGATTGGTAAAGATCTTTTCCCAATCTGTTGGTTGCCATTTTGTCCTAACCACAGTGTCCTTTGCCTTACAGAAGCTTTGCAGTTTTATGAGATCCCATTTGTCTTGTCGATTCTTGATCTTAGAGCATAAGCCATTGGTGTTTTGTTCAGGAAATTTTCTCCAGTGCCCATGTGTTTAAGATGCTTTCCCACTTTCTCTTCTATTAGTTTGAGTGTATCTGGTTTGATGTGGAGGTCCTTGATCCACTTGGACTTAAGCTTTGTACAGGGTGATAAGCATGGATCAATCTGCATTCTTCTACATGTTGACCTCCAGTTGAACCAGCACCATTTGCTGAAAATGCTATCTTTTTTCCATTGGATGGTTTTGGCTCCTTTGTGACCATAGGTGTGTGGGTTCATTTCTGGGTCTTCAATTCTATTCCACTGGTCTATATGCCTGTCCCTGTACCAATACCATGCAGTTTTTTTTTTTTTATCACTATTGCTCTGTAATACTGCTTGAGTTCAGGGATAGTGATTCCCCCAGAAGTCCTTTTATTGTTGAGGATAGTTTTAGCTATCCTGGGCTTTTTGTTATTCCAGATGAATTTGCAAATTGTTCTGTCTAACCCTCTGAAGAATTGGACTGGTATTTTGATGGGGATTGCATTGAATCTGTAGATCGCTTTTGGTAAAATGGCCATTTTTACTATATTAATCCTGCCAATCCATGAGCATGGGAGATCTTTCCATCTTCTGAGGTCTTCTTCAATTTCTTTCTTCAGAGGCTTGAAGTTCTTATCATACAGATCTTTAACTTGCTTGGTTAAAGTAACACTGAGGTATTTTATATTATTTGGGACCAATCCTATATCTGATATAGGGCTTTTATCCAATATATACAAAGAACTAAAGAAGTTAGACTCTAGAGAGCCAAATAATCCTATTAAAAAAATAGGGTTCAGGGGGTTGGGGATTTAGCTCAGTGGTAGAGCACTTGCCTAGCAAGCACAAGGCCCTGGGTTCATTCCCCAGCTCCGAAAAAAAGAAAAGAAAAAAAAATAGGGTTCAGAGCTAAACAAAGAATTCACAGCTGAGGAATATCGAATGGCTGAGAAGCACCTAAAGAAATGCTCAACATCCTTAGTCATCAGGGAAGTGCAATCTAAACAACTCTGAGACTTCACCTCACACCAGTCAAAATAGCTAAGATCAAAAACTCAGGTGACAGCAGATGCTGGCGAGGATGTGGAGAAAGAGGAACACTCCTCCATTGTTGGTGGGATTGCAGACTGGTACAACCACTCTGGAAATCAGTCTGGAGGTTCCTCAGGAAATTGGACATTGAACTGCCTGAGGACCCAGCTATATCTCTCCTGGGCATATACCCAAAAGATGCTCCAACATACAACAAAGACACATGCTCCACTATGTTCAAGGCAGCCTTATTTATAATAGCCAGAAGCTGGAAAAAACCCAGATGCCCTTCAACAGAGGAATGGATACAGAAAATGTGGTACATCTACACAATGGAGTACTACTCAGCTATCAAAAACAATGACTTCATGAAATTCATAGGCAAATGAAATGAACTGGAAAATATCATCCTGAGTGAGGTAACTCAATCACAGAAAACACACATGGTATGCACTCATTGATAAGTGGATATTAGCCCAAATGCTCAAATTACCCAAGATGCAATGCACAGACCACATGAAGCTCAAGAAGGAGAATTACCAGGCTTCAGTCCTTCTTAAAAGGGGGGGGGGAATAAAAATATTCATAGAAGGGAATATGGAAGCAAAGTTTGGAGCAGAGAACAGCCATTCAGAGGCTGCCCTATATGTGGCCCATATATATACAACTACCAAAACTAGATAAGATTGATGAAGCTAAGAAGTGCATGCTGACAGAAACCAGATATAGATGTTTCCTGAGAGACACAGCCAGAGCATGTCAAATACAGAGGTGAATGCTAGCAGTAAACCATTGAACTGAGAATGGGACCCCCACTGGAGGAATTAGAGAAAGGACTGAAAGAGCTGAAGGGGCTCGAGACCCCATAAGAACAACAATGCCAACCAACCAGAGCTCCCAGGGACTAAACCATTACCTAAAGAGTACTCATGGATAGAGCCATGGTTCCAACTGCATATGTAGCAGAGGATAGCCTTGTTGGGCACCAATGGAAGGAGAAGCCCTTGGTCCTGCCAATGTTGGACCCCCACTGTGGGGAATGTCAGGGGGTGGGAGGGGGGTGGATGGGGAGGGGCACACCCTTGTAGAAGAAGGGGAGGGGGAAGGGATGGGGGGCTTATGTCCAGGAAACCAGGAAAGTGAATAACATTTGAAATGTAAATAAAAATATATCCAATAAAAGACAAAACAAATTTTCATAGAATTCAGTAAAACCTTAAAAGCATAGTTTAATTTCTAAAAAAAATTTTCAAAAATTAAAGTAGATTCTAATCATTTACCCTCTTCCGTTTCTTCCCTCCCGTCCCTCTGAAACTCAACCCCCTAGACTCCCTCTCCAGTTCCTAGTCATGGTCTCTTTTCTTTAGTTGTGATATGCATTATGTCTGCATTACATTATATTATTAGTTGTCTAATATATATGCATTAACATATGAATACAATCTGCTAGGTCCACTTATTGTTGCTTGCTTGTTGTGATGGTTTGAATATGCTTGGCCCAGGGAGTGGCACTATTAGAAGATGTGGCCTTGTTGGAGATGTGTCACTATGGACATGCACTTTAAGATCCTACTCCTAGCTGCCTGGAAGCAAGTATCCTGCCAGCAGCCTTCAGATGAAGATGCAGAACTCTCAGCTCTGCCTGCACCATGCCTGCCTAGACTGTGTATCCTCCCACCTTGATGATAATGGGCTGAACCTCTGAACCTGTAAGCCAGCCCCAATTAAACGTTGTCCTTATAAGAGTTGCCTTGGTCATGGTTGTCTGTTCACAGCAGTAAAACCCTAGGTAAGATAAATGTATATGATTTCCAAGCTTACAGCCAATTAAGGGTCTCATCCCTGGGGAAGACTAATTCATTCATTCTCTCTCTCTCTCTCTCTCTCTCTCTATCTCTCTCTCTCTCTCTCTCAGCATCCTTAGCATCCTGTAGTCTTTGTCTAGAGATGAAGCCCCAGTGAAGTTCCCCTTGTCTACATCAGTGTGTCTGTTGGTTCTGTCCTTGGTCAGGTCTAGTTTAGGTAGCCACATTGTTGAGGTATCATGGGTGAAGCTTCCCTGGTGTTTCCAGGCAACATCATCTCACAGCAGGTCCCCTGATCCTCTGGTTCTTACAATCTTTCCACCCCTTTTTCCAAGTTCCCTGAGCCCTAGGTGCAGGCGTTCTGTTGTGGGTTTACCAAGTCGGGCTGGGCGCCCAAGGATCAGCTGTTCTCTGCATTTTGACCACTTGTGGTTTTCTGTAATGGGTTCAATCTTCTGTAAAGATAAGCTTCTTTGAAAGAATGAGAACAGGATTTATCTGTGGGTGTAAAGATGAGTATTTAGAATGCAGTTGGGAATTACTCTTCTAAAATCCATGACTTCTCTAGCCTCCAGGAGTGGGCTAGGCTTCCAGTACAAGGCATGGTTTCCCTCCTGTTGAGCAGGCCTAAGTCCAATTAGCCAGCTGTTGGTAACTGCCGAGATGTGAGAGCCACTACTGCACCGTAGGGATATCTGGTTATGGTTGTGGTTCAAAGTCCACTTTAAATCTCATTCATTCACTCTTATGCAAGAGAAAGAAAACTGTTGGTGATCATAAGATCTTTCTTAGCAGTTACGGTCAAACACACCTAGCACGGTTTGATGGATGTTATGTGACACGCATCACTCTCTTCTACAGCATTTTAATTAGCTTAAGTGAAATATCCATTTCATTAGCCATATCCCATACTACTCTCCTCACTCCCAAAAAGCCCCAATGTGCTTTCAGTTTCTATGGATTAACCTATAAATACCTCATAGAAATGGAATCATGCAACATGTGGCCTCTCACCTCTGGCCTCTTCCATGTACAATGTCTTAGCTCCATCAGTGGCATCAGCGTTCCATTGCTTCTTATGGCGGAATACTTTGTTGTCACATAGAAACACCACATTCTCTTTATCTGCTCATCGAGTGACAGGCTCTTGTGATGTTTTAGTCTTAGCAGTTGTCAATGTGTGTGTGTGTGTGTGTGTGTGTGTGTGTGAGAGAGAGAGAGAGAGAGAGAGAGAGAGAGAGAGAGAGAGAGAGAGCTTTCCTGTGACTGTTGTTTTCAGTTTTGGGGGGTCTACACCCAGGAGTGGAACCCCTGGACTGTATAGTGAGTCTATGTTTAACACATGGGGGAGTTGCCCAACCGCTTTACTCTAACTGCTGTGCAATTTACACTTTTACTAACACACACAAAGGTCCTGTTTCTCCATCAGTACCTTCGCTTACCATCACCTGGCCTTCCCCCTGTAATTACCGCCATCAAAGTGACTATGAAGAGCTATCTTATTGTGGTTTTAACTCCCACTTCCCTAATGACTAGGTTCTTGGCTTTCTGTGGTCACAGAAGACTAATCCCATAAGATGGATTTTATTTTAGAGACCTGCTACTCTCCGGAGACCAGTGGTTCTCAACCTTCCTAACACTGCCACCCTTTAATACAGTTCCTCATGTTGTGGTGATCCCTAACCATAAAATTATTCTCCTTGTTATCTCATAACTATTATTTATGAATTGTAATGTAAATATCTGCGTTTCCCCATGGTCTTAGGTGACCCCTGTGAAAGGGTCAATTAACCCCCCGAAAGAGTTGTGAATCACAGATTGAGACTTGCTGCAGCAGATGACTGGTCATTACCCATTGGCAGTCTCTCTACCAAGACAGCATGCACTTTGCATATCAGCTGAGGGCCCAAGTCAGTAATATTTGGCCTGGGAAGTCAGGAGATGAGTGTTCATGAACACATTCTAGAGGCTAAGACATTATGCTGGCAAGCTAGTAAACTTACAGTGGGACGCAGGGCTCCCTACTCTATTATCCTAAATGGTAGCTGAAGTTCAGTTATAGCTAACAGACACCAGCTACCGTTTTCATCTTCATTTTCACTCTTAATAAAGTGCGCCTTGGCAAAAAGCTCTCAAGGAAAATGGGTCCCTACTTCCTAAGAGGTTTTTGTTGGATTAATGTGAGCAAAGCACTCTGTGATGATAAGCCTGTTACTGTAATGGAAGGGTGAGACGCTCTTATTAATACGTCTTCCAGGGTGAGGATTCACTGTGTGGGATCCTGCCCCAAGCAAGTTATTAGTAGCTGAGAATGCACAGCTCACAGACATTATATCATTCTTAATAACACCCCTTTCCTCCGCAGGAAGCTGGTTCTGTCTAGGTTAAGACCCAAGCCCTGCCACTTGTGGCTAACCTCTACCAACACCAACTTCCCCATCTATCAATATGGAAACTAAAGTGCCCACCCCTTAGGGTCGTTTTCAGGATGTGTAAAGATAACCCACCAGACTTCCTTCAGTGCCTGATCATGGACAAAAGACAATCCTTCTCTGTTACCTTTGCCTTCCCTCAAAACAGGGATCGATAGATACTATCTGTTGACTTTGTGGCTTGGGAAAAAAGACAGACACCATTCCCATAGAGGCCATCATTTTGGGGTCTGCCTTCCTAGCTCACAACATTTTCCAGTTCCTGATAACCATGTGCTGATCCAAAGTGGTGGCCAAAGCGGTCACATCAGGATCCTCAGGCCACTTTGGACTGAACACAGCCATTGTTGTCTGAGGCTTTGGGACTGAGATCCTAAAACTGATGATGGTTGGAGTTTATGTAGCCAGTACCACAGCACATGACTCACAACTGCTGCCCCTGGGTCCTACCTTACGGTGGGACACTTGGACAGTGCACGTGCAGAAAGAGCAGAGGGAAGCAGACAAGCACCAGGAGTAACAGTGAGAGGAAAGCCCCGCATTCCCCCTCCCTGTTTCTGGAGCTGGCCCTTCCTGAGGCAGCCCTGTTCTTCTCTTACATCTTGAGGTACCACAGAGGTAGCCAGCCTCAGTGCCTATGGACTGCAACAATAACCAATATGGCGAACTATCCTATTGTGTATAGAATAAATCTTCAGAATCTCACGTGGACTGGGCGTGGTGGCGAAAACCTGCAGTCCCAGAACCCAGAACTTGAGACTCGGACACAGGATGATCAGGAGTTTAAGACCATCCTCAACGACATTCTAAGTTCAAGGCCAGCTTTGGGAATGAGAATGCACATATAATAATAACAGAAGACTCTCACTTGAGACTAAGTTTGAATGTCAGGAACCCAACTGTGGCTGCTGCTTCTTCCTCTTCCTCCTCTTCCTCTTCCTCTTCTTCCTCTCCCTCTTCTTTCTCCTTCCTTTCCTCCTCCTTCTCCTTGTCTTCAGTTATTTATAGAATAAACTGGTATTTCAGGGATATTAGCTTGGGTATTTCTATTTTAGATATGTTTATTTTGGTTTTTTTTGGTTGTTGTTGTTTTGTTTTTTGTTTTGTTTTGGAGCTGAGGACCGAACCCAGGGTCTTGCACTTGCTAGGCAAGCACTCTACCACTGAGCTAAATCCCCAACCTTCTATTTTAGATATGTAAGTGGTAGGTATAGAATAGTATATCTGCAGAATAGCCAAATACATGCTGGAAGCCCCCCATTTATCTTTTTCTCCTGTATGTCTATCTGTCTGTCTGTCTGTCTGTCTGTCTGTCTGTCTGTCTGTCTGTCTACCTTGTGTGTTTATGAGGGGTACATGAGAAAATTTCCTGAACAAAACACCAATGGCTCATGCTCTAAGATCAAGAATCAACAAATGGGACCTCATAAAGCTACAAAGCTTCTGTAAGGCAAAGGACGCCGTCATTAGTACAAAACAGCAACCAACAGATTGGGAAAAGATCTTTACCAACCCTACATCCTATAGAGGGCTAATATACAATATATACAAGGAACTCAAGAAGTTGGACTCCTGAGAACCAAGTAACCCTATTAAAAATGGGGTTCAGAGCTAAACAAAAAATTCTCAACGGAGGAATATCAAATGACTGAGAAACACCTAAAGAAATGTTCAACATCCTTAGTCATCAGGGAAATGCAAATCAAAATAACCCTGAGATTCCACCTCACACCAGTCAGAATGGCTAAGATAAAAAACTCAGGTGACAGCAGATGCTGGCGAGGATGTGGAGAAAGAGAAACACTCCTCCATTGTTGGTGGGATTGCAAACTGGTACAATCACACTGGAAATCAGTCCGGAGGTTCCTCAGAAAATTGGACATAGTGCTACCTGAGACCCCTGCTATACCACTTCTTGGCATATACCCAGAAGATGCTCCAACATACAACAAGGACACATGCTCCACTATGTTCATAGCAGCCTTATTTATAACAGCCAGAAGCTGGAAAGAACACAGATGCCCTTCAACAGAGGAATGGATACAGAAAAATGTGGTACATCTACACATTGGAACACTACTCAGCTATTAATGACTTCATGAAATTCTTAGGCACATGGATGGATCTAGAAAATATCGTCCTGAATGAGGTAACCTAGTCACAGAAAAACACACATGGTATGCACTCATTGATAAGTGGCTATTAGCCCAAAAGCTTGAATTACCCAAGATACAATTCACAGACCTCATGAAACTCAAGAAGAAGGATGACCAAAGTGTAGATGCTTCAGTCCTTCTTAGAAGGGGGAACAAAAATATTCACAGGAGGAAATATGGAGACAAAGTTTGGAGTGGAGACTGAAGGAAAGGCCATCCAGAGACTGCCCCACCTGGGGATCCAGCCCATATACAGCCACCAAACCTAGACAATACTGCTGATGCCAAGAAGTGCATGCTGACAGGAGCCTGATATAGCTGTTTCCTGAGAGGCTCTGCCAGAGCATGACAAATACAGAGGAGGATGCTTGCAGCCAACCACTGAACTGAGAATGGGGTCCCCATTGGAGGAGTTTGAGAAAAGATTGAAGGAACTGAAGGGGCTTGCAACCCCATAAGAAGAACAATACCAACCAGAACTCCCATGGACTAAACCATCATCTAAAGAGTACACATGGACAGACCCATGGCTCCAGCTGCATTTGTAGCAGAGGATGGTCTTGTTGTACACCAATGGGGGGAGAAGCCCTTGGTCCTGTCAAGGCTGGACCCCCCAGTGTAGGGGAATGTCAGGGTGGGAGGCAGGAAGGAGTGCGTGGGTCGGGGAACACCCTCATAGAAGCAGGAGGAGGGAGGATGGGATAGGGGGTTTATGGACAGGAAACGGGGAAAGGGAATAACATTTGAAATGTAAATTAAAAAGTATCCAATAATAAAAAGAAAACAAAAAATAAGGAAAAGTAATTTGATAATCTCTTCTGCATTGCCTAAGAGGACTGCACAAAATCTATCAAAAATATTTTTTAATGCTTGGATGAACTGACAAGATAAAAGAAGGGCCCAGGTGTGTGACTAACAGAAAGGGAAGTCACAGTGAGGATGTGAAATGTTTCTACAGCTGGGGTTGGTTAAAAAGCGCTGTGATTTCTAAAGGGCTATACCCACACTGGAATATCAGAAAGCAACCGCTAACTAAGAGAGACAGGAAACAATGTATATGCCTCTTAGTGGAGAAGTGAGATCACATGAAAAACAAGTTCTTTTAGTTGGTTTTCTCCATGAATGAAACTTCAAGTCTTCAGGCAGCCCAGGACAAGGAAATGGGGGTTCCCTAGGTAAGGAACCAAAGAAGTGGTCCAGGAACCAAGACAATGAGTGCTCCCTGAGATCATCAGCAGTCAAAGAAGTCGTCCAAGTGTAGAGATTTTTCTGTGGCAAATGCAGAAGAGCTCTTGAGGGACACATCTACTGTGCAAGCCACAGGAAGGTCTCATTGAAAAAACACGTTTGCTAAAGATGAGCTCACAAACGAAAACAATGAAATGCTGGAAGACTCCTTCAGAAGAGTTAACAGACATACAGCTCAGTGCTAGGAGATCCTGAGAATTTCATATGCTAAGGTTTGTAAGAGAGGCAACCACGTTTCAGTTTATTAGCCCCTAGAAGATAGAATTAAACACCAGCAAAGGACAAATTGGACGAAAGGTGCTTTCACATGGCAGCTATAAGCGAAGAACACAGACCAGTCGCTGTGTTTGAAAGCCAACACTACATCCTGTGTGCGCAGCTTCGGGACACTCGCCTCAGAGTTCTGTGCCTAGGTTCCTCATCTGTCAGGTGTGGCTACTAATGGCCCCCCACAGTGGTGGACTGTGAGGATTAAATACCTCCCCTCCCTAAACTGCTTAGAAAATTGCAAATACGCATGGAATGAGAGATTTCTGTAGTTTGAATGCTAAATGTTCAAAGTTTGGTCCTCAGAGCTGTGCTGCTGAGAAGTTCTGGGCCTGTGAAGAGGCAGGTCTTTATGGAGGTCTTCAGGTCTTTGGAACTATGTCTTTAAAAGAGATTGTGGGGTCCCAACCTCCCTGTTTATGTTTCTTTTGGACTTATGGACAGTTTTGCCTCACTATCTTTCCTCTGTGCTATAGAAGGCCGATTAATCATGGACTGGAACCTCCTGGGAGCTAAAATACTATTTGTCTTTATTGCTTTTAGATATTTTGTTATAGCGACAGAAATTTATTATTATAAAAATAATAATGTTGCTATTATTATGAAAAAAGGAGGTGAGATTCTGAAAAGAAACAATGTCTAGAAATGACACTAGATTCATTGAATTTTTTCATTTATCTCTTTATTCTGGTAATCAAACTCGGGGTCTCACACATGCTAGGTAAGCGCTCTACTACTGAATCATAGCCCAAGATACTGAAATTATAGGTGAGTGGATGGAAGAGAACTGGAAGAAAGAATTAATAAATTAGAAGGATCATTTGAAGAAATTGCACAATATGTAGCAAGAGGGTAAAGAGACAGAAAATGTAAAGAGTTTGAAAGACACAGAATAAGATGGTTCAGTCCATACCTCCGAGGCAATCACAGCTAGGGAGACGTGTGTGGGGAGTCGGACTACAGAGGGCTGGGAGTGAGACTTCCAGGACTGAAGGAAGAAAAGAATGCTTAGGATGAAGGCACACTGTGAAATAACTCTAGCCTAGACACTGTGTGGGAGAATCCCAGAACACACAACAGAGGATGTAGGTATGACCAGAGCCAAAAGACTGCAACTATGTACCAATCGGAGCTGACAACCGGTTACTCTCAAGCTACAGCAAAGGCAGGGAGACAGTGGAAACCCTTTAAAATGTAGAGGAAAATAATGCCACAATGTAGAATTTTGTAACTAGCTAAACCAAAAGCTAGTGAAGAAGAGAAAGATATTTATTTATTTATTTATTTATTTATTTATTTATTTATTTATTTATTTTATGGTAAATTCAGTGGGAGCCAATCATTCATAGACTCTCATGGAAAATATTACTGTGGGTAAATTTCAGGGAAGCAGACACCAAAGCCAGAGGGAAATGGAAGAGAAAAATTTGATCTACAAGGATGCACAAGCAGGCAGGTAAAGCTGATCCAGGAGTGTCTGAGCCGCTACTCCTGGTGGGAACAATAACTAGCTTACAAAGTCTAGAACCAAGGAGGAGCACAGCTGTTATAGGAAAAGCAAGAGGTCTTCAGGGAGAAAGACATAGATATTGATATACTTTCGACTGTTAGGTAATACATGCTAAAAATTTAAGGGAAACCAATGAAAGACAAGACATTTATTATCTCCAAACCAAAAATAAAAGGGGAAATGGACTTCAACCCAGTGCAGGGCAGAGGCAGAAAAGGAAGCAGAGGGGCACATGGTAAACAGAAGCTCTTGCTGGTGTTGTAAGTGAACCAACTATATGAGTAATTCATATATACAGACATGTATGCACACACAGCACACACATGGTATATGTACATATGTTTAATATATCCACAAACATAAAAATAGACTTTAGATATGAGAAACAAAAAACCCAACAATAGCCTATTCATATTGGGTGCATTCAAAAATGCAACAATCTAAAAAGACTGAAAATACTGAAGTCCCACAATAATTACACCAGTGAGGGCATCACTGAGTGGCCACCACAGAAGCCATAAGATAGTGGAATTGTGTTGGTGTTAGACAAAGGAGACTTTTTATTTTTTTTTTTTCCTGTACACGGCTTTTTTTACTTCCTATGATGGTCCATACACACTTCCACCATTGGCTCCAAATGCTAGCATGCCACTCTTGTTTCTAGCTAATACTCCATTTGCACATTTGCATGTTTTCTCGTCCCCTCCCCATTTTCTTTTCTTTTTTTTTTTTTTTATTAACTTGAGTATTTCTTATATACATTTCGAGTGTTATTCCCTTTCCCGGTTTCCGGGCAAACATCCCCCTCCCCCCTCCCCTTCCTTATGGGTGTTCCCCTCCCAACCCTCCCCCCATTGCCGCCCTCCCCCCATAGATTAGTTCACTGTGGGTTCAGTCTTAGCAGGACCCAGGGCTTCCCCTTCCACTGGTGCTCTTACTAGGATATTCATTGCTACCTATGGGGTCAGAGTCCAGGGTCAGTCCATGTATAGTCTTTAGGTAGTGGCTTAGTCCCTGGAAGCTCTGGTTGCTTGGCATTGTTGTACTTTTGGGGTCTCGAGCCCCTTCAAGCTCTTCCAGTTCTTTCTCTGATTCCTTCAATAGGGGACCTATTCTCAGTTCAGTGGTTTGCTGCTGGCATTCGCCTCTATATTTGCTGTATTCTGGCTGTGTCTCTCAGGAGCGATCTACATCCGGCTCCTGTCGGTCTGCACTTCTTTGCTTCATCCATCTTGTCTAATTGGGTGGCTGTATATGTATGGGCCAGCTGTGGGGCAGGCTCTGAATGGGTGTTCCTTCAGTCTCTGTTTTAATCTTTGCCTCTCCCTTCCCTGCCAAGGGTATTCTTTTTCCTCATTTAAAGAAGGAGTGAAGCATTCACATTTTGATCATCCGTCTTGAGTTTCGTTTGTTCTAGGGATCTAGGGTAATTCAAGCATTTGGGCTAATAGCCACTTATCAATGAGTGCATACCATGTATGTCTTTCTGTGATTGGGTTAGCTCACTCAGGATGATATTTTCCAGTTCCAACCATTTGCCTACGAATTTCATAAACTCGTTGTTTTTGATAGCTGAGTAATATTCCATTGTGTAGATGTACCACATTTTCTGTATCCATTCCTCTGTTGAAGGGCATCTGGGTTCTTTCCAGCTTCTGGCTATTATAAATAAGGCTGCGATGAACATAGTGGAGCACGTGTCTCTTTTATATGTTGAGGCATCTTTTGGGTATATGCCCAAGAGAGGTATAGCTGGATCATCAGGCAGTTCAATGTCCAATTTTCTGAGGAACCTCCAGACTGATTTCCAGAATGGTTTTACCAGTCTGCAATCCCACCAACAATGGAGGAGTGTTCCTCTTTCTCCACATCCTCGCCAGCATCTGCTGTCACCTGAGTTTTTGATCTTAGCCAATCGCACTGGTGTGAGGTGAAATCTCAGGGTTGTTTTGATTTGCATTTCCCTTATGACTAAAGATGTTGAACATTTCTTTAGGTGTTTCTCAGCCATTCGGCATTCCTCAGCTGTGAATTCTTTGTTTAGCTCTGAACCCCATTTTTTAATAGGGTTATTTGTTTCCCTGCGGTCTAACTTCTTGAGTTCTTTGTATATTTTGGAAATAAGGCCTCTATCTGTTGTAGGATTGGTAAAGATCTTTTCCCAATCTGTTGGTTGCCGTTTTGTCCTAACCACAGTGTCCAAAGGAGACTTTTTAAACAGGGATAAAAACAGTCTATACCAAGGGGGACTCTTAAGGAATGAGAACATGCTTAGCCCTAAAGGTGGCAACAGCACCCACTAAAGCTTGAGGTATGTGGCTGCTGTAACACTGGAGTAACATGGCTTCAGTAACACAGGGGTCCTCTACGGCCTTTGGGCTGTGTGTCAGAAAAGAAAAGCCACAAAGATACTGAGAATAATGCCCGTTTTATAGTTGTGAGAATGAATACACAAACCCAGGAATCTAGGAGGTAGGAAATAGTTGAACAAGAATGAGAATTGATGGGGAATTAAAGAAAGTATTGAAAGAGTTGAAGAGCTCTCAGGGAACCCCATAGGAACAACAGTGTCAACCAACCAGAGCTTCCAGGGACTAAACCACTACCGAAAGCTATACATGGACTGACCCAGGGCTCCAACTGCATAGGTAGCAGAGAATAGCCTTGTTGGGGCACCAGGGGAAGGGGAAGCCCTTGGTCTTGCCAAGGTTGGACCCCCAGTGCAGGGGAAAATGGGGGGCAGTAAGGGGAATGGATTGGGGGGGATACCCGTATGGGGGAGGGAGAGGGAAGAGAATGGGGGCTTATGGACAGGAAACTGGGAAGGGGAATAACATTTGAAATGTAAGTAAAGAAATGTATCTAATAAAAAATTAAAAAAAAAGAACAAGAATTGATGAAAGAGAAAACTGAGAAATAAGAAATGAAAATTACAAGCCTGTAACTTTAATTTTTTTCAAAGTCTATTTTTTTTATTTTATTATTACTTTTTATTTTTTATTTTTTATTTTTTATTTTTTTTTATTAACTTGAGTATTTCTTATATACATTTCAAGTGTTATTCCCTTTCCCGGTTTCCGGACAAACATCACCCTCCCCCCTCCCCTTCCTTATGGGTGTTCCCCTCCCAAACCTCCCCCCATTGCCACCCTCCCCGCATAGTCTAGTTCACTGGGGGTTCAGTCTTAGCAGGACACAGGGCTTCCCCTTCCACTGGTGCTCTTACTAGGATATTCATTGCTACCTATGGGGACAGAGTCCAGGGTCAGTCCATGTATAGTCTTTAGGTAGTGGCTTAGTCCCTGGAAGCTCTGGTTGCTTGACATTGTTGTACTTTTGGGGTCTCGAGCACCTTCAAGCTCTTCCAGTTCTTTCTCTGATTCCTTCAACGGGGGACCTATTCTCAGTTCAGTGGTTTGCTGCTGGCATTCGCCTCTGTATTTGCTGTATTCTGGCTGTGTCTCTCAGGAGCGATCTACATCCGGCTCCTGTCGGTCTGCACTTCTTTGCTTCATCCATCTTGTCTAATTGGGTGGCTGTATATGTATGGGCCAGCTGTGGGGCAGGCTCTGAATGGGTGTTCCTTCAGTCTCTGTTTTAATCTTTGCCTCTCCCTTCCCTGCCAAGGGTATTCTTTTTCCTCATTTAAAGAAGGAGTGAAGCATTCACATTTTGATCATCCGTCTTGAGTTTCCTTTGTTCTAGGGATCTAGGGTAATTCAAGCATTTGGGCTAATAGCCACTTATCAATGAGTGCATACCATGTATGTCTTTCTGTGAGTGGGTTAGCTCACTCAGGATGATATTTTCCAGTTCCAACCATTTGCCTACGAATTTCATAAACTCGTTGTTTTTGATAGCTGAGTAATATTCCATTGTGTAGATGTACCACATTTTCTGTATCCATTCCTCTGTTGAAGGGCATCTGGGTTCTTTCCAGTTTCTGGCTATTATAAATAAGGCTGCGATGAACATAGTGGAGCACGTGTCTCTTTTATATGTTGAGGCATCTTTTGGGTATATGCCCAAGAGAGGTATGGCTGGATCCTCAGGCAGATCAATGTCCAATTTTCTGAGGAACCTCCAGACTGATTTCCAGAATGGTTTTACCAGTCTGCAATCCCACCAACAATGGAGGAGTGTTCCTCTTTCTCCACATCCTCGCCAGCATCTGCTGTCACCTGAGTTTTTGATCTTAGCCATTCTCACTGGTGTGAGGTGAAATCTCAGGGTTGTTTTGATTTGCATTTCCCTTATGACTAAAGATGTTGAACATTTCTTTAGGTGTTTCTCAGCCATTCGGCATTCCTCAGCTGTGAATTCTTTGTTTAGCTCTGAACCCCATTTTTTAATAGGGTTATTTGTTTCCCTGCAGTCTAACTTCTTGAGTTCTTTGTATATTTTGGATATAAGGCCTCTATCTGTTATAGGATTGGTAAAGATCTTTTCCCAATCTGTTGGTTGCCGTTTTGTCCTAACCACAGTGTCCTTTGCCTTACAGAAGCTTTGCAGTTTTATGAGATCCCATTTGTCGATTCTTGATCTTAGAGCATAAGCCATTGGTGTTTTGTTCAGGAAATTTTTTCCAGTGCCCATGTGTTCCAGATGCTTCCCTAGTTTTTCTTCTATTAGTTTGAGTGTGTCTGGTTTGATGTGGAGGTCCTTGATCCACTTGGACTTAAGCTTTGTACAGGGTGATAAGCATGGATCGATCTGCATTCTTCTACATGTTGCCCTCCAGTTGAACCAGCACCATTTGCTGAAAAAGCTATCTTTTTTCCATTGGATGGTTTTGGCTCCTTTGTCAAAAATCAAGTGACCGTAGGTGTGTGGGTTCATTTCTGGGTCTTCAATTCTATTCCATTGGTCTATCTGTCTGTCTCTGTACCAATACCATGCAGTTTTTTATCACTATTGCTCTGTAATACTGCTTGAGTTCAGGGATAGTGATTCCCCCTGAAGTCCTTTTATTGTTGAGGATAGCTTTAGCTATCCTGGGTTTTTTGTTATTCCAGATGAATTTGCAAATTGTTCTGTCTAACTCTTTGAAGAATTGGATTGGTATTTTGATGGGGATTGCATTGAATCTGTAGATTGCTTTTGGTAAAATGGCCATTTTTACTATATTAATCCTGCCAATCCATGAGCATGGGAGATCTTTCCATCTTCTGAGGTCTTCTTCAATTTCTTTCCTCAGTGTCTTGAAGTTCTTATTGTACAGATCTTTTACTTGCTTGGTTAAAGTCACACCGAGGTACTTTATATTATTTGGGTCTATTATGAAGGGTATCGTTTCCCTAATTTCTTTCTCGGCTTGTTTCTCTTTTGTATAGAGGAAGGCAACTGATTTATTTGAGTTAATTTTATACCCAGCCACTTTGCTGAAGTTGTTTATCAGCTTTAGTAGTTCTCTGGTGGAACTTTTGGGATCACTTAAATATACTATCATGTCGTCTGCAAATAGTGATATTTTGACCTCTTCTTTTCCGATCTGTATCCCCTTGATCTCCTTTTGTTGTCTGATTGCTCTGGCTAGAACTTCAAGAACTATATTGAATAAGTAGGGAGAGAGTGGGCAGCCTTGTCTAGTCCCTGATTTTAGTGGGATTGCTTCAAGTTTCTCTCCATTTAGTTTAATGTTAGCAACTGGTTTGCTGTATATGGCTTTTACTATGTTTAGGTATGGGCCTTGAATACCTATTCTTTCCAGGACTTTTATCATGAAGGGGTGTTGAATTTTGTCAAATGCTTTCTCAGCATCTAATGAAATGATCATGTGGTTCTGTTCTTTCAGTTTGTTTATATGATGGATCACGTTGATGGTTTTCCTTATATTAAACCATCCCTGCATGCCTGGGATGAAGCCTACTTGATCATGGTGGATGATTGTTTTGATGTGCTCTTGAATTCGGTTTGCCAGAATTTTATTGAGTATTTTTGCGTCGATATTCATAAGGGAAATTGGTCTGAAGTTCTCTTTCTTTGTTGTGTCTTTGTGTGGTTTAGGTATAAGAGTAATTGTGGCTTCATAGAAGGAATTCGGTAGGGCTCCATCTGTTTCAATTTTGTGGAATAGTTTGGATAATATTGGTATAAGGTCTTCTATGAAGGTTTGATAGAATTCTGCACTAAACCCGTCTGGACCTGGGCTCTTTTTGGTTGGGAGACCTTTAATGACTGCTTCTATTTCCTTAGGAGTTATGGGGTTGTTTAACTGGTTTATCTGTTCCTGATTTAACTTCGATACCTGGTATCTGTCTAGGAAATTGTCCATTTCCTGAAGATTTTCAAGTTTTGTTGAATACAGGTTTTTATAGTAAGATCTGATGATTTTTTGAATTTCCTCTGAATCTGTAGTTATGTCTCCCTTTTCATCAAAGTCTATTTTTAACGGTGGTTCTTATATGCTTTAACCTCCCTGTAGTCCACCACCGACCAGAGGTAGTGAGAAAGAAAAGGTAACAGGGGAAGTGGACCTGAATAGAATTGGTTCTTTGGAGCAACCCCCTTCTGTGTTGTCTGGAAATCGGCAGTTCAGTTCCCAGGTCAGCAGCGGCAGCTCGATCACTCACAAACGCTTCAGGGATACACCAGCAGTCTAGTTCAGTAGGGTCAGGACAGCAAACACGAATTAGCAGAGGTAGCACTACCTAGCAGGACAGCCAGGCCTCAGCCTCTGTGCAGTCAGCAAGAGGGACCAAGACCAACAGAAACACCAGGAGAAGTTCTCAGCTGTGCCTCTCTCAGGGAATAGATCAGTGAGGACTCTCAGCCCACAAGTGTTGCACAGTCAGCCTAGCTCAGCCTCTGTCACTGTCTGTCGAGTCCTCCAAACATCACGTGTCCTCCATGGGTCTTGCCTCAGCACATGGGTCTGTCTCAGCTGACGTCACTCTGCCGATCAGCCCAAATCCGAGGAAGCCGCAAGAAACTGCAGCAGAACATGGGAAGTTCTGTGGTGCGTTTGTCTCTATGGAGTCCTGACTGATGCAGTGCAACTACACAACACATGCGTTAGCGAAGACTCCTTCATCACGTGACCTTTCACGTGTTTGCCTTAGCAGAACATCCTCTCTCCTGTGTGCACTTCAGGAAAACATTTCTGCATGTGTTTGCCCCAATAAAACAACAACCCTACACATCTTACTCTCCGAGAACCCTCACGTTTCCGCTTCAGGAGCCTAAGTAATTAATAAAGAAGTGAGCAAGATGGCACGTACCATCAAAGCAGCGCAGAAAAACAACCAGGTTGGGGGGACTTAAACCTCCCCCCCTTTCAAAACTGACCACCTTGTCGCAGAGACCAAGGCAGTGTGACATATAAACCATTCTATTAAGGATCAATCAGACACACTGAGGCGGTCAATGGGGGAAAAGGACTTTTTTTTTTTTTTTTTTTTGCAAATGGAACCAGAACTTTGCATCACATACAGAAGTGAGCCATAAATCTGAAACTGTAAAAGCTGTGAAGCAGACACGGGGAGAATCTTCATGACCTTGGCTAAAACAATGACTTCTTTTTAAACACAATACAAGCACACGGGTGAGAACACAGAATGGCCTTAATATTAGAACATGCTTTAAAGAGTGCATCAAAGAGCGCTGGCTGAGAATATGTTTAAAGTTCATATAAAATTCTTGCAACTCAAAAACAACACCAGAAACAGCTCAGAAGTTTGGGCAAAAGATTTGAATAAAACTTTCTCTAAGTAGATGTACAAAGAGCTAAGAAGCAGAAAAAGATATTCAAATGTCCTTAGTCACTGGAGAAACATAAGTCAAAATCACGAGGGGATTCCACTCCATACTCACTAGAATGGTTGTAATTGGAAATACAACAAAAGATGCATAGTAACAAGTGTCGGATAACGGCGTGGGGAAGGCAGAACCACTGTGCATCGCCAATGGACCGTTAAGTGGTGCAGGAACATCCGGAGTTGACGGTTTCAGAAATGTTAAATACGAACTTATCATATATGACCAAGGAATTCTGTGTTTAGTATACACGACAGAAATAAAGACATACATCTACACAAAAGTACACAGATATCCAGAGCAGTATCATTAATAACCAAAACTCGGAAAAGGTCCAAGTTCTCATTAATTGGGAAAAGGTAAACAAGAATGGTATCCATACAATGAAATAATGCACAGCAGTAAAAGGAATCAAATATCAATTACAATAAGAATGAACTTTGAAAAAACATGCTAACTGAAGGAAATTAGTCATAAATCACCACATGCCGCACACCAGCATATTTACATTAAAGGCCTCGGAGAGTTAACACTATGGAGGAAGGACACAGATTATCAAGTCTCTGCGGCTCGAGAGGGAAGAGTGCATGAGGACTGTATATCAGTTACTGTTTTTGCTGTTGTGACAAAACACCAGGCAAAAGGCAACTTAGCAAGGGCTTATTTTGCTCCCTAGTTTAAACGGATACGGCCCATCACAGTGAGGGAGGCACAGGCGTCTAAACCAGGAGCATGGGGTGATCACAGAGCAAGCTCAAAGACTCACTGCTTACAGACATTCCCAGATGCCCTTGGCCACAGCAGGTAGATTATGGGCGTGGGGATTCCCTTAAGGTTAATGAAGGCAGTCCGAAATTACAGTACAGGGAGGGTGTGTGACCTTGGGAGTGTGATAAAAACCACCAAACCACACATTTCCAATGAGCAGGTTCACAGCATACAATTTCTTAAACGTGGGATTAGGGAAGCAAGGCGCAGGCTACACATGGATTCTGCAATATTTTTGCGACTCTTCAAAAAAATCTCAAAGCACTCTAAACTAAAAGTAACCAGTAACCACCACAAGCCCTTGGTGCACTTTGTTAAGAGCGTGACCACACACTTGGATGTGACAAAGGTAAACTATAAACAAGGTAGTGAAGTCATGTGGAACCACAGTGCCACGGGCAATTCTGTGCCAGGCTGTACAGGCCTGACATTACTACCGCCTGTCAGGTTTCTGGCTCAAGATGAATCCCACAGTGTTTCACGGGTCGAGATAACAAACTGGCTGTGTTGGAGAAAAATCTACAACCCAGGGGAGGTGTGTCAGGGCAGGGAGACAAGGTGTGTGCTCTGAGCTCCTCCAAGCAAGGGGGCTCAAGGGTACACGTGAGACTTGCATTCATGGAGCCACTTTTAGCTGTTGTCATATTTTTTCCGTCTAATTTTTAAATAAATTTTGACAGGTGTGTATGTATAAATGATAAAAATGTTGCATATATTGGGCTGGAGAGGTGGCTCAGCGGTTAAGAACACCGACTGCTCTTCCAGAGGTCCTGAGTTCAATTCCCAGCAACCACATGGTGGCTCACAACCATCTGAAATTGGATCTGATGCCCTCTTCTGGTGCATCTGAGGACAGCTACAGTGTACTCATATACATTAAATAAATCTTTAAAAAAAAATGTTGCATATAGAGGATTTGGTGATATGTACAATCTTGGGTCTCTGTTGGGGGGCTTTATTTTATATTTACATATCCCTAAAACTACTGAATTGCGTTATTAATTTCATAAATTATGGTAAAGCATACACACACTGGCAGTTGGCCATTGCAGGCGAGCAGATCAGGGAATCAAGTGCATCAGTGATACCACAGGAGCATTGCCAATGCCGAGTTCTAGAACATTCTTACCATTCCAAACAGAAGCTCTGCAACTTTACATAATTAACTCCCTGGTCCTCCCCCCTCCAGTCCCTGCCTAACTCTGGCTTCTTACTTTCTGTCCTTTTGAACTTGGCTACTCGAGCTCTTTCATGTAAGGCGATTCGTTTCATATAAATGTCCTCTGCATTTGAGACAGTTTTAAGGCTTACATTATCGTACGCAGTACAACATTATTCTGCTCATGATAAAGTAACACCCCATTGCTTTAGGGCCTATTTTCTTCGTGTCTATCTGCTGAGTCACAACTTCTCTGCCCAGTGATTTCACTTGAGCAGGGGAAGAGTCGGCATCACACTTCCCGAGTCACAGCAGCACAAAGCAAATGTGCTTTCTGTTCTGTGGACAGACTGTAGTGATCAGGTGCGAAGCCTGCACTTGCAGGCTCCCTGCACCAGGATGGGTTCCAGATGGCTTCTCCAGACTATGGCATTCGTTCAGGTGGACTGGGAAACTCTGTTTCACTGTGAGTTCAGTTTTTCCCTTAAGACTGGAAAAAAGTTACAACACTCCTGAGTTACATAAAACAGGCTATTTGGATGACTAATATCTCCTTGTGGGCAAAGGAATAGCAAGGTAGGAAAGAAACTTGGAGAGGAAATGAAGTGGTTGACAGTAACATGGTAATTTTTACAGCGTCAGTTTTCAGGCACTGTGACTTATCTGAGATTTATGTTAGTTTCAGATTTAGTTTTAGCTCATGGTTTCAAGAGGCTCCCATCTGTGGTAATATGGTCTATGGAACACAGCGGAAGGGAGCAGTGCTGCTCATTTCCTGGTGACTGGGAAGAAAGTCAGGAAGGAACAGTGACCTAACTTCCTTCATCCAAGCCCTCCCACCCCCAGGAACATGAGGCCAGTGACCAAGTTGCCAACACAGGCTATGGAGGACATTTAGGACGTAAGTGATACTGGAAAGCCATCGTCATTATGAGGAACAGCTGGCATGACACCATCCATGCTTTCAAACCTTATTTTTAGAGCAATAGCTCCCATCTTCTTTTCTTTTTGCATGTTGGGGAGGTACTGGGGGAGCCTTGTGCACCCCCTGAGCTGTACCCCAGCCCTCCAGCTAAAAGTAAACATCATGGTTTTCAAACAAAAGCAAAGAAACATACAAAGTAAAAAGAAGCGTATAAAACCAAATCAAAACCACCTTCTCTACCTCATAGGAATATTGGCTCTAATTTATCTCTCCTCAGACACGGAGAGATGGGTACTGTTTTTATAAACATCAATTTCTCACATTGGTTTCTAATTATATTTACCTTTGAGTAGAAAAGATCCAGTCCGCTTGCAAGGAAATATTTACAGATGAGAAAGTGAACTGAAGCAGCCATGGAACTTTAAATATCCCTCTGAGATGGGCATTATCTCTCTGTAGGGATGAGGGCCCAGATAGATTATAAACTAGTCACATAGTCCAAGGCCAAGAGAGGAAAGAAACTTCATCTATGCTTACAGATGAACTAAGATGGGTTGGTGAGTGGACGAGGGTGACCATGACTTCTTGAGACCACTTTCCCAACTACAATGCATGTTTATGTCTCTGGTTGGACCCAGAGAGCAGGCCAAAGAAAAGGAGACCCTTACTTCCTTCCCACAGTACCGTTTTCCTATTCATCCCTACCCCCAAGACAACTGTCCTCCATGTAGTCCCTCCTCCATCTTGCCGCCTGTTTTCCTGACACATACATTCTACTTCTCTCTCTTGCTTTACCTCTCCCTTCTTTCTCACGAGCCCTTTTCAGTCTGGTTTATTTTACCTAATACTATGAGCTCCACGTTCATCTTGTAAATGTCATAATTGCATTCTTTACAGCTGAGCACATTTTCTCCCTCTATTGGTCTACTGATGGGCACGTGGGCTGGTTCTGTATCTTCCCATTGTGACCAGTGCAGTGCTAAGCACGGATGTGCAGCTAGCTCTGTGATGTGCTCACGTAGAATTCCTTGGTATCATGATCCCAGGAAGGATATAGCTGGATCATATGGTAGGTCTGGCTTCAGTTTTTTGACGAGGCGCCATACTGATTTCCACAGTAGCTGCATCAGTTTTCACTCCCACTAGCAGTATATAAGAAGAGAGTGCTTTAACATGAAGATTCATGCCTTAATTGCAGGGAAAATTGTCTGTATTATGCCTCTAAATTAAGTTTTTTTCCCCTTGGCCAACTGTGAGGCAGGAAAGCTATGTGACTGGAGGAGGCAGTCTGAAGCAAGGGTAAGGTCAAGACATGTCCAAACCCCCCAAATCTCATCTTGAGGCTGGCAGGAGTTAGGACTGTTGCCTCCTTGCTCTGGGTATGCATGTCCCAGCGCACTTAGCCTGTATGATCCCCCACCTTTGCCATCCTTGAGGTAGTCATGTAGTCTGGTGGCCACATAGCAGGTTTAACTTCCTCTTTCCGTATGAGGTCATATCCGGCCAGCATCTGGACTTCCTCTTCATGCAAATGAGGAGTACCTAGTACCTCAGCTCCAGCCAATAGTATGTACTCACCTTGAAAATCCCTACCCACTCCCCAAGGTTTAGACAGCTCTAATTCACCCCCGAAAAGGGAGAGCCGTTTTACTCAAAACCATCTCAGAGAAGCCGTTTCTCCCCGCACTCGCCGCACAAGGACCAAGGTCCTGTGGAGCCCACCCAGCTGGCTGAGGTTCAGTCCTTCAAGTCCTGCCTTAGGAGCAACAGTGCCTGGACACCTGAGGCCAGAAGCAGACCCAGGCCAGCGGTCAATTCCTTTTGAAAAACTCTTTACTTTTGCTAACCTAAGTGCCTTCTCCTGAGTTACCAATTTAACCTTCAAATATGTTAATATGCTTATCTTCTTGTTTTGGACAGGATTTCACTATGTGGCTATCTTAGGGTTTCTATGGCTGTGATGAAACACCATGTCCAAAGGAACTTGGGGAGGGAGAGGTTTATT
Source organism: Rattus norvegicus (assembly GCF_021556685.1). Classification (NCBI taxonomy): domain Eukaryota; kingdom Metazoa; phylum Chordata; class Mammalia; order Rodentia; family Muridae; genus Rattus; species Rattus norvegicus. Next base: position 84,771,137 of record NC_141537.1, on the reverse strand, counting down.
TGGTTTGTGTTTTCACATTATAGTTCATCATCAAAAGAAATCAGGATGGGAGCTCGTGGGAGGGACCTGATGCAGGAGCAGGAACTGATGCAGAGGCCATGGAGGAATGTTGTCTACTGGCTTGCTCCTCTTGGTTCGTTCAATCTGTTTTTTGTTTTTTGTTTTTTGTTTTGGTTCTTTTTTCAGAGCTGGGGATAGAACCCAGGGCCTTGCGCTTCCTAGGCAAGCGCTCTACTCAATCTGCTTTTTAATAGCACCCAGAACCCTAGCCCAGCTGTTGCCTCACCCACAATGGGCTGGTCCCTCAACCATCAATCAGTAGTTAAGAAAATGCCCTCCTGGTTTGCCTACAACTCAATCTTATGGGGGCATTTTCTTAATTGAGGCTCCGTCCTCTCTGATTACTGCAGCTTATGTCAAGTTGTCATAAAACAAGCTAGTACAGCCTCATACTGGCTTCAAATGTAGGATCCTCTGCCTCTATCTGCGAGGTACAAGGTTCATCAGAGGTGTATGCCACCATATCCAGGTCCTGCTAGGCCACTTCTTTCTTTTTATGATATTCTCTGGTCACACAGTTTATTTCTGCAGCCAGTCTTCCTCTCTCCTGTTACTCCGTCTGGACATGTCTGAATGCATTGCTAAGTTCCTTGAGAGCACGGTATAGCTGCAGGGACTTCTGTCTTTTGCATGAGCTTTTCCTCTAAGTTGGTTCTACTTGTTCCCTGCATAGTCCCCTCTTCTGACCATAGAGCACTTAGAGAGTTGCCAGATCATTTTATTGAAGATTGCTTACATCTGTGGGGGGCACTCCGTTTAGGCTGCTTATTGGTTTTGTACAGTGTTGGTGCATTTGCCTTGATATATTTCCTATCTTGCCCAGCAACCATTTCTCTTCCCTTATTATGCTCTATGTGTTTTCCTGAACAGGTTAAAATCACACATACTGACCAATCAGAACAGATGCTGGCCATAGCTCTTGCTAGGTCAGAGGCTCCCTGCAAGGTCTGATGTTACTCCTGAAAGATGCTGGTCTGTGGGATAGCCAGACAGTATGAGATGTTCAGTTTACTTACCTGAAAATATTTTGATGCCATAATGACCAACACAACCTATACTGTGGTTTCAGCCAAACACAAGCCGTTCCTGGCAGGGTCTTCTGTCTATACAGAAAGGATGGAGGAGTGTGATGTATATAGGTGTACTAATGAGCTGTCACTGTAATGAAATACCCACGTGTCTTTGTTACTGTTCTATTGCTGGGAAGAGACACAATGACTAAGGCAACTCTTAAAGAAAGCATTTAATTTGGGCTTGCCTACAGTTTGAGAGGCTTGGTCCATGATCATCATGTCAGGAAGCAGGCAGGCATGGTACTGGCACAATAGCTCAGAGCTTTACATTCTGACCCTCAGGCAGCAGGCAGAGAGAGACTGGGCCTAGTGTGGGTGTTTGAAACCTCAACGCCCATCTCCAGTGACACACCTCTTTCAACAAGCCACGCCTCCTAATCCTTCCTAAACAGTTCCAGCAACTGGGGGCCAAGCATTCAAACACATGAGCCTATGGGGGCTATGCTCATTCAAACTACCACACAGAACTCAGTGATGCAGTTATTTCCGGACACTCATGCTCCTCTAGGTACTCCTTACCTACAATCCACACTACTGTAAGGAACCCCTCACACATGCTACCTTAAGTAACTCTCACCCATGCTCCTGAAAGGCAAGCCCAATAAATTAACTCATTAATTCACCAAGCTGAACTTATGTAAAACCCTTTCTTTGGCCTGTTGTTAATCTACCTGGTGACAGACATTTCATCATATTTTCCCAGGAAAAGTAATGCATTGAGAGAAGACACACTGGCTGCATGCCTTGTGGCTTTTTCTCTCAGCTGAGGGATGGGCTACCTCCGATTCTTTGTCTCACTCCTACAACTACATTGCCATCCCCCTGCCCCCACAATCACTCTGCTCAGAGTAGGACATAAGGATGCCATTGCACCAAAAGAATTTTGTCAACTCTTTGTTCCATAGAGAATAAGACCAAGTGTAACATATACCAGATTGGAGTGACTGTGGCCTGGGAACACAGATTTTAGTTTCCCTGAATGACACATTCCGCTGTGGAAGCAGTAACAATAGACAAATCGAGTATTTTCCAAATGTATTATTAGTGGGGATACTGGGTAGGTGGCTGACAATTAAGTGGAGAAATCCCTGTTTTGTGTTTCCAATGCTGTTGGATGACATCCTTAGCTTTGGGAAGATTGGTGGAAATTAGGGGTTAGCTTATAATTTATGATACATTATGACTTATGATTCATTCTAAAGGTTTTCCCTGATGGAAGCATGTCCAGTCAGGTACATAGCTGGGTAAGAACCGGTGAGGGGACCAAGGGCAGCACAAGATCATTTTGGCTCTTCATCTGCAATATTCCAACTCTCCCAGGCCACGTAAGTCCTAACCAGTCTGTAGAACTGATGTGGGTAAGGCTTTCCCAGGGGACTTCAGTTAACAGTGCTAATCAGCTCCTTTCTAAGTGAGACTTAAATAAGACTCTGGACACATTGCCTCAGTGGCAATGTATTAGAAGCTATTCTTCCTGACAGGAAATCTAGGCATTTTCTTCAGCTATCTCTGAAGTTCAAGGCACACAGGAAAATCTCAGTTCCCCCTACTGCTTGATGGCTGGCAACTTTAAAGTTTAGTTTTTAAAAATTTATTTATTTTCATAGCCACTTTGTTAGATGCTAAGAAGGAACTTCTAGTCTAGACTTATCCTGAAAGGCCACAGAGACGATTTTAAAGGACTGCACCAATAGCTTGGAGAAATTCAATCAGTGCTGTATGTCAGAATCTCTGGGAAGAGTTCAACAGTATCAGAAAAGGGCCACATTCCCCAGACTGATGCATGTGGAGTGGCCCAGACAACAGTGTTTTAAAAAACTGCTTGTGTTTAGACTTTTTCCACCAAGTGTATAGATCTGAGAACCCAGAACTGGATTTAATCCTACTGATTCATAACTTGACACATAAAAATACCATTGATATCAACATTTTAGGAGTATTAACAAAGACATACACACACACACACACAACCAGTCACACTCAGGGACACAGAGAAACAGCCATGCATAGCAACACAGAGAAACACAAAGTCAGCCCTCCCCTCCATATTTCTCCTCTCCCTCCCTCCTGCCCCCTCTTTCCCTTCCACCCCACAGCAGCCAGCCTCTCTAAGTACTGGTATATAACCAGGGCAGCCGAGGGGAGCTGGACTGTGTGGCACTGACTCTCATGTACTTTCATCTAGCTGGGTAACAGAAAGAATTCATCTGAAAGAATCAGGGAGCACCATTTGAGGTGGCATCTATTTTGTAAAATGGTTTTAAAATCCTTGCAAAGCCAGAGAGATCACCATCAGGGGCAGAGTACACCACTCTCAGAGTCAGTGACAGCCACACCAAATAACTAGACAGGACATCAACGAATTAACCCAGTCACCTTGGAGTCATGCCTCCTGCACCCAAGTCCTACTTGATCATTTAGACATGCAGGAGCAATGGAAGGGAACTGATGGCTATGATCTGAGAGATTTGGAAGCATCTTGCTGGAATGGAAAAGGGATGTGGCTTTCCAAGTTCGTGAAAGGGCTTAAGTCATGACATGGAGTTAAGGGAACATCTGCAGGTGTGGAAGACACGTCAGCCAGGGTGAAAGGGCAGAGGACTGAGAGATAGAGAACATTGCAGGTTAGGGAGTGTGGAGGACAAGGGAGACCTTGAAGACAAAGCAGAGGGAGAAAGGAGTAGAGGCTATGTCTTTCTCCAGAGACCAGAGTAATGGTGACACCACTGACTTGGCTGAAAAAGTTGAAGCAGCAGCCAGACTTGGCCTGGGGTCTCAGGTATAGGAAGGACTACTAAAAGATGATCAGGAGATAGGCGGGTCTGGGACAGGGGTTCCACAGCCCGGATGAAAGGACTGCACTTCGAGTGTAATTTAAAGACTGTCTGCAGGGTGTCTGGTCTCTAGGACTGTGAAGTTTACAAGGTGGATAGGTGAGAACAGGTCTAGAGCAAAAGCTGGGTGGAGGGATTATCATTCTATTTTCCCCAGTGACTGAGGAAACCTGGGGCACATGCTGGGGGTGGGCAATGAAGCTCAATGGTCAGAGGATGGAGAGGGTTGAGGGCCCCGCATCTAAGATAATTGATCTACAAAGGACTTTGAACATTAACAAAATTAAAACGACAAACAGTACCCTACAACTGGCCACACAGCAAAGACTCAGGCAGCAGCTTGGCTCTGTTCTCTAAGACAGTTTCACACAGCAGCCTCAGCCATCCAAGCCAATGTGAACATTATGGCTCCACATGCTCCCTTTCTGCACCTCTGGAATGAGGACAGTGGCAGACCTTGGTTAAACACACAGCTGTGTGTGTGGTTCTACCCTCAGTCTAAGGGTATGTCTTCCACTGTGCTCGAATGAACTCTCAACCCCTCTCCCTTACATCTGAAGTGTGTACTATCTCCTCTCTCTGCTTGAACAACACTAAATTTGCCTGCCATGAATTCTAAGACTCTTCGGAGGCAGGGAAGGACGTGGCTTTGCTGGAGTAGAGGTAGACTGTCACTGCTGCTCCCACCTTGGAAAACAAAGGAGAGAATACTTCTGAAAAGGGCTGGTCTGTCTAGAGTGCCCAGATCATCACAGATGTCACTACACTGGCTGATGCTGGAAGCCTTGAGAGCTTTGTGAAGCTCCTAGAGCTGGGAGAGCCGGTGGTAGCCTGTCTCCAGTCCTCACCAGCTGTGCCTCAGTTCTCCTCACTGTAACTGGAGGGTAACTATAGCACCTGCCTTACAGTTGGCAGGAGGATCCGTGTCAACACTCTGTGTCAAGGACTTAGAATGATCACTGGCACAGTGCGGACATTCCATAAATAATACATATTATTGGCACATACAATTAAGCAAAACCCAAACAAAACCCTTTGAAGAACATTTAATAAAATACTCTAAAAATATGTTTATTGTAACTAATGAATATAAAAATCTGACAGATGTTTTCAAACATTCTCCAAAGAAAGTAAAACCCTTACCCCTGCCCCACTGTTCATGAAATACAGGAATAACAACTTGGACAGAAAAGCAGACACGTTTGCACACAAGATTTTCACTCAACAATTGGTCCTAAAAGGCTCCAATACATTTCTAAGTAAAGGTCCATTAAATTAAGAAGCCACAAGTTGTTTGACACTTTCGTAGTTTAACTTAGTTCCTATCAGCATTATGATGTTCATTCAAAATACTGAGGGACAAGAGGTGATTCTGTGACAGATACCCAAAGCACATGGCTCTACAAAGCTACAAATGTTCATGAGGATACAGACTGAGGAATTAAACATTAACATAGAAATGGATCTGAGAGAATTTATGTATAGTTTAGCCTTTGGCATCTGGTATAACATGTTTCTTCTTCATAGAGACACTGCACTATTCAACTTATTAACCAGAATAAGTTTCTCCAAACACATTTCTCATCAAACACAGATTGTCCACAGCCAATTTCACTTGAGGTAGTTGGGCTGTTTAATGACATTCTAGTGAAGTTCTCATGCACACAGGAATCATCCGGTACCCCATGCCATGAGGCTGGCTCATCAGCCATCTAGATCACCCTTCTCTTCACCAACTCCACCTACACATCTGAATGGACACTTGGGGCTCTCTGGGAATGAGACCAGTTGTGTAACGAAGCCACCCGTCCTAAGGCTGATGGAACCACCCACCTCAGGGTGAGGGGACCACCTTGCCCAAGGCTATGTGTAAAGGGAAGATACTGACCATACTGTAAATATATAAGACATTTAAAACAAGCAGGATGTCCCCACACAGCTTGACTAGAAACACTTTGTACCCTGAAGAAGTGACTCAAGGGTTCACAATTTACAAGAATTCTGAAAACTGCAATGCAGGGTAGTGGCATTTTTTCCTTTCCATTAAAGGCCATATATAGACAATGGAGAAGAGGATCAATGCATGCGACCTCTGTACCAGAGGCATTACCAGTGACTGGGTGGTCATGCCCTAGAGTTCCCAAATGCAGCTGTACAGCAAGAAATCATGCAAATGGTCTGCAGCAGAGTCTAGACAGGGTTGGACTGGGAGAATTCACAGGGAAGGACCAGTGTGCAGTGAAGGACCCTCAACTAATGTAATGCCACTATAACCTTGTCATGGATAAAGTCTTCAAATGCCACTCGACAGCTGGCGGATATTTATGTCATTGTGTAACTCCTGAGTAAGCTACTGCAGGCTACAAAGGGACACATGGAAGTAGAACACATATGTCATATCACTTCATGTGCACATCACAGGATGGGTCTGATGCACATGACCATGTAGTCTGCACAGTGTCACAAAGCATCCCATGTCTGGCTTTCTCTGCCCAAATGCATTAGATGTCAGAGTAATGGCCCAACACGTATTCCAGTTACTCAGAACTCTTCTATCCAGACACCTTAGAATTTAAAAATGATTGGTAGTGAAATGAAACATGAGGGTAGGGATTTGAACCGTTGTAAACCTGTGACTAAAATCAGAAGCAGTGGTTTGAATTGATGATTCAGAAACACAACATGACATAGCTCCATGCCTGAAGGACATAGTGGTCTAGTAGGAAACACATTTAAAAAATTCTTTTAAATGTCCCCAAAATGCCTTATATCTTGTATTGCTCACAACCCTCTGACTTCTGTTGCTTTGTCTGAAATCTCTCCCTGTAAAATGACTGTTACAGTCGGACTAGTTAAGAGTTCTTCAGCTCTTCTCACTTCAAGTTTAACCAAGTGTCCCGTGTTTGTGGACCGCATCAGACGCTTCCTGCACCTGGAAATACTCCACAGACAGAAGCGGACTGCACTAACTGTCCATGGAGCAATCAAAGCCGAGGGTGCGTTTTCCTGTGGCACTCAGCTCTCCCATGCTGACTTTCCCTTACCTTACAGCTAAATGTGAACATGGCGTCTGCCCTAAGCGCTGGCATTTTGGCTAGGTGTATAACAGATCCTGGACCAGGTGGGCTGCTGCTGCCGCTGAAGAAGGGGAAACAAGAGCTGGGAGAGCAAACCACTGTGGCAAGCTGATGGGGGGTGGTACAGGGGGTCCACTGCTAGCAATGCTCAGTAGCAGAGAAAAGCTGCAAGGCTGAGAAGAGGAGCTCAGATGTTACCCACTGTGGTAAGTGACTCTACGGGTGCGTTCATGCTTATAATGACTTGGACATAGCAACAAGCCATTATGTGCTTACGGTACCCTTCCAGCCTGGGTCAAGAGCTGTCAACTCTGCCTCAATTATAAGATGGTTTCTACCCTTAAAGATATTCCTCCAAGGCAGCATCTGTCAGTAGGTTTTAGTTATAATCAGATCTATTTTTAAAAGACTAAGGCTTATCACAATTAAAAAGCCTTTGTTCAGTTCAACACATACTGATGTCAGCCCACGTGGAGCCAAGCGTCATGGGGTGAGGGTGAAGGGCAAACCATGGGATGGTGTTGGGGCTGAGCTCCGTAAGCCCTCAGCCAGTGCCGCTCATTCAATTCTGCTGCTCTCTAGGAAGACATTTCCCTAGTCTCAAGATTATGCTAGGAAAACATCCAAAAACTTTTAGCAATGAAGATAAGGTAAACATTCTGTCAACAAACCAACCAGTCCTTCATCTGTCAGGGTGAGGGTGGCTCAGGGATACTGGGGCTCTTGTGGGGGAGGCAGCTCCAGGGAGCACTTTCAGGTTCTTCTTTTCATTTCTTAGAAAGTAACTGAATCAGATGAAATAAATTAGCTTTAACTAAAATGAGAAACCAAGAACTGCTAATTCAGGTGGGATGAACTTACAAACCCAGACTGCCCTGCAAGTCAGCTCTCCTTACACGTGCACTCAGGGCCTTAGTGAGGACCTGGACTAAAATGCTCTCAGAGTGCCAGTCCCAGACTAGAGATCCAGAGGAACCTACGGCTCTGCTCACAGCCATTCTTAATGCCGACTTCCTGGTAGCAGAGACAAGCAGGTTGGCTACTTTTCCTTTCCTGTCCTAGGCTGTGTGGAGGACAGGAGGTCTAAGCTATGCCCTGGCCCTGTCCCCCATTTCCATTAGCCAGAGAAGAGGATCCATATGAAACTCCTGCAAGAGCAAAGTAGCACACTGTTAAGTCCAGCCCAGTCCTCCCTTTCCTAGGTTTAATTTCTAGAACTTCTCATGTCAGCAAAATGCTTGCTTGGCTTAAAATTTTATTAAAAGTATTTTTAAGAGGCAAGGTCTTGCTATGTTGTTTTGGTTAACCTCCAAATCCTGGGCTCAAATAATACTTCGCCCTCATACTTCTGAGTAGCTGGCACTGCAGGGGCCTCTGTGGCCCACTCTACTGCTGCATTAATTCGAGTGAATACCCACTTGTTTAAAGACAGACAAAAGACAAATTAGTACCTTTCCCTGAAAAGTTCTCTGCAGTGCCCTAGTCTATACAGCAACAAAAGCAGTGTGCACAGCCACTCCCTTTACCTGTGCTTGGCAAAGAGCTCACTTTCTTCAGGGGACTGCTTATGCTAGAGTGACTCTTCTTGTTGCTAGGGGGAAGTAGCCTCTACTGGGGAAGGCATTCATGGCTTCTTCCCTGTGCACACTCTAGGCAGCTTGGTCCATTTCTGGGAGATGGGGCATCCTGTCACTCTTTATAGAAGAATGCCACAAGCTGTTACACCAGCTGCTGGTCTATTCACTCTCCATTTAATTATGTTACTTGAATGATGGCCCCTTCCTCTGGAAGGAGGGTGTTTTATTTGGTTTCTGCAGAAGCCTGGGAATTCTGTAAACTAGAGTTCAAATGGGAATTTGGCTCTTCAGCCTTGTTTACAAGAGTGTGTCACCTAGAAAGGTTATCCCCAGGGACATTCCACTCTGGACTCTCTTCTTTGAAATAGCACGTCATGTGATCACCTATTACAGAGGTGATCTAGATCACATTTGGAAGCTACCTGGCTCTTTTGCTGAAGAGAGTTAATAAAGCAGGCAAAATAAATAAATAAATAAATAAAAATAAAGTCCTCAGAAACAAGATCCTCCATGACTGTGAGCAGGCCCTACTGTAAGCCCTACTTGGGAAGCAGGATGAATACTCTTTTACAGTTGCTGTTTTGCTATGATGTCCAACTCAGATAACACACGGGAAATGTATTGTATTGGCAAAGAGTGGCATGTGTCACCCAAATGACTTACTGCACCTTTCTATTCTGTTCTCCAGCATGGGCTGAGATCATCCTCTTGAGCCACCGTCCCACCTGACAATAGGCATGGCAGTCCTTGTCAGTGTTTACCCACAACTGCCCACATGTCTGCACTACACAGCCCTTCCCATCTGCAGAGCAACGGAGAAGGGATCCACTCAAGAAAGTCTAGGAATAACAAACTCTTACACAGCAAGTCCTTCAATGAAGGGGCTTACACTCCCTCTGATGCCCAGTCAGCCTCTAAGCTATTCTCATCACTGACTTTGTATTATAGCCCTGCATACTGAGTGGGTTTAGGTGCCCATTAAAACTAGTAACTGAAACAGAACAATACAGGTGTGATCCCAACAAATTCATCTGTCAGTTTGCTCTTACTGCCTACCACTCAGGTCTGGAACAGCGATGCTCTGGTTTCCAGTTGGCCTGTTGAAATATTTAGCACCTTGATTTTTAAACACATGGAACACATATGCATTAAAACAATTCTAAATAAAAGCATTAGGTCTTCCTCATGTCCACCTCCCTACAGAAAGGTGCTGGAGGGTATCAAAGCTGTTGCTGAAAATCAACTAGGGCAACACAACACTTTACAGACTTTATTCCCTGATGTTAGGAGGTGCTGTCCTGTGGCTGTCACACCACCTCGTCAGATTCCAGCCCGTGGATCTCATATAACGTGTCCAGTATGGCCAGCTGCTTTTCCATAGCAGGGAGGTAAAGGCTGAGGTCCCTCTGCATCCCAGCACTGAAAGCTTCTTTCTGATGGTCGCCTTCTTTTATGGTTAGTGCAGCCACAAAGTCCTCATAGGATGGTGCTGCCCTCAGTGCTAACTGCAAAAGAGTTACTTGTGAGGATCAGCAACACAATTGTCTCTTGTATACTTACCCTTACAGACAGACAGACAGACAGACAGACAGACAGACAGACAGACACACACACACACACACACACACACACACACACACAGAGAGAGAGAGAGAGAGAGAGAGAGAGAGAGAGAGAGAGAGAGAGAGAGAGAGAGAATGAATATGCTTGATTGCCCTGAGGAACACAGGGGCATACAAATATGAATGCCCTTCTAATTCTAGTTCACAGATCGCTTAAAATTATGTTCTAAGCACCAAAACACATAACTTCAAGACTAGAAAAGGCAGGGCCCCTTCTACTTGGGCCAATTTAACAATGAACAATGCCACCAAGTCAGGGACTAATAAGAAGCAAGGCTTTAGAGAAAAGCTCCCTTCTCATCCATCTCATCATCTCTCCTTGGTCAATCAGCATGCATGCCTGTTTGTCAGCACGTGTTTGTCCAGCTTTCCAGCACCTCTGTTCATACCTCACTTGCAAACAACATCCCATGTGCCTTCATGTCTTCTGTTATTTCTCACATGGATAGTAGTGTCTCTAATGCCGTGTATGTGTTTAACAAGGAAGAGGACAGTAATGGTAATGATAATAACTTGACAGGAGGCAGACTTAGAGGAGATAAACTTCTTGCATGTCCGTGAGAGAATCTCTAGCCTGGCTGACTGGGACAGGAGAACTACCTACATGTGAATGGCATTATTCCATGGCCTGGCCTAGAGTCCTGTTCTGATGAAAAGGAAGAAAACGTGCCCAGCAGCAAAGTCTCTTAGTTACTGACTGGGTGCACTGTGACCAGCTGTCTCGAGCTCCAGCTGGTAGAGGGCCTGCACACTCAACATCTAAGCCAAAACAAATTGCTGTTGTTGGACATGTTATTGTAGCCCTGATAACAGTAACAAATACAGAAAACTCACACCAGGAATGTCATTGTTCCTTGATGAAACAGGCCTCTTGTTTATTGGATCTTTGGAACTGGTTTCCAGAAGATTTGGAACTTCAGGCTAGAAAGCCTTAGGATGTTGCAAGCAGAACTAAGTGGACTGTTCTAGTGGGTATTTGGAAAATTAGAATGTCAAGAGAAGTGTTGGCAGTGGAGGTCCAGGTAATGCAGTTTCAGAGGGAAACCAACTCTACTGGGAACTGGACTACAGGCCATTCACTTTATATTCTGGCAAATCATCTGGCTGCATTCTGCTAGTGCTGAGACTCCCAGTGAGGCTGAACTCAATGGCAATGGGCTAATTTCATTGGCAGAGGAAATCTCCCATTGAATAGCATCCAGGCTGTGGCATGCTCTGATCCAGTTCTACAGTCAGGGAACAAAAGGGAGCAGAAATGCACTGTTTGTCATGGAGAAGAAACTCCATGTTGTAGAGAAGGCCAGTACTGAGAAAGCAGCTAGAATTTTTTACAGAGATTAATACCATTAAAAAGAAATTTGAGGCAACAGGAAAGGTGCCCGAGGGACACCATATCCAACAAAAGTTCTATGTTGTATAAATAAAGATTCATTGGGAAGGAGACCCTGAATTGAGACTATCACTAAAGAAGTTCCCTGATGAACAACTACCCCCTAGGGCAGGGTTTCCCCAGGGTCAGCCCACTGCAGTTGGGTACTGGGAGACCAGGCTACACCTTGTTGCTTACAGCAGAAGTTGGGAACCCTGTCCATGTGTTATTGGCTTTACAGCCATGATGAACACAAGAGTAAGGGAGTCATGTAGGCTTGATTGAGATTCCAGACAGCGTCTGAGCCAAGCTATGTGAGACTAGATTCCTTGCAAGGAGGCCCAAGAGACTGCTGCATAAAGCTGCAAGCGGGAAGCCAAGTTGCAACGGAGAGCTCAGGATATTAGAGACGCCAGGACTGTGAGGTCGCTACTGAAAGCTGGGCGTATGGCTCCATGTGCTTTAGGAGCAGAGCTGCAGGGCGGGCTGCCCACGCACGTTGGAATGCATGCTTCCATCATGAACTCTAGATGCTCCATGTGAGCTACAGATTTGGTGTTCTGCTGGGCTTTGGTCTTACTTTGGTCTGATATTCCCTTGTTGTGTTCCAACTCTTCTGACTGCAATGTTGACTCTGTGCCCTACTTTTTATGTTGGAAGTATGCGACTCAATTTTTTATTTTACTGTCTCAGAGTTACAGAGATTTTTCTGAGTCTCAGAAGAGACTCTCAACTTCTACTCTTGAACAGTTTTGGAACTGTTAAAGATAACAAAATGAGAACTTTTGAAGTTGGACCAAATGCATTTTGCATGATAAGATGGCCAGGAGCCTATGGTGAAAAGGGTAGACTTATGATGGTAATATTGTTAACCTGTCAGGATCCAGAATCACAACCTTGTGGGCACATCTGTGAGTGCGTTTCAAACTTGGGTGAGAGACCCACGGTCAACACCACTTGCTTCTGTATGGGCGGGGCCTCAGTCTGAATGAAGGAGAAAGCATCAGACCCCATGGCTCTGCTTCTGATGGTGGATGTAATGTGGACAGCTGCCCAAGCTCCTGCTACCTAGTCCTTGCCATGACAGATCACGGGAACCCAGATAAGCTTGCCTTCCTTAACCTGCCTTTTGCCAGACATTTTGCTGTAGCGACAGGTAACTAATAGAGACATGATGTTTCGTGTTTGCTTCTCTATTAACATTTTGATCTTAATTTTTAAGAACCACGCAGTTTCGGGGTTGGGGATTTAGCTCAGCAGTAGAGCGCTTGCCTAGCGAGCGGAAGGCCCTGGGTTCGGTCCCCAGCTCCGGAAAAAAAAAAAAAAAAAAAAAGAACCATGCAGTTTCTATCTCTATTCTTGTACGAACATTGTTCGTCTCAGGAACATGAGGGCCAGGACTGAAACCTGAGATCCCTCTGTGCTTCTTAACTACCTCTTCTGGGTGGAAGACTTCCTATGCACCTTCTTTGTTTCCCATTGCAGTCTGGCTAGTTTGGCTTACAAGACTGTCAAAATCTCTCTTCCAAATATCACTAGGCTAGCTCTCCTGAGAAAGCAGAGAACCTGCATAGTTCTCCTTATTTTGAAAGCCTTCGAGAATCCATCCTCATTTGTAAAGTAAGGGAGGCTTGTATCTTTGCATCTCAGATTTTTCACATACTCATTTGAAGACCTGAAGCAAAGTGCTTAAGTTCTTAGAACCTCACACTCTCTTCAAGCATAGAAGGTAGATAAACATTTTTTATTTTAAAGATGAAGATCATCTAAATGTTTTACTCAAAGTCTGGCACATAATTAACATTCAGAAGATAGTGTAAGTATAAAGGAAAGAGAGAAATAAAAATGAAAATAAGGCAGTTATTCAAAACACAATGTAGAAAATCTTCCAGAACTGAAGGACTTATAAGATCTGTAATTCAAATGGGGAAAAAAAATAAAACAGGGAAAAGCTCATCATGAACTTTTTCAGTGTAAAGAGAAAGGAAGAGTAAAGCTGTCTTGAAGGGAAGTACAGCTGAAGCTTGGTGGGGAGAGTAACTGACCTTTCTGGTAGTGAGAATGGACGCTGGAGGACAACAGTCAACACCTTGAAGAGCACCAAGGAAGCAAATGCCAGTCTAGAATTCTTTACCCAACCAGATCAGCACTCCAGGAAAAGAGGCAAGGCTAGCTAAGAGTGAGCTCAACTCTGCAATCTGGCTGAAGTGGAAGGCAGGAAGGCCAAGTGACAGCTGAATCTTGGCTGGCCTTTATTCAAATGGGATGTGTTTGAGAATAGAAGTTCACTACTCGCTGTCAAATGAGTCAAATTCCAGGGTTTTCTCTGAGCCACTGAGACTGGCTAGTTGGCACATTAGAAATTGCAATAAGCCTTCCAAAGTATGGATCACTTGGGGAGTAACCACGAGGCCACAAGGCCAGTGAGACTCCACACTTAACTCATTTATCCACAGAGCTGGGCCAAAATACTTGAAATCACTGGTTTCCTAAATACATAAACGTCAAACACTGGACACCGTCTAAGACCATCAACAGCTAAAGATGGGTTATCTTGTGTTATGGTCCATAACAGGGAAAATAAGCGTAATCTTAGTGTTTAGAAAGCAGTAACTCTCTGTCTCTCAGGAGGTATGGTGTGTGGTAAATACTGCAAACTATAATCTGTAAATGCAGTGTGTGGTGTGTGACAGGCAATTCTTCCAGCAATCTATTTTAGGGAAATAAGAATTTCAGAAAAACAGTGCTGTGCCACTGCTAAGAACCAACTCACAGGGGCTGCACCTGCTCAGAGGATTTAGCAAACTGGGGGGTGTATTATGCAGCCACTAATAATACCATTTTTCCTCAGACTCTCACTATAGTGAAATGGTCATAAAAGGGACTGGAGCAATAGTGCTTGTCTGGCAACTGAGGCCGAGGGCTTGATCCTCAGCACCACCACAGAAGTCATCACGGAATCTATAACAAACTACAGAATCACACTACAGACTAAATGTAAAAATATGAATTTACATAATAACTAATTACATACATACCACAAATATGTGGGTATATAAAGTAAACATGTATAAATAGAACTATATATTTAAGGAAATATATAAACTGGGTCAGTATTTGAAAGATTTAATAAAATGTATTTTTAAAAGCTAAGAAGGTAAAGCAAAATGCCAGGAAGGAAGAAATGCCAGATACCAGGCAAACACACGCACACCAAGGTCTAATATCTTCATTGTTATAACAACTATCTAAGAAGAGATTACAGCCCTGCCTGGTGGCACATACCCACACAGTTAATATTTGAAGACAAAATTCAACTGAAAACAAAACAAAATAAACAAAAATAGAAAAAATGAAAAACCTGAACTAAGAGCTAAGAATCAACTTAATGAGTGCAGAGGAGCTGTGAGCTGGGACGCATCACTGGGCCTAACCTCTCCTTGGGTATCTGAGACCACAGCCTACCCAGCTCTCTGCTGTTCTCTCTGCAGACAACCACTTGAGGCACAACTCCAGTGTCACTGAAACACTCCCATTCTTAAGTTTGCCAGCTGGTCTCTGTGAGAGATTGTCTATTGCTGACATTTTCACATTTCAAAGCCTATAAACAAACATAAATGAGCTGATTTTTTTGGTTTTGTTTACAAAAATAAAACAAGTAGAAAGACCATGTAAACCAGTCATTCTCAACCTTCCTAATACCGTGATACTTTAATACAGTTCTACACGCTATGGTGATCCACAACCACAAAATTATTTTGCTACTTCATAACTGTAATTTTGCCATTGTTACGAATTGCAATGTAAATATCTCATATGCAGGATATGCAACCCCTGTGAAAGGGTGGTTCGATGCTCCCCAATGGGGCTTGACTCACAGGTTGAGAACCACTGATGTTAACAAAACACAGCACCTTGCTGATCATGCAAACTTTAGGGGATAGGAATGACTTACCGCAAAAACCCCTCGAACTACCCAGCCATGGTGTTGCCGTAATGTTTTGCCATATGCATTATCTTGAAAAGAAAGAGATTTTGTGCATGGTAAGATGCTGATGTGATTTTTATAATACACTGCTTAATATATGTTTACTACTGGCTTCTATTCTTTGAAGAAAAACAGGAATTTTTACCTATATTGGGGTCACTGTATCTGAATTTCAGTTTATTATCAAAGTGGGAAAAATTTCATATTTCATAATAAGAGAGAAAAAATATAAAAAATTATCACTATATACAACTGCAATTATGCAATTAATTTAAAACATTGTTCTTTGAAATGTAGGTACATTTCTGGGCCAGGCTTAGACCCATCTTCCAGTTAGTAAAATAATCTCTAAGCTCTTGACATTCTAATGTTCACTCCTGAGATAACAAAATTTGTCTTAATTCTCTTAGTAACCCTGGATATACAGTATGGAAGCCCGAATCCCTTAAAAATGTTATAGAAAAGCAATGTGTAGCATACATATCTACAGTAGGCTGAGGCAGGAGAGGTCAGTCTAAGTCTCAAAACAAAACAGAGCATCCTTCAAACAAATAAAATGTCTGGGCAGGATGGCCTGGAGTTATTTATAAAGTAATTGTGGAAACTGTTAATAAAGTCATTCACATGTATTGCTAAAGACAAACTGCCTATTATTTTTGATCCAAGATATTTTAAGTGAGATTTTAAAACTTGTATATAATAATTTTAATGCAAACCTTCTAAGATCAAAGAATGGCATTTTATGCAAGGAATCCAACTTTTTGAAATACTGGGCAACAATATATAAAAAACTTTAAAACTGACTTTCTACTATTCCCATAGACTAGATATACTTTTGGAAGCTATACATCTGTAGCTCGCCATGTAATTTCCTTTGTATGTGTCGTCCATGCCTACAGGTTGTCTCCAGGAGTTTATGGCATTTTTGGATTTTTTCACATTGCATCACAGGGGTGGCCTGAGCACATCTAAGTTTTCTGTTGTAAACCTACTTACTTTCCTGGGCTAATGGTGCTAGTGCAGGAACTGAACCATCGGGTGAAGACTCAGGTGGTGCTGTGAGAGGCTGCACAGTCATGCTCAGCTCTGACAGGAACAGGCACAGCAGAGGACAGACAGCAGGACCACAGTGTGAGTTCCTGTGTGGGGAAGGCAATGCAGAGCCCAGGACACTGACCTCTGCTGGGAAGTAAGCCACTGGCGTGGAGCTGCAGCTCAGAGGGCAGAGAGCCTTCTCCAGCTTTGATATAGAACTTTAGGCAACTTTTATTTCAAATTTTTGGATAAGGCTTTATTAAAAAATGTCAGTGTTTTTCGGAGTTACCATTTCCATTTTGCATGATCTGAATTTGCACAAAATGTATTTCTATGAAAGAACATTTCAATCCATGTCTTGTGTCAACAAGAATCTTGTTCCCTCCAAATACTCCAAGACTTATGCTAGGCCTGGTGTGGTGGCATAGGCCTGCCATTCCAGTACTTACGAGACTGAGGCATGGGATTATGTGTTGGAGGTCAACCTGTGCTACACATACAGTGAGCCCCTATCTCAGTAACACCAAACTAAACAAGGCAAGCGAACAAAGGAAAGGGCTCATGTAACATCATCTCCATAGGTCCAGAGTGAGGATTCAGTCATGTTATTATTAGTACATTGTAAGGATGCTATATGAAGTCTAGCTTTTCTGATAGATGCATCTATCTATTCATAACCCACATGCCAGTATTTATTAGTAAGCACTGCATGCTGTAGTTCCAGCACTGTGATGGAGGTGCAGGTCAATCTCCTCTTACAAAGGCCTTTCTTGCAGTCTTGGCTCTGTCACTACAAAATGGACATGTGGAGGAATGCAGGGTGGCAGCTGGGCCCTGATCCCATGCCACGGCAAGTCCCACGATTCCCCCGTCTACTTCTTTCATGTACTCCTAACCTAAAGCTTCTCTTTAAATATGGATGGACTCCTGTAGACTAATTTAGGAAACCAACCTCATGGTGGTTTAGGATGATACGCAGGCCCTTGCTTCCCTCCCTCTACTTTCTTCTTATGAAAAGGTATTGAATCCAGGGCCTCACATATGCTAGATAAATGCTTTCTCATGAAGCCATGTAACATCATCAGCCCTTATAGATTCCTTTTAAGAAGGCATATAAGAAGCAATGAATAAAAGTAAAATTAAAAAAGGAAAATAAAAACAAGCTCAAAGTAGAAATGTCCCCTTATGCTCCGCCCATTTCCAGGGTGGCTTCCCCAAGTCTAACTGCAGACCTGTCAGAATACGAGGCACACTTACTCAGTGCTGTCTGGATGTCCTTTTCCCCATTCTTCACTTCTGTCAAAAATCCCTTTAGAAATTTGAGACCTCTAAAATTAAAGAGAAGAAGAAATACTATTTTCCAAGTTCATCTCAGTATCTCAGGCAAAGCTGGGGGAGGGCAGGGCAGACAGACATCTTTTCTTTTCTTTCTTTCTTTTTTTTAGTGTTTTCCTAAATATATTCAACAAGTAGAAACCATTACATATTTAAGTAGAGAGCTGTACATGCCACCCTAAACATCAACCTTCAGTGAACTAACAGACATCTTTTCTGAACAGCTTCCTGCCGTGTCTGTTACAAAGTCCTGTCACAGTCCCTCGCCCTCTCTGCCATCCCTGAAACAGTTTTTCAAATCATGGTGGCTTTAGCATCATCTAGGATTCATTAACTATGAAAATTCTAGAACGCTGTACCAGATTTAGTGGTCCAGAAACTCTGGTTCCGAGTTCAGTGTTTTCCCAGGTTTTGCCATTGAAGCAGAAAGCTGTTCACTTAAGAAAAACTCATTGGCTCTCCAGTCTAAGGTTCCGATCTTACAAACACTACCAATGTGAATAACATGCATTACTAGGGAGCGGACGTTTGGTTGGTTCAGCAGATGTTCTACAGGAGGTCACACCTTTTGGTTACACCCTCTCTGAAAGGCAACAGTGAGCTGTGATATTTCAACGGAGCGAGCTTTAGCCTGTACCAGCTCCACTGACTGCCTTACCTCTTCAGCCACAAGAGGGCTTCAGTTGCCGAGTTCCTAACCCGAGCCACATCGGCTTCCACCTCGTGCAGCACTATCTTCTGGAGGGTGGTAAACTCTTCCTTGTTGGTTATGTACTTCTGATTTACCTTCTGGAAAACAAAGCACAACAGGGCCCCCGTGGAAGCTGGGAACTGTGACACTGCCAGTACTATCAGCACAGCATTCAAACTTACAAGCAACAAAACTTCTAAGAGACCAAAGTCTACTTGTTTTGAGGTAATGTATTTTAAAAATTCCAAAAATTCTAGAGGCTTTAACTAATTCCCAGAGTCCCAATCTTGAAGCATTGTTCTTGCGGTACCACTGCCTCCCTCAGAAACTGTTTCAAATTTCTTCTCATCCTGAGTGTGTGCGTACTTGCGCGCGCGCGCGCGCGCACACACACACACACACACTCACTTGTATGAGTGAGACCCCATGTACCTTTCTACCTCCCCAAATGTGCCAGGAAAGATATGCACTCAACTTCCTCAACATGTCCTACCTAGTGCTGGGTACTGTATTTTATTTTATTTTATAGACAGGGTCTCTCTACACAGCCCCTGTTGCCCTGGAAACCCAATCTGTAGATGAAATTGTCTTTGAATGCTCAGAGATCTTCCTGCTTCTGCCTCCCAAGTACTGAAATTTTCATGTGCCACCATGTCTGGCTTAAAAAGAGATTTAATCTACAAGTTTGGATGTAACATACATTACTCTCACTTTTCTGGGAAGGAGGCTCAGACTTCCTGTTGTTGATGGCCCCACAGCTGCACCAGGAAGTTGGCCTTTTGTGTCCCATACAAATGATAGCTATTGCCAGCCAACATATTTTTGGAAAAAGTGTTGTCCAAAATGCATACACTCACTGCTAACATGATTCCCCACTGAGCCAGTGGCCAGCCTACAAAGACTTGCCTCTACCACACATCAGTCATCCCTCTACTCTACTATTTTCCTCCACTGAAAATTCCTAGTGTGAGTGATTCCCTCCGCTTTTGATTTATTCTTTTCACACACAAAAGGGGTAAATAACCATTCATTTACAGATAAGTTTCTAGCTTACAAGCGAGTACATTCACCTTAATATTTCCAACAAGATCCATCTTAACAGGAGCAAACACGGTGGGACCAAGTTTATCTGAAAAAAAAGGAGCAAAAAATAAATTGGAAAAAGATTTTTTTTAAAGATTTATTTATTTATTATATATGAGTACACTGTTGCTGTCTTCTGACACACACCAGAAGAGGGTATCAGATCTCATTACTGATGGTTGTGAGCCACTATGTGGTTGCTGGGAATTGAACTCAGGACCTCTGGAAGAGCAGTCAGTGCTCTTAACCACTGAGCCATCTCTCCAGGCCTGAAAAAGATTTTTTAATGTGGGAAACATATATATCATTATACTAGAAAACATTTTCATCATAATAATACATCGATAAGATCTTTTCCCCAGCATTACTCTGCCTTTTGGACTTGGTCATCAGCTTTCTAGTCTACTACTTTGAGGTGTGCCACTGTGACGAGGTCTTATGTGGCAGATCTGATGAAAGCGCCTCTCAGAAATTTAGAGTGCCCATTTGAAAGTCCTTTGGCTGGTACACTGCCCAATGTGGCAGCTACAGATACATGACTATTTGCTACTTTTAATGTTGCAAAGTCCACATTAAAGTGAATTGTAAACCTAAAATACCTAACAGTTTTTAAAGACTTAGCACCAAAGAAAAAAAGGAGAAAACCTCATCAATGGCTCTCTAACCTGACTCTGTGTTTATGACATTTTAGATATGCTGTTACGTAAGATATATTAATTTTTATTTTGCTATATTAATGTGTCTTCTATAAACTTATATTACATGTGGTTTGATTATACTACTAACTCTAATTTAGTTAAATCTAGCTTTATAATTTTAATTATTTACTAAACATAAATTTTACTTTTAAAGCATAGCATAAAAGCAGAAGAGAAAAAATAAATTCTAAAAATTATCTGATTGATCTTTTATAAAAAACATAGAAATGATACAGCTAAAAAGAATCCCAAATATGAAATAAAACAGCGTGCCAAAGAACAATGGTTTCACTGGCTCTAAGTTAGGAAATGAGAATAAAAAAAAGGAAAAAGAAAACACAAAATAAGTAATGAATGGAGAAACACAGCAGAACAGGAGTGAACAAATGTAAAGAACATAGTTCATTATGTAAGTAATTACCAGAAAAACATAAATTTCAACAGCTGAAGAAAAAGCATTTAATAAAATTAACTGATTCATGACCATAAGAACTACCAGCATATAATAATAATGTATCTATATATATTCATACTACATATGTACATAGCATCAAACCCATAAAGTCCAAAATTTATTCCTAATAAAACAGTTATACATTGCACTAGTTAGAGACAATAAATGTTGAGAAAATGACTAAAATAAGTGTATATTCATATCCATTTATATATGTTATATACCCATATATATAAATATATGTATCAAATAGAACACACACTCTCTCTCTCTCTCTCTCTCTCACAGATGGACTAGGAGATAGAATCTTGTGAAAGACATCAACTTTCCCCAGATTGGTTTACAAATTCAATGTATGCAGCTTTAATCAAAATCCCAATGGTCCTTTAATAGGAAATTTAAAACTAAAATTATACAAATCTGCAAAAGTATCTAGAATTTCTAAAACAATTATGATATGGAACAAAATTGGGAGACTTTAAGACATTAAAAAAATACAGGGTTGGGGATTTAGCTCAGTGGTAGAGCGCTTGCCTAGGAAGCGCAAGGCCCTGGGTTCAGTCCCCAGCTCCGAAAAAAAAGAACCAAAAAAAAAAAAAAAAAAAAAAGAAAGACATTAAAAAAATACAAAAAAAAAAAAAATCATGGGGCCAGAAAAAAGAGACCTATTTATAGGCCTAAAAGTTCTGGGGCAGATGGCCGGAGCAATGTAAGAGGAGAAATATTGGTGGTTGTTTTTCTTGACTAATGGTCCTTAAATAACTAGATTGTGATTAAGACAAAATGACCCTCAATCCCAACATCCCAATGCATACAAGAAGTAATTCCAGCATGGACTATGGCTGAGAAGATAGGTCTGTAAATTCCTTGCCTTGCAAGCATGAGCACCTGAACTCAATCCCTAGCACCCATGGACGGAGGAGGGGCCTCAGGCATGGTGACACAGGCTGACAGTCTCAACAAATGGGAGGGACACTGGAAGGAAGACACAGGAAGATCGTTGAGGCCCTCTAGCCAACCAGCCTAGCCTACATGGTTAGCTACAGGCCAATAAGAGACTTTGTCTAAAAAAAAAAAAAGTGGGTGTCATAAGGAAGACCACCCAAGACTGTCCTCTCACCTGCGCACACATGCACTTAACACACATGTGTGCATGCACACACACAGCTGCACATACACAATAAATGTAAAATTAAAAATCTAGAAAAAACAGATTATCTTTATGACTCTTGATTAAAAGTCACTTTAGGATAACAAAACATTAACACAAAAGTCAAGTTTGTCAAAATGTGAAACTTACTTTTCAAAAAGCAGATTTATAAAAGGAGAAAATATAAATTGGAAGCAAGAGTCTGAGGGAAAATATCTGTGATGCATGTCTATAATGGAATTTACTTGGAATATTTAAAGAATTTCCAAAATTCAGTACCAGAAGCATTCTAAATAATAATAGCACCCTAAGTAATGAAAAGAAAAATAATCAACTTTAAACCTGGGCTGGATTTGGAGAGATGTATCACAACAAAAAATATTGCAGGGCCAAGAGCTGTATGACAATGTACTCAACAACATGGTAGCTGGTAAATGCAAATTACAGCTATAATGAGGGCCACTGAATGTGAGAACGGCCTAAACCCCAAGTACCTACACCAGCAAATGAGAAGAGTAAAGCAACGCGAACCCAGCATACAGATGGTATGAGTGTGCAACTGCACACGTGTGGGAGAGACTGCTCCTGCAGGCTGTCACAAAGTCAAGTTGCTCAGTTACACTAGTTCTTCTCCCAGATACATGAGCGGATAAGAAATACACACCACAAAGATAAATCTTTAAATATGCTTAGTGAGAAATGCTAGGTACAAGAGTAGACAACAGGATTCCATTTTCATGGACAAGGAACCCTAAGCTGGAGACAAGAGTTAGGTTTCACAGTGGATGGTGAACCAACTGACACTGGGAATGCTCTAGGGTGATGAAAATGTTCTCCATTTTGACAGGGATGTAGAATACATAGGTAGGTACATTTATCAAAATTGACAATCATAATATTTAAGTTCTAGATGCGGGTTATACTTTAATTTAGAGGACATGAATAGGGCTTGGGAGATGGCTCAGTGTATGGAGCACTTGCTACACAAGTGTGAAGACCAGAGTTCAAGTCCCCAGAACCCATGTCAAAGCTAGGGCATTGTGGAATCCCCCTATCATCACAGCACAGGGAGGGAGAGAATCAGACAGAGGATCCCTGTAAGTAAAGTAGAGAGTAATGGAGGAAGATACCTGAGGCCAACCTCTGGCCTGTACACATATGTGCACAGTACACCCACTCAGACACATAACCACACATACTCATACACATGAGAAACAAGGACATGCATTAGTAGATCATAAAGTAAATTATCAATACATTAACAATATTACTGACTTTATACTAAGCAAATTTTAATATATGTGTATGTATTTATCTTCCCTTAATAAGGTATTTTCCCACAGTACTGACAGATTTGAAGGCCTGTTCCTGAGCTACCTCCACTCTTGCTTGTATATGTACTTCCTAGACAGCAGAATTCCCTATTTTCATTATACCACTCTATAGTCAATAGCTCAATCAACTAGAAATGGAATGGGAAAATGCAAGAGTTTTTAAGTTGGTCAGCTTTCACTACATGGCATTTGATGTCAAGAGGAAGCTAAGAAGAGTCAACGTACTGTACACAATACAGAATATTTATCAAGTGAAAAATTATGTCCGGAAACTAATGGATATAAGGCAACTGTAGCAATCTTACCTAGTACTGGAACCACTGCATAACAAGATGCCAAGAATGCTTCTGTGGGAATGCCACTGTCTTCCAGAAGCTCAATGTCACTAAAGCTGAACAAGTTGGTGATATTTAGAATGGAAGATTAAAACCACACCAGCACTCTGCAGTTCAGAGTTGTCACAGAAACAGGTTTTTAGAGAAAACCACTTGGCCTGATTTCATGAGTAGCCCAGGCATTATTTGTCTATTATGAAACAGTCTATTAACATAATTCTCCAGAGATAATCCACCCCCATAATCCAAGCCATTCTCATTCCCTCCACCCAGTAAATACGAAGTACTTGGTATACCATCATCTCTATGTCCTAGAGTACGCCATCACAACTGACTTCTAAGAAGGGAAACTAGTGTCAAATTGCCAGGGAGTTTAAAGGGCCCAAAATACCTGGTATTCATAGTACTGAAGAAAGTTGGAATAACTTCTTCACTGTCTTCCCAGGGAGATTCTGGCGAGCAAACTGAGTCTGATCCCGGCTGTGCCAGATCCCTGTCATGACTCTCCAGGTTTTCCTCTCCATCTACCTTCATTCTCTCACCCTGGACTAGAAAGGAAGTGTTGTCTATCACTAAGCTCCATATAGTTAGTGTTAACATGAACACATAATCGTTAGTGAGGATTTCTAAAACACAGAACAGGAAGTGTTGTACACACACCCATACCCCTGAAGAGCACATGTGCACCTTGTTTTCACTCATCAGTGCACATCAATTACTCCACTATCACGCAGTACTCTTCAGAACCACGCATTCTTTTGATATTTACTTGTATATTTTGTATTTGTGTATAATGAGAGAACAACTTGCAGGAGCTGGTTCTCTCCTTCCACCATGTGCATTCTAGGGATCCAACTCGGATCATCAGGCTTAGTAAGTGCTTTTACCCAGTGAGCCATCTTGCTGGTCCTGGAAACCTGATATTAATGATCTTAAGGTATCAGTTATAGCAATGTAAGGGGCATTTAGTGATTTCTAAGTTCCTTTTCCTATGAATGGTGAGTCCTGGTTGTAAGCATATTCTGTCTTTATGGATTAGCCCACTTGCTAAACTTTACTTGCTCCTCCTAAGTCAAGACTTGTAGTGCTTTTCTAGCGGTTCCTGGTCGTACAGGGTAGTACAGATGTGCTACCCAGCATGCATGGCTTAGGTGTTTGTCTTGCTTTAAGGCTCACACCAGAAACAAATGCTTGTATTTCCTGTCATGGTTTTCACTTATATGTGGCTTTTGTTGCCAATTCTGCAGTTGAAGAAGGCTCTAGACAGTTACTCTGTCTGGAGAGCATAAACACAAGAGTGAGATACACCTTCATGGAAAGAGTATGTGTGTGGACAGGCTTCATTTAGACATAAATTACAGTGATGCTTCTGAGCTCAGTGCTTATCTAGATCACATAGACATTTTTAAATAGAAAAGAACATTAAAACAATGTTATTTACTGATTAGCTGATCAAAACCACATGGTTGTAGAAAGCAGACTATTCCCTTAGAGCAACCATACTATTTACTAATTAATGTTTGGTGTGAATTTGGCAATTTGACACCAACTTAGTATAAATACAACACATGAGAACTGACAGCTACATCATAAAGAACCCCGTTCAAAGGCTTTCACCTTAAATCTGACTGCTTTGTGACCACAGATTTCTATAGGGAATCTTTACTCAAGAAATCAGACTTTAAAGGGGTGTGTGTTGCTTTTTCTTAGATCAATATCTAACAGCTTCTAGGACTCACATATTACAAAAACAAAACAAAACAAAAATGACTTGGCTAGAAAAAAATCATAGAATCTTTTAAGACACCTGATGAAGAGAGAAATTTTCTTATTTCAGTTATGTACTCTGATTTAAAATCATTTAGTAAGCAGTTATAATACAACTATAAATTCTATTATAGTTAATTTGGCCAAAATGAAGACAGAACTTTGTGATTAGTGCCAGTGCAATTAGTAAATTTGAAAGGACAGAATTCCCAACTACACAGGTATTACCTGAAGTTTGGCTTGATAAACACACAGAAGTTTGGTGGTTGGTAAACTGTGACATCCTCAGGCCCCACTAGAAACCAGGAGATTGGAAAATTAAGCTGCTCTAATGTTACACACTAAGCCTGACATTGTGATCTGGGTTCAAAAGATACTAAGGTATTATGGGAGTCGGTGAACCACTTACACCCACCAAAATGCAGCCATGCGCACCAGCACTAGAATCCTTTACTTTATTTACATGCAGTATTAGATGGGTAACAGAGGCTGGGCAATGTCATGACCTGCAGTGGCTCCTGCAGCAGATCCGGAGCATGCTGCTTGCAGGCTAAGTTGTGTGTCCACCAGACCCTAAATCTACTTCACCACAGCAAGGCAGGCTTTCTTCTGACATTACCTGTCGTATTTCCATCTGTGTTTTCTTCACTGGAGATGTTGCAATCTGCCTTTGTGGATTTCAAATATAAGGAACTCTTCTTGGTTTTCATTAGGAGTTCTTCATCACCATTTACTTCTACACTTAGCGATCCATTTTCACAACTGTTTAACTCTATCGGCCTAAAACAAATTGTTTAAAAGAAAATGTGATTGCCACAGGCTGCCTAGAAGGTGGTTCTCAACCTTCTTCCAATGTTGCAACCCTTTAATACAATTTCTCATGTTGTGGTGACACCAACAATAAAATTATCTTGTTGCTAATTCATGACTATAATTTTGCTACGTTAGGAATTCTAATGTGGATACTGATGTGTGACCCCATGGGGGCTATGACCCACAGGTTGAGAAATATTGCTCTAAGGGACAGGAGAATCCACAACCACCAAACACTGATTAAAGGCAATTAAAAAACAAAACAAAACAAAGAAAACAAAAACAAAAAAAACCCCCATCTAAGCCAAACCTTTCCTTTTCCCACAGACACCAAGGCAAACACAGTAAGCAAACTACTAGAGTTGATGTGGTGGGTCATTCCTGCATTCCCTGCAATCCCTTTACTTGGCTGGGGGGGAGGGGTACAAGGTCTGCCATCCTCCTAGGCTAACCTGGGCATAGATTAAGATCCTCTTAAAAATAATACAGGAATGTTAGTGGCTTTTCCTGTACCCTGAGGTGAAGGAATCTCCTGGCTTCCCACCAGCATCAGGAAATGCTCGGGACAGCTCTTTAGTTTGCAATAGGCTTTCTCCAGGTGCCACATTTAACACTTACTTGACTTTCTTCAAGTTCTCCCTGGGAGGCTTTTCCTTATGACACTTAAAAATGTTTGCTTAGCAGATAATTGTCTGAAGTGACATACTGTGGCCAGCAGAGAGTTCTCCTATCAGCAGGAGTCTCAGAGAAAGGCACACAGGATCACAGCATATCCCAAGAGTCTGAGTACACATCAGGGCAGCAGAAAAAGGTGTTTAACATTTAAATGAAACAGCTAACTCTGGTAAAAGAATGTAATGTCTTATTATACCCAGTCAACTTAACAGTAACAGTGTGGTATCAAGTTACATAATGATTCCAGCTAAAGAAAATATACATTTTAAACCCACAACTCAAAATATAAACATAGAGCCAGTCTTAAAAGAGACAGAAATTTATAAAAATGTTTCTAGTAAAAAAAGTAAAAGTAGCAATGACAAATTGATAATTGAGGGCAATCCTTGTAATAAGCAATCAAAATACATGTACATACACATAAACAGCACATAAAGGGATGGGCTGTTAATAATTTAAAAGGATAACCTGCACTGTGTGCATGAGTTATGGGCATACCTACACAATCTTATTTTATTTTTTCCGAGTGAAGCCCTGACCACAGTGAGCCAGGAAGCTTTTTCTTTCTTGCTGGCACTCAGGTCAGACTCAAGGGCACACACGTGCTAGGCAAGCACGGACCTCTCCTCCGAGCTACATGCGCTGTAGTCGTGTATACATTTTTAGATCAAAGAATCATTTAGACGAATGGTACTGGTTTATATTTTGCTAGCAAGTTATCTTTTGACTTATGAGCTACCAAGACTCCATCTCTAAGTAAGACAGAGAAACAACACTACTTTTCCTGGGTTTGAAAAGCACATTGAAATCAACATTCAGCTCTTCTTCAAGAGAAGTTCTAAGCTTCAGCAACTCTAGACAGACCAAGTTAGTAGATATGATGGCAAGACTCATTTCCTAGGGAAGTGGCCACATCTGCCCATTTCTGTCAAATCCACTTGTGGTTTAGCAGCTCACAAAGGTAAGTCAGGCCATTCGCCTCTGAGACCATCTCAAACCACCACCACTATACCATTCCTTTTTTAAAAACAAGGAACACAATGTATAGATTTCTAACCTTTAGAAAGAAGAAAAACAAGAGTTACTATACCTTTCCAATGAATTATGAATTGGTATGATAGGATGTTTCATCTTTAAAAAGAAAAAACAAAGAAATGAAAGTTTATGTGTTAAGCTTGCAACAAGTTATTTAGAATATCATCACATAAGAAAATGGTCAATACAGACAGAATGTATCGCCCTCCTCATGGAAAGCATCCTAGGTCCCCTCCAATAGAAGCACACCCAATTTTTTAGGAAAGGAAGATGGGGTTTTGAAAGATCTCATTACCATAGCCAAATTCCTGATGACTAGCTTTCTTTGTAATCTGCTAGCCATATTCAGCACTGACAGATAGCAAATTATGGTGCAGTACTGTGTCTAACACTGAAGATTAGAAGGTAAGCATTATAGACAGAAGGCTGCCCTTAAGCCAATGTCAATAGAAGTTAGGGCTGAAACAGGGAGTGGGCACTGGGAAATGCCATAAGCAATGGTGTGTTCAGTCTAGGCATGGTCAGGGGAGGAAGCAGCTGACACAAGAAGAGGTTATGAGGGTTTGGTCTTAGCTTATAGGCCATGAGGAAATGACCAATTTGTACTCATTGCTCTTGGCTAATGGAAGGGTCAGGCTGACTGTGACTAGGTAGGACAGCACTAATCTAGGAAAGACTCTTTGAGGTTAGAGAGACGAGATTATAGTAGAAAACTGTGTGGGGTCAAACTGCTAAAAATATCCAACTAAACACAGAGGATCAAAGGCAGATACAAAATGGACAGAAAGCAAACGACTCTCAAACAGTAAGTAGTAGGCATGACAGCATGTATCCTTAAACTTTGCCACTAGACTACTGGAGAGAAAGGGAGCTGGGCTTTTACCTTGCTGGACTTGAGCACCGCTAGTTGAGGGGACCCTGGGGGTGTATGGTAGAGCAGTTCAGAGGTAAAGGCTGCATTTGCAATCTGCATGCACTCCTCCAAGGTCTTCAGGAAAGTGTTGCAGGTTGATCTCAGCAGAGTTCCCACATCGATTCCCTCCTATATAACAACCAGAAAAAGGATCTTTGGTTTTGCTACAGAATGAAAAACCCAATGGTATATCATAAACAGTGCTAATGTACCCAACCTGCATGTTGCCGGATAAGGCATATTGGTGATAAACAACAAGAACCAATTAGCCCACGTCATCATCTGCATACACACCTTGCTGTTCTGGC
Organism: Rattus norvegicus; assembly: GCF_021556685.1. NCBI lineage: Eukaryota > Metazoa > Chordata > Mammalia > Rodentia > Muridae > Rattus > Rattus norvegicus. The sequence goes on along the minus strand of NC_141537.1, from coordinate 84,741,911 downwards.
CCACAGTTCCCACTAATGGCAATTTCTTCTGCTAGGTGTTGAGCACAGGTGCAGGCAGTGCACATCATTTGCTCTCAGTGTGGATGACAGGAGGGCTTGAGGTGACCAGAATTCATCCAAGTACCTAGTGGGTACTTTTGTCTTTTCTGGTTGTTTTGCTTCTGGATACTGATATTAATAAGTTGTTCATGAAATTTCTGAAGCCACACTCTTGACTAGGGATCAAGAAGATGACATGTATTTCTAATAAAGGTCCCAGGTGATGCGGTGACTGTAATCTGTATTTGTTATCAAGTTCCCAAGGCTCTCACTGTGAGCATTTTCTTCAATTACAGACTGGTGTGTCCAGGATTGTCCATCTGTCTAGATTAGGCTTCTACCTTGGCACCACTGAGACTTGGGCTGTTATGAGAGTGAGTGAGTGAGTGAGTGAGTGAGTGAGTGAGTGAGGGAGGGAGGGAGGGAGAGAGAGAGAGAGAGAGAGAGAGAGAGAGAGAGAGAGAGAGAGAGAGAGTGTGTGGTGTTTTGAGTAAGAATGGCCCCCCATAGGCTCACATTTGAATGCTTAGTCATCAGAGAGTGACACTACTTGAGAGGGATTAGGAAGTGTGGCCTTCTTGGAGTAGGTGTGCCACTGGGGGTGGACTTTGAACTTTCAAAAGCCCAACTCAGTGTCTCTCCCTTCCTAATATCTGTGGATCCAGATATAGAACTTTCAGCTACTTCTGCAATATCCTATCAGCCTACATGTCTCTGTGCTCCCTATCATGATGTTATAATGAGCTAATAAACCTCTGAAACTACAAGCAAGGTCCCAATTAAAAGCTTAATTTAACTTAGCATTTACAAGCTTACAAGCATTGCCCTGGTCATGGTGTCTCTTCACAGTAGTAGACTAGTGACTAAGACAGTCGGTTGGTTGATTGGTCAGTCAGTTTGTCAGTATGTGGGAGCAAAGCACAGTTCTCTTGCTCATTATAAGATGCTTAGCAGTACCTATGGCTTCTAAACACTATACAACAATGATACTTCCTCAATCCTGACATTCGAACTGTCCCCAGATACTAGGGGCACAGAGGTATTGTGGATTGGTGGTCCCTGCTCTAGACTACAGACTCTGCAAGAAAAGAAATGAGATGGTTTTTGTTCTTCTGTTTCTCCCTCCTCCACACAGTGTCCTACACATAAAAGACAGCTGATGAAGCCAAAGGAAGTAAATGAAAGTGAGTTAAACCAGTTTTAGCAACAAGACTTCAAGACAGTATTAGTAACATGGTGTTCTAATGCTTAAGAGAATGAGTTAACACTCTCACGTACACCATCTGGAGTCCTCAAGCTTTAGGTCACAGCTGCTCTGAGAGCACTGCAGATAGATACCCTCTCTTAGTCCACGCAAGTCATTTCATACACAGCCTAACGTCTTTTTGTGATGCTGTCGGATGAGCAAGTGGCAACCTTACTAAAGAATAACTGCTAAAGGTGTCACCCTTAGCTGGGCGTGGTGGCACGGGTGCACAATAGGCCCAGCACTCGGGAAGCTTACGCAGAATTCAGAGTTTCAAACCAGTCTGGACTACATAGTGAGCTCCTACCTCAAAGAAAAAAGGAAGGAAGGAAGAACAGATGGATGGACAGACAAGACAAAAATCACAATCCTTGCTGGTGATGGTAAACATCCCTGAAAGCAAGATGTAGTCCTGTCCCCACCTCTGAAAGCACGGGGCTGTTTCAGAGCAACAGACAGACAGCAGGCTGACACTGTAGTTCAGTTCAGTTAGGCAGGCAAGACTGTCTGTTTAAAGACTGATGCTGACTGGGAAGAAACAAAGGTTTTAGTAAGGTCTTTTTTCCTTTTTTCTTAGCTAAAAATCCCAAATGTTATAGATTAATCCTAAATTCCTTCAAGGGTAAGAAAGTGTGTGCTTCCAAGCACAGCAATGCATGTAATTCTGTGTTGAACTTTGCCATGTTCTTCTGAAGAACAGCTGATTCCAAGATGGCAATTCCTGGAGAATAAATGCCCATGGACAATCAGATACTACCTTTGTGTATAATATCAGTAACAGCACTAAAACAAGACTTTACCTCAGAGTCAGCAACACCGGCTGTGGCCACTTCTTTTGTTTTATCTACTTGTTGAACAAGGAGGTCACAGTATAGCCTTAGTTCCGACATTTTGGTTTTCAGGTTTTCAGTGTTTTCTGCAAATTCTAAGTTAACAACAACAGAGGTAAAGTAGTTAACAGAAGGGACAGCCATTTCCTAGTCAGTAAGCTGCACAGAAGTGGAGTAACTGATGGCTCAAGTGAGGTTTACAGCATCTGTTTCAGAGGCGATAGGAAAGGTGTCAGAGGAACGGAAATGCAAAGAGGGTGTATCCCAGCTATTTCTTTAGAGAACATACTGAACAGCCCCAGGTTCAGAAAGAGAAGACTCTGTGGGAGCTCCTCTCCTGAGGACTAAGTCTGCCCCTCTGTATTATGGAGTCCTAGCGATGTGCTCCTGGGAACACTGTTCTGTCTGAGCACTAGCTCGCATGTGTCTGTCCGGGTTAATGTACACAGCCATTACTGGAAAGGCTCTGTAGCCACCGTGGTGCTAAGGGATCAGTAACAATTGCTGTCACTTCTATTTCCTTTTCATGAGAATGTTATACATCACCTGCTCTAAGTCAAGCCAACAGCTTCAAGAATTTGTTTCTGATTTAGCACCAGCACAACCAAGGAAGAGGCCATTTTATTGGGTCTCCTTCAAGAGTTAGGAACGTCTGTCACATGAAAGGCTCCCTCAGTGCAGATATCTCTTCAGATGTACATACAGGCTTGTGCAGCTGTGACTGGAGCAGTTATGGGCCAAGAAGTAAGCCTCGACACTCTTACCCCACGGCAAAGAAGAAGATCACATGATGTCCCTGAGCTCTGAGCAGTAGCAACCTGCAATTAAGTATCCACTCACCTGAGAGGGGACAGTGGGAAGCAGGTACACATTGCAGAGGACACCCCATCCCTAGGCTTCTCTGGATTACCTCTCTTTAACAAACTTGATGATACTGTTTCATATTATCACCAGACCTCACAGTCAAATGCTACCACTTTTGCAAAGATAAGGTGAACAAAGTTCAGAAAAATCAGGTGACTTGTGGCAAAAGTGTATAGCCAGTGAAGTACCGATACATCATTTAACCTAGGTGTATCTGGCTCCAAAGTTACCATGTTTTCTATCACACCGAGAAAGCAGAATTGTAATTAGTTAGGAACCCTGGCCAATTCTGCTTATATACACAGCATTTCAGTGATACAAAAAGCTGGGTGAGGGAGCCCAGACATAGTGTGGGTCATTTCCAAGGTTCTCATACATGGGACCATCAGTACTTACCTTTTTCCTTTTGAGTCCTACTATCAGTCAGGCAGGCCTTGGCAGATCCCAGAGCCACCAGCCATCGCTGTCTCTCTGCCACACTTCTGGCTTTTAAGTAGAAATACTGTTCCCCAGGGATGATGAGGTCCATACGAGTGTTATCCACGGAATGAACTTGGAGCAAGGAAGAAGGTCAGACTTATTAACAACCATCTGGGCAGCTCCACCCCACCTTCTTGTTTAGTTGCGTTATAATTTACTACTTATGTACCTATGAGTTTATATGTACACATGAGGGTACATGTGTCTGTGTGAGTACTGAGGCCAGAAGAGGTCAGCTCCTCTCTTCCATTACTCTCCAGCTATTCCTTCTGAGCCCGAGAGTGTGTTCTCAATGCTTAGGTAAAAGCCACCAAGTCCAGAGATCTTCCTGTCTTGTCCTTCTCAGACCTGGAGTTACAGGAGTGTGCAAAATGCCTGGCTTATGAATTACATGGGTACTGACATCTAAATTTCAGTCCCCAACATTGGGTAGCAAAGTGCTTTTAACCACTGAACTATCTCTCCTATCCTTTCAGAGAGAAAGGCCAGTCCTCACCAACTCTTCTAATGACAGAGTTCTGTTTATTTATCTATTCTTGACAGCTTTACTGATTAAGAAGGGAAACCTTGCAGGGTGTAGTGGTATGCACCTTTAACCCTAACACTTGGGAGGTAGAAGCCAGTTGGTCTACAAAGTGAGTTCCAGGCCAATCAGAACCACACAATGAAGAAATCTTGTCTTTATAAAAAAAAAAAAGAAGAAAGAAAGAAAGAGTAATTGGTTTCAAGGCACCAATTAAAACCTTGCAGCCACTGTCTACCCCTGGCTCACCCAACACACACACACACGCACGCACGCACGTACGCACACCAATCATCCAATTGAACCTTATTATCTGGATGGAGCAGGAGTCTCTCTTTAGCCTCATGAATATATAAAGTATGCCCAAAAGACTAGCGTGCTCACAAACGAAAGTTGAAATCCCCAGGCTGGTGTGTGGGGATGGTTCCAGTGTAGGCTTGCCATTAGGTGGCATAGAACATTTAAGAGGGCAGTTTAGTAGGAAGTCATTGGAGGCCACAGTTTGGAGGTAACTATGCAGTTCTCACAGATTCTGATTAGTACTTGTGGGGGGTCATTACACAGGAACAAAGGCTCCCCCCAGGTTTCTCTGGTTTTCTATGTGATACCTCCCTTCCCTACAATCTATCATCATAATACCATGTACCACGGTATGATTCACCCAGTGTGCCCTCACCAGAGTTAGCCCTCTTTTATTTACACTTTCATATTCTAATATGGTTAGCTAAATAAAATGATTTTCTTTATACATTACCCAGCCTCAAGTATTTTACTGTGGCAACAGAATCCAGACTAACATACCTTCTAATAAGCAAGGATACAATCTTTATTTCCTTGGAGTTATTGGGAAACAATCAAGAACACATTTGCCCCTTTCTGCTTCTCTTAAGCACTCAGTGTAGGTGTGCTGGTATTTTCTTAGAACTCTTTCAGAGAAGAAACTAGTAAAACACATTCTTCCTCAACCGCCCCCCTCCCCCAAATTTCCATCTCTTCATCCACACATCTCACCATCTCAAGATTTTAAAGCCAAGAAGTAAAGACTATTTGCTGTCCCTGTAGGTATTTTATTTTGATTAGAAGGTGGGGTGGGCAGGTGGGTATGTATGCCTGTCCTGATTTAAACACAATGGCACTTGATGTTCTAGCAAAATCACTGAAGGCTCACATACAGTCGCTGGCCCAGACAAGCAGGTAAGAAGTGAGCATAGTCTAAGTGTGAAAATGTTGCTCTCCTTATTCTGACCAGTTCTTAACCCACTCTGAAAAAGCCGGCTGCAGTTCTAGGTTTTATCCAAAGGTTTTCTTTCAAGAAAAACGGTCTTTGTATCTTTCCACTTTTAGAACAACTGGCGTGTCCTGCAGGAGCAGCAGAGCAGGGCAGGCAGGGCCAGTACGTTTTCATTCTTCTAGGGAGGTAAAAAGAAAACTAAAGGTCCCAAGTTGGCTGGTCACTCACCTTGAATCTCACAGACTGCCATCTGGATGCTCCCTTTGCAACCCTTCCAGGCATCTTCAGGAGAATCGTAATAGGACAGTATTCCCCCACAGAGAAGGAACCATCGAGGCTGCCAACCTAAGAGCAGAGGAAAAGCCCAGGCACAGTTATTGCTAGTGTGCAAGGTGCCAACGCAGGCACAGAAATAAGACCTAATAATGTAGGTTACCAAGTCCCAGATGCAAAGACCTTTTCATTGCTTCTATGAAGGAAGCAGGTTAGAAAAGACATGTACATTTGACCCTAGTTTTGTAAAATTAGAAACAAACAGTCCTAGAGGCATATATTTTAGTCACAAGATAGAAGTTGGGAAGGATCAAAAGTAAGGAAGTGATGGTGATACGCAATAGAACTTAACACAGATTTTTATTTTAATTTTCCCCCTTTAAACACAGTTCTAGTGGCCAAATCAACACCGATACCTGCCCACATGTTACAGTCTGATTGCCCTCCAAGAAGTCCGTAGTAACCAAAGACACAGGTGAGAATCTCACCCAAATAACCTCGCCAGCTGGGACACCCACAAAGCCCAGGACACCTACCTGTCTTGCCAAGCTCCACCTTCCTTCTGGTTCACTTCTCTATCCAGGCTAGATCAGTATGCAGATACCCTCCCACACCACACCTGTCTACAGTAACCAAGGACACAGGAGGTCTGCAATAACCAGGGGCACAGTCTGTCTGCCTTCCAGGAGGTGCACAGTAACCAGGAACACTGGAGGTCTGGTCTAACCAGGGACACAGGAGTACCACCCTAACCAGAAACAGCACTGTCTCCAAGGAGGCCCAGCTACAGTCAAAGACACTAAGCCAGTTAACACCAGACAGAACCAGATGGCCAGAGGCAAGGGGACGGTCATAATCGACAGAACATAATGCAATTCAACATCAGAACCCAGTTTTCCCACCACAGCAAGCTCTGGATAACCTAACTTGCCTGAAAAGCATGATAATGACCTAAAATTCCATCTTATAAAGATGATAGCAGCCTTTAAGGAAGATATAAAGAACTCCCTAAGGAATTTGGGGAAGCTGAAGGGGCTCACAACCCCATAAGAACAACAATGCCAACCAACCAGAGCTTCCAGGGACTAAACCACTACCGAAAGACTATACATGGACTGACCCGGGGCTCCAACTGCATATGTAGCAGAGAATAGCCTTGTTGGGCACCAGTGGAAGAAGAAGCCCTTGGTCCTGCCAAGGTTGGACCCCAGTGCAGGGGAATGTTGGGAGGGTTTAATGGGGGTGGATGGGGGGAACATCCTTATGGGGAAGAGGAAGGGGGTAGGAGGCTTATGGACAGGAAACCTGGAAAGAGAATAACATTTGAATTGTAAATAAAGAAATATATCCAATAAAAAAAAGAATTCCCTAAATGAAAACACAAGCAAACAGGTAGAAGCCCTTAAAGAAGAAACAAATAAATCTCTTAAAGAAATACAGGAAAATACAATCAAACAGGTGAAGAAATTGAACAAAACGGTTCAAGAACTAAAAATGGAAATAGAAACAACAAAGAAAACACAATGTGAGGCAACCGTGGAGATGGACAACTTAGGAAAGAGATCAGGAGCTACAGATGCAAGTATTGCCAACAGAATACAAGAGATAGAAGAGAGAATCTCAGGTGTAGAAGATACCACAGAAAATATAGACACGTTGGTCAAAGAAAATACAAAGTGTAAAAAGCTCCTAACCCAAAATATCCAGGAAATTCAGGACACAATGAGAAGATCAAATCCAAGAACACGTCAAAACCATCATTTGCCACATTCAAGAAGGCTTCATCCCAGAGATGTAGGGATGGTTCAACATATGGTTCAATATAAGAATAATAGGGATAGAAGAAAGTAAAGAATACCAGCTCAAAGGGCCTGAAAAATTCCAACAAAATCATAAAACATCCCTAACCTAAAGAGATGCTCATAAATATATAAGAAGTCTACAGAACACCAAATAAATTGAACCAGAAAAGAAAATCTTCTTGTCACATAATAATCAAAACACTAAATGCACAGAAGAAAGAAAGAATATTAGAAGCTGTAAGGGAAAAAAAAGCCAAGTGACATATAAAGGCAAACCTATCAGAATCACACCAGACTTCTCAACAGAGACTCTAAAAGCCAGAAGATCCTGGACAGATGCCATCCAGACTCTAAGAGAACACAAATGCCAGTCCAGGATACTATACCCAGCAAAAATCTCAATTATCATAGGAGAAACCAAGATTTTCCATGACAAAACCAAATTTAAACAATCTATTAAGCCAGTCAATACAGAGGATACTGGAAGAAAATCTCCAACACAAGGAGGTTAACTACACCCAAGAATACACAAGACATTAAATGGTTCACAACAAACCTAAAGGAAGAGAATCACGCACACACATAGTACCACCTCCAGAAACAAAAATAACAGGAACTAACAATCACCTGTCTTTTATATCTCTCAACATCAATGGACTCAATTCCCCAATAAAAAGACACAGGCTAACAGAATGGATACATAAATAGGATCCAGCATTTTGCTACATACAAGAAACACACTTCAGTGACAAAGATAGATACTACCTCAGAGTAAAAGATAGAAAAAAGTGTTACAAGCAAATGGTCCCAAGAAACAAGCAGGAGTTTGCCACTCTAATATCCAAAAAGATAGACTTTCAATAGAAAGTTATCAAACAAGATGGAAAAGGACACTTTCATATTTATCAAAGGAAAACTCCACCAAGAGGAAGTCTCAATTCTGAACATCTATGCTCCAAATGCAAGGGCACCCACATTCATAAAAGAAACTTTACTAAAGCTCAAAGCACACACTGAGCCTCACATAATAATAGTGGGTGACTTCAGCACCCCACTCTCACCAAAGGACAGGTCACTGAAACAGAAACTAAACAGAGACAAGTGAAACTAGCAGAAGTAATGAACCAAATGGATTTAACAGACATCTACAGAATAGTTTACCCCAAAACAAGAAAATATACCTTCTTCTTAGCACCTCATGGAACTTCCTCCAAAACTGACCAAATGATCAGACATGAAATAAGCCTCAAGAGATACAAGAAGATTGAAATAATCCCATGCATTCTATCAGGTCACCACAGACTAAGATTAGACAAAAACAACTAAAACAACAGAAAGCTCACATATTCATGGAACTGAACAACTCTTTACTCAATGATAATTTGGTTAGGGAAGAAATAAAGAAAGAAATCAAAGACGCCATAGAATTCAATGAAAATGAGGCCACATCATATCCAAACTTATGGGACACAGTGAAAGGTGTGTTAAAAGGAAAAGTCACAGCACTAATTGCCTTCATAAAGAAATCAGAGAGATTCCATGCAAGCATACCTGAAAACTCTAGAACAGAAAGAAGCAAACACACCCAAGAAGAGTAGATGGCAGGAAATAGTCAAACTCAGGGCTAAAATTGACCAGTTAGAAACAAAGAGAACTACATAAAGAATCAACAAAACCAAGAGCTGGTTCTTTGAGAAAATCAACAAGATAAATAAACCCTAAACTAAACTAACTAAAGATCATAGAGAAAGTATCCAAATTAACAAAATCAGAGATGAAATGGGAGACATAACAACAGAAACTGAGGAAATTCAAAAAATCATCAAAACCTACTACAAAAGCCTATACTCTACAAAACTGGAAAATTTAGATGCAATGGATGATTTTCTAGACAGATACCATGTATTAAAGTTAAATCAAGATTAGGTAAACTATCTAAACAGTCCCATAACCCCTAAGAAAATAAAAATAGTCATTAAAAACCTCCCAACCTAAAAAAGCCCAGGACCAGATGGGTTTTGTGCAGAATTCTACCAGACCTTCAAAGAAGAGCTAATACTAATGCTCCTCAAAATACTTCCACAAAATAGAAACAGAAGAAACACTACCTAATTCATTTTATGAAGCCACTGTTACTCTGATGCCTAAACCACACAAAAACCCAACAAAGAAAAGAACTTCAGACCAATTTCACTTAAGAATATCAGTGCAAAAATACTCAATAAAATTCTCACAAACCAAATCCAAGAACACATCAAAACCATCATTCACCACGCTCAAGAAGGCTTCATTCCAGGGATGTAGGGATGGTTCAATATATGAAAATCAATCACCATAATACACTATATAAACAAACTCAAAGGAAAAAAAAAAGCACATGATCATTTCATTAGATGCCGAGAAAGCATTTGACAAAATTCAACACCCCTTAATGTTAAAGTCTTGGGAGAGATCAGGAATTCATGGCACATACCTAAACATAATAAAAGCCAAATACAGCAAACCAACAGTCCACATCAAATGAAATGAACAGGATCTAGAAGCAATCACACTAAAATCTGAGATAAGCCCACTCTCTCCCTACTTATTCAATATAGTACTTGACGTTTTAGCTAGAGCAATTATAGACAAGAAAAGGAGATCAAGGGAATACAAATTGGAAAGAAAAAGTCAAAGTATCACTATTTGCAGGTGATATGATAGTGTACATAACTGACACCCCAAATTCCACCAGATAACTCCTACAGCTGATAAACAACTTCAGCAAAGTGACAGAATATAAAATTAATTCAAACAAATCAGTAGCCTTCCTTTATACAAATAATCAACAGGCTGAGAAAGAAATTAGGGAAACAACACCCTTCACAATAGTCACAAATAATATAAAGTATCTTGGTGTAACTCTTACCAAGCAAGTGAAAGATCTCTATGACAAGAACTCAAATCCCTGAGAAATTGAAGGCGGCCTCAGAAGATGGAAAGATCTCCCATGCTTATGGATTGGTAGGATTAATATAGTGAAAATGGCCATCTTACCAAAAGCAATCTACAGATTCAATGCAATCCCCATCAAAATCCCAACACAATTCTTCACAGACACGAAAAGAGCAATTCTCAACTTCATCTGGAAAAACAAAAAAGCCCAATGTTTTGTATATGCTCAGCTCAGGGAATGGCACTATTAGAAGATGTGGCCCTGTTGGAGTAGGTGTGTCACTGTGGGTGTGGGCTTTAAGACCCTCATCCTAGCTGCCTGGAAGTTAGTATTCTGTTAGTAGCCTTCAGATGAAGATGTAGAACTCTCAGCTCCTCCTGCACCATGCCTGCCTGGATGCTGCTATGTTTCTCACTTGATAATGGGCTGAACCTCTGAACCTGTAAGCCAATCCTAATTAAATGTTGTCTTTATAAGAGTTGCTTTGGCTCTTCCTTCCAGATCCGGACATGGTCATGGTTGTAGAGGCTGGTCCACTGGTCTGTTGCCATAGTGAAGCTGAGCAAAGAAGCCAAACAGAGGCTACAGCAGCTCTTCTAGGGCAGCCAGTTTGCCATCCACTGGGGCTTTATTCCTTTTGTGATTTACCTGGAATTTATGAGGAGTGCAGATCCTGGAATGCCTGGACCATCAGTTTTAAGTTTACCTTGGGGATAAAGGACTGTTTAGTCATCTAGATTTGGATGCAATGGAAGGTGTGTACTTCAGCTAGATAAGAAAGGAGACATCATTTCAGCACATCTCTGGTAGAGTGGAGTATATACTGTCTCATGATAGACTATCAAAATAAATATTTTTAACAATGTTAAAAAAAAAGTTGCTTTGGTCATGGTATCTGTTCACAGCAGTAAAACCCTAATTAAGACATAGCCAAAATAAATATCAACAATAAAAGAACTTCCCAGGGAAATCACCATCTCAAGCTATACTACAAGGCAACAGTGATAAAAACCACATGGTATTATTGGTACAAAGACAGGTCGATCAATGGAATAGAACCAAAGACCCAGAAGTAAACCCACACATATGGACCCTTGATCTTTGAGAAAGAAGCCAAAAACATACAGTGGGGGAAAAGTGCTGATCTAACAGGAGGTCTATATGTAGGAGAGTGAAAATAGATCCATATTTATCACCTTGCACGAAGCTCAAGTCCAAGTGGATCAAGGACCGCAACATAAAACCAGATACACCGAATCTAATAGAAGAGAAAGTGGGAAAGAGCCTTGAACTCATTGGCACAGGGTTAACCCGATGAAAGTACTCCCCTCTAAAAACACACCTTAAAAAGCCCAATTCCCATTAGATGAGCTCAGTGCTGTGGTAGGGAGTCTGATTAGTGCTGGACACATTGTTCTTTTTTTTAGTGCCCGATGCTGACAACTGAACTACAGCTCAGCAAAGACAAGAAAAGATGCATAGGTGACGAAGAGAGGATTGAATTATTTCATGGTTCAAGATATTCTGCAGACAGCCTGGAAATGAGAGATACTCAAGGGTAATAAAAAATGTGGAAACTACAGTCTATACCATTCCCTGCTCCTTAGCCTGACAACTGACTCTTCTTGTCCAACTCAAGCCCCATTTTGCTCCTCTGTTGAAGGGAGATGTTTTTAAACTCTACACATGGAAGGATGAACAAGAAACTCTGAAAAAAGAAAAAGAAAGAAATAAACTCTGGAGTTTTAGCTCATACCCTCTGTTATTACCAGAGATGGCATTTAGGGGGAACTCGTTATGTAAATGGCAATTTTATGTGCTTTGTGTAATTCTGGAACTTCATCCACATAATTTTGATGGAGCTGACCAGCTTCAGGGCAGGTATGTGTATGTGATACAGACCTAACTGGAATTTCACATGCTCCATCCTCATTGAGTTCCATAATGAACAACTAGCACAATGACCGATCTGGGAATTTACTCTAGGACCAGAGAAAAATGGAAAGTACTAGAGACTGTCTTGCTTTCTTTGACCTGTTTTGCTTGGAGCTGCTGGCAGCCATCTTGCTACCACATAACCGGAAGAAGAGGTAGAAGATTTAAGGGGAAGAGGGAGAAGGGGGCAAATCTAGTGCTGTTTAATCAGAGCATGCCACGCCTGAAGAGAAGATACTCTTGGATTTTCAGGTATGTGAGCTAATCAATGTCCTGGTTTTTATTATTATTGTTGTTGTTGCTAATTTTTTATTGTTGTGTTTTGCCAAGGTCGCTGAATAGGTTTTTCTTCAAATGAGAGTTCTTAAGGATCAACTCCACAAACATACAAAAACAAAAATAAAAACCTTGAAAAACTCTAAAATCCTTTCATGGTAAAAAAAAGAAAAAACAAAAACAAAAACAAAAAACAAAACAAAAAAAACCCCAAAGTCTTAACTAGGACTAGAAAGGGCTTTCCCACAACTAACACACCCAACAGTGAGAGACAGGGAACGTTCTTCCTAAGATCAGGACTAGATAGGGTACCTGCCCTCACCATTTCTACTGAACTGGTAGGACAGTGGGTGAGAAAATGAAATAAAAGTATCTATATGTGACAGGATAAAGTAAATACAGTCTACTTAGACATATACTTGAATTAATCAGTTCAGCAAGAATCAATGTATAAACAACTGTACTTTTGAGTAGAAGCAATGAGAAGTTTGAAAATGCAATTCTAGAATTAATTTACTGTAACAAAGAAGCTACTTAGAGAAAGAGTTAAACAGAGTATAAAACATGTGCTCTGAATGAGACAAGATAACATGAAAATTCTGTTAAAGTTGCTGGGCACAGTGCCACACACCTCTGATCCCAGCATTTGGAGGCTGAGGCAGGCAGCTTTTAGTTCAAGGCTAGCCTTGTCTACATCATGAGTTCCAGGCCAGCTAGGGCTACATAATGAAACCCTGTCTCAAAAAACAAAAGAAAACAAAAACCTAAACAATAGGTTGTTAAAGTCCTAGATATCATCAGGTCCAAACTACAGCTCACTGCCCCTTCCTCACACAGCAGATGCTCTTCCGCATATAACCATCAGTAACCATTTGCAACATTCCCTCTTTCTATGACACAGGGGCTTGTTGTACTGGTCAGACTAGCCTTAAAATCCCTTCTGCCTTGTCTTCCTTAGTAGCCACCAAATCTGGCTAAAATAAGCTTTATCTTTAGCCCAAAAGCTTTTCAACTCAATTAATATTGAACAATATATGTATTTCTAATGACTATAATGTTCTTCAAAATGTGCACTTATTTTAGATACAAATTTATACTGCTCATCTTAATTTTGCACTAAAATTTCTTTTTAAATATTCTAACAAAAACACCACTTTAAAATAATTTCTAAAAATGTTTCTTACTTCTTTAAAGAATCAAATTTAGAAAAACAAAAACCATGTGAGTCATGTCCATTGGATGTGTGGAGACAAGCATACTGCACAGCATGTGACAAGAAGTTCACCCAGACCACGTGGAGGAAGGCAGCGCCTCATTAAACAAGCACCTGAAATACTTTAAAACTTATATCAGGTAAAATGTATCCTTTGGGATATAAGTTTCAACCAATGCGCAACAGTCAAGGGGCAAACACTTTGCCCTTTTCCCAGGTTTGTAGTCAATTCTTCCCCAGGTTATTGCTGTGAAAAGACTGTCACGAAGGGAACTCAAAGGAAAGCATTTAACTGGGAGCTTGCTTACAGTTTCAGAGGTTTAGAATATTATCATCATGGCAGGGGGTAAGGTGGCAGGTAGGCATGGGGCTGAGAGCTTACATCGAATCCACGGCAGGTTGGCAGAGAGGAGACCCTAGATCTGGCATGGGCTTTTGAAACCCCAAGCCTCCTCCAACAAGGCAAACCTTCTACTCCTACCTAAGTGGTACACAAACTGGGGACTAAGCATGAAGGTATATGAGCCCAGGGACCATTCTCATTTCAAATCATCACCCCTGTTCACCAATGCAGTGTTTGCATTTTAACTTGAAAGTAGCTTCCAGTTTAACTGGGGAGTTCCTTTAGATTTATGTTATTTTGAAGTATAAGATTTAATTTTCTCATATTTGAGGATCTCCACACCTTTCTAGTTAGTGATTTCTAGAGTGATTTCTGTTAAAAGCATACAACATTCTTTTGACATCACTTGACAAGGCAGAGTACTATGGCTGTGGTGAGAGTTCATGGGAACTTGAATAGCTGCTGTATTTTTGTTGTCATTTCTATTTTAGACATTGTTGAAAATTCTGCTTTTCCGGAGGTCCTGAGTTTAATTCTTGGCACTCACATGGAGGCTCATAGCCATCTGTAACTCCAGCCCTATGGGATCTGATACCCTCTTCTGACCCCAACTCCAGGCATGAAGCATGTACAGGTGCACAGACATATATTCAGGCAAATACCCACACCCATACAGTAAACATAAAAGTAAAAAAATTAACATAACACAAAGATAATACTAATTGGATATGTACAGGCTGAGGAATGGCAGTAGGAAATGACTCAAGTCACTGTACATTTCTAATGTTTTATTTACTCTTTGAAATTCTCATCTATTTATAAACTGTATTCACCATCATCCATCCACCATCATCCCATTCTATTCTCCTTAGTGTTCCCACCACATCTCCTTCCCAACGGCGTGTCCTCTGTGTTTTGTTGTTATTGATAATCCCAGAGTCCAAATAGTACTTCCCACATGTGCATAGGTGTGGGGCCAGCCAGTAAGGCTTGGGGAACCTCATAGCAGCCATGTTTCCAAGGAGTGTGATTTTTGCCTCCCTCAGCAACCATCCACTATATTCTTAAAGAGCAGAAAACTTGGTATGCCTAGGAAAACCACTCCAATTCCCAGAATGCAGTAGTTTTAAATGTAGTCAAGGTGTTTTAAGCAGCAATTTGCAGGCTGCATGTAGCATGGCAACGTGTACAGTGCAGAGTGCACATGTATGTTCAGAAATGAAGCTGGAATTAAGTTCTGCCATACAACATGGGTAAGCACATTTGATTCTGAGTTGCTTTCTGGTCACTGTGGATAAAAACCCTACTACTTTTATTGCATCCCTTGACATTCAATTATACAACTCTGTACAAAGTTGGGACCCACATGCAGTTTTAGAATCTGGATGCTTGAGCATATCAGTCTCTCTGCCTATCAACTCATCAGAGGTCCTAAAAAACATCTGACAATTAATGTATTACTGGGAACCAAGTATTTATAACATCCTGTTAACAGGAAGAACCAGAAACAGGAAACAATTCATTGGGTTTTTTTAAATTCACAAGAAATGTGGAGCTGGCGGTTGGGGAAAGCAGAATAGTACATTATTTAAGTCCATTATTTGAAAATTAGGCTGAAAGTAGGAAAAAAGTAAAGGAAACATACTTTTTGATCAATAACAGGAAAGTTCAATGACAATGAATGGGCCAGAATAGGAGGAGAAAAGGCAACTTAACTAACCTACTGAGCCCCTTAACTAACCTTCTGAGCCTTTAACTAACTCCCTGAACCCCTTAACTAATCTCCTGAGTCCTTAACTAACTTCAGCTCTAGCTGTCCCCACACATCTTTTTTGTCACTTTGATGTTTCCCAGCAGTGGTGGCATGTTTTCAAAACTGACATGTAAATTTCTGTCCTCAGGGAGAGCAACAGAAAATTCAGCTTTTCCCCACATTATGTAAGACTAAGTGACCAATGTTAAGAAAATAAAATTAAATTAAAATTTATATAGAATTGACAAACTTTCTGAAGTAGTATAACAAAAATACTTTTACCATAAGAACTATAGTTTCTATGTTTTTAATCCATATACAGCATTGTAGTGGTTTGAATAAGACTGGCTCCCATAGGTGCGTATATTTGACTGCTTAGTCACCAGAGAGTGGAACTATTTGAGAAGGATTAAGAGGTGTGGCCTAGTTGGAGGAAGTGTGTCACAAGGAATGGTGGGATTGGAGATTTCAAAAAGCTCACACTAGGCCCGGTGTTTCTTTCTGTCTTCTGCCTAGAGATCAGGATGTAGCTCTCAAGCAATGTGCTAATGCCATGCTTCCACTGTGCTCATCTACCATAACAGACTAACCCTCTAAAACCTTCCAATTAAATACTTTGTTTCATAAGAGATTCTTTGGTCATGGTGTATCTTCATAGCAATAGAACAATGATTAAGACATGCATATTTTGTTTATGTTATATAAATAAATTAAGAATGAATCATTTTAGCCTGGAGCAAAGTATTTACTGATCTCAAATAATCCTGATCTTTACAACCTTGAAGGACTACCACATCTAGCCTGGTGCTCAGTCATACCAGACCTCCCCAGAGCCCATCTATACCTCAACATCTCTAGCAGAGTCCCACACAGAAAGTGGTTAGCAAAGCCTTGGGCTCTTGTATCAGGTCAGTCAGTAACTGAGGAGGAGGAAGAAAGGTAAGAAACAGCCCTCATCATAATAGGTAAGTTATAATTGGCTAAATTACAGGCGCCTTAGTTAACATTAATTAATCCACAGAGCATGTTTTTCGCAGTTATAATTGTCAGGCTTAGAGATCTAGAGAAAAGATCCCAGACCTCAAGAAGACACAGGCTGGCAGAGAGTGGGAGCGCAGGTAGCAAGGACCTAAGTATAATCACAGCTATACAAAACTCTTTGGAGCCTCCTGTTACAGTCTATTCTCAGTTATCTCTCTTGTGTACACGGGGAAGCAGACTATGTGTTATTTATCATGTATTACATGTTTTCTACATGGACCACCAGAATACTGGGGGAACACTGGCACGAGTTCAGAGTTCTGACATCCAGAGGGTCACTGCTGTATGCCACTCATTTGCTCTGAGCCTTCTTTTCCAATTAGTTAGCAGAGGTTTCCAAGTGTTCCCTCTCACTTGGTGTCTTTCTGAACAGACCATCCAAGCTGCAAGTCAAAAAGCCAATTCTGTCTCATCCTCTAGGCCAGTCACTGGGTCCCTCCAATCTTGCTATTTCTCCATGGGTTTACAGCATTCCACTGTGCCACACTGGAAGTGTGAGGTCCAGACAGGATGGTAATGTAGAATGGGCTGATTATGTCTCTAAGTTACTTATCACGTGAGCCTTGGCTTACTCATCAGTGACAGGGGAATATGCCCTTCTCTTCTCCCTTGTCTTCCTTGAAGACTGTTTTTACCCATTCTTTCTTCCTATTAGTAAGTCCTCAGTGACTGCCTACCACACAAACTCCATACTTTCTTGCTTGGTTTAATAATCTCTCTTCTCACACCATTCTAATATTTCCTCCTTCTGGAAAAGAACACGTTTTTTTGTTTGTTTTATTTTTTTAATTTATTTATTATATATAAGTACAATGTAGCTGTTCAGACACACCAGAAGAGGGCATCGGATCCCATTACAGATGGTTGTGAGCCACCATGTGGTTGCTGGGATTTGAACTCAGAACCTCTGGAAGAGTAGTCAGTGCTCTTAACCGCTGAGCCATCTCTCCAGCCCAAGAACACAGTTTTGGTCCTGTTTTCTCCTTTGAAGGTGACTGTTGCTCCAGACCTTTCCTGTGTCCACACCAATTTACCCACCCTTTCATCTTACCTCTTCCAAGAAGCTTTTCTTTCAACACTGCTAAAAGAGGGTTCTTAACATGTTTCTTGACAAAAAAAAAAAACAAGGTACTTGTCTCTTTTAGCAAAATTTATACTTTCCTGTATGCCTACACAGGTCTCATAGGGAGAAGGGCTGATTTCTATATATAATAAGTGAACATAGACCAACAGAGGAAAGGACCAGGCCACAAATGCCAACAGTCCAGCCTGTAAGAGGTAACCCAGCACTGTGGTTAAAGTCTCAGTAAGGACACCAGAGTAGAGGTAACACCTAGCCTCCTCTAGAGACAGCTATATACGATGTGATGATCCTCCACACCTTTTGAAGTCATAGCCTCAGGGTAGCCACTTGAAAACCGGTCTGTTCAAACCCAAACTCAAATGGAAGTAAACTGTCATGATTGAGAAGATCCTTCGTCAGACTACAGTCTCTTAAGCACAGAGATCCTGCTCTCTTCAAACAGTGGCCCCAGTACTTTCAAAAGGTCTGATGGATAAGAAGTTCAATCTCAATAAGGCTTTCTTAGATGAATAAATGAAAGGGGAGTAATGGCATTGAAAGATTTATGAAATCTTTTCTCTGATATTTAAAAATAAAGACAGCTTCTTGTTTTAGAACATTTCTAGTTGGAGCAAATAGAGTGTATTTTCAAGCAAATATTCTGCTTCCTGTGATATGATAGACTACTGAGGAAGGTTAGCTCTCTGTAGCAGTATTCTCCATATAGTTTGCATTTCTCCATCTTTTTGGGTGCTGTCACACACTCCACAAGCCTGACACAGGATCCAAAAAAACACTCAGGCATTGTGGCATTTGGATGCACCTTGCTTGTTTTATTCTTCTATCTTGTACACCACATAACATCAAAGTTTTAAATCTGGTTCTAATGAAACTTGGCTGACTTTTGCCCAGTCTAAAAAAAGCAAAAGCGATGGTAACAGGAAGTGGCAATGATTAAGCACCAAGAATGCAGTCTGAGAACAATGATCCCCCAGGCTTCTTCTGTTCACTGATCTAAGACTCTAGATCACTTCCAATATACCCAACCACAACTTACAGCAGGATGAAAAAGCTGTAGCACTCTGATGAAGACCACACCAAATATCTACTAGCCACACTCTTCTGCTTATTTTGTTGTCCCAATCATACGGCTGGAGGAAGCAGCCAGACACTAAGGCACTACTGGGGAACTATGCAAACCTTTGGAGGTATGGTCTGCTGGGAAGTCTCTAGGACAGAGGGATGTTCTAGAGGTTAATTATCACATGGATTTCACTACAGTAGCAACACACCCTGTCACTGAATCCAAAATTGTGCATATAAAAGTTAATCATTAGATATCAACATGGGAAAGAGATGAAATTGCACTACACCTCACTTCAGACATGAAAGTCAACTCAAAATGAACCAGAGATCTAAGTGAAGAACAAAAGGAATATATAAAAAAATACAACTGTATCTTTATGGCCTGGGGTTAAGGCAACAGTTGATATCAATGGTTATGGTATTAGAAGTATACAGAAAAAATACCTGATAAATTAAGCTATATGAAAATTTAAAACTTTTGTGCTATCAATGACACCCTTAAGAGAATGAAAAGACAACCCACAGAATAAATTCTTAAAGTGATACATCTGATAAGAAATTGGCATCCACAATAAAGAACTATTATGACTCCATAAGGAAAGCAGGGCAGTGATAGAACACACCTTTAATCCCAGCACTTGGGAGGGAGACAGGGGCAGGAGGATCTTTGAGTTCAAGGCTAGCCTGGTCGATACAGTGAGTTCCAAGACAGCCAAGGCTCCACACAAAAGCCCTTTCTTCAAAAACAAAACAAAAACAACAAACACAGAAAACCATCTCCATAAGAAACCCAATTAAATGTAAAAAGACATTCCTCAATGGCTTATGAGCAAATAAGAAGATGATCAACTGCTACAGTTAGGGAAGTATAAGTCAGAACCACATGTCCACTCCCGTGAAGTAGGGTTAGCTGTAAAATGAAATAATGTAATGAGTAACAGCTAGGATGTAAAGAAACTGAACTTTGATTGCTAGTGAGAATGTAAAGGGTGTGGACACAGGAAAACAATCTGGCAGCTTCACAAATTGTTATAAGAATTTCTGTACAAATCCACTTCTAGACATATACATCCAAGAGAAATAAGACATCTATACAGAAAAACTTGCATACAAATGTTCACTACAATATAATAGTCCCTAGATGCAACAATCCCAATGTCCAGCGATTGAAGAACAGACATGCAAAACACAGTATGTAGTGAAGTATTATTTAGCAGTAAGAAAAGAAACAATACATGCCACAACATGAATAAACCAAAACAAAGATATGCTAAAAACATGTGATTTGTTTGAACAGTAAGAGTCCAGCTGTTAGCACTGTTCCTGGAGGCTGTGGAACTTTCTGTATGGGACCTAGGTGGCAGAAGTGAGGTTTGAGGATCAGAGGCCACCTCCACTTTTGATCCAAGCTTTCTGATTTATACTTCTGATGCCACAGCCAGGCTGCTCACACTGCCATGCTTTCCTGAGCATGATGGACTGTGCTCCCTGAGCTATGACCCGGAATAAATCCGTCTTCCTTTAAGTTCTTTGCATCAGCTATTCTGTCAATAACAAAGAAAACAGCTGACATAGAAAATAGACTAGGCAAATCTACACAAATGGAATGTAGATTGCTAAGGGAGGAGGAGATACGATTGTAAAAATGCTCTAAAATTGCTGGTAGTAATGGCTGCACTGTGTGTATATACACATACAAGTTACTAACCTACATATTTTACAAGGAAGAATATTAAGGTATCCAATAGGATGTTATAATTGCAACAATAGAAAACATGAACAAGGAGTTGTAAGACCATGACTCCCCCTCTGGGCCATCATGTTCCAGAAAACTTCTAGGCAATTACACAGCATGAAAGTCCAGAGTAAGAGACATTTCTAGCACCTGGGGGAATGTCACAGTGCCTCTTCCCTGGCAGTCACCTGGCCAGCATGATGAGATTTTGTTGTTTCTGGAGTGCAGTACCATGATTGTGCTCCTGCCTAACCTGCTGCAAAAGCTTACAACTGCAGGACTTGAGGCAATGGTCCTCCTGTCTGCTGGGTGGGCAGGAAAAACTGAAAAGTGTAAAGCATAGCTGGAGAACTTTCTGTAGCTCAACTTACACAGAGTATTCTGTACTCAAAGCTCCCCTCACCCCTCAACTTCTCCCTGGCTCCTCCTCTCAAATAGACCTGTATTCTAGGTCAAACATGCTTCAAATATAGGTACATTATGAATCAGCTAGCATTATATAATGACCTTTGACAGTGTTATGTAATGGAGCTGTGACTCTGGAGCCACCTATTAACTGTGTGACCTTAAGCCCAGTCCAATGCTGTGATTCAATGTCGTCATCTCAAAAATGGAGGTGACAAAGGCTTCTCAATGTTACTATTGGGTCCAAAGGAAAACCGTTTACAATAGCAGTAACGCATCATAAAGTATGATGTGTTTTTAGGTAGTATTCTTAGAATTAAACTGGTAAATCACATTCTTTTTATTGGGGGAAGATACTAAACTTACAAAGTAGCCAAGAGACTGGCACTAGCTGTGATAAACCTGCTGCCCAAGTCCGGCTCCCGCTGACCCTATCCAACAGCCCTGCATAGAGGACACTGACTACCTGTTAGCTTTTGAAGGGCATGAACGGTGAGAAAACAATCCCTATCACCTGTATACTGTGCGTGTCACAAGACATATTGTTCAACTCCTTTTAAACATCCTGAATTTATCTAACATCTGAAAAGAAATTTCAACAACAAATCCCTGAGTGTTCACTATTCTGTACTTCAAAGAGCAAGATGGCCCCAAAGGTTTTCATTTTCCTTTCATTTTCCATTGAAGAAGCACAAGAAATATTGAAGAAGCCTGGTAACTGAGTGAAAGGGGCCTTTCTTCTCTTCCTCCTGCCTCCTTGAATCACACTCAGGCTATAAATATAGATACTTTTCTCAGGATTCGAGAAACTTTCAGTAATAGATACCCATAAAATAACCACAATGTTTGTCAAAATACAGTAAGTGCAGGAGACTTGTAAAGAGAGAGGGTCTTACTGGGCAGTCCAGGCTGGCCTATAATGTCTCAGCAACCTCAGTGCTAGGATTGTAGGCACATGCTTGGCAAAAACAAAACACCGGGATCTGTTCTGCATAGTAGGCAAGCTCTTCCACTGAGCTATGATCGCAGACCTAGAGAATGTTGTATGCTGAAAGCAGAGTAGCTCATTTAAATTACACACACCCACATGTACACACACACACACACACACACACACACATACACACACACAACACTCCACTACATACCACTTACACAGGCCCTGGTAAGGCTTCCCAAACACCCTAACATATTTGTTGCCTCTAGTCAGATGGCTCCTTCTCTTTAAGGACTCCAGGTCTCTATCCTGTTCAAAGCCCTCACAGAAACATTCCTGTCACTAATTCTTCCACGCTGCCTCCTACTGTGCCACTGTCTTGGCCCTCATGACTCAACCTCCTGGCTCTATTTACTAAAGTAGCTTTTCCCAACAACCCAGGTTAACCTCCTGGGTCTCCAAGCTGTCACCCAGCCTACTACACACATTTGGAACCTGCTTCTATCTACTTATCCAATCTTTTTTACTGGCTAGACCACAGGCACAATCAGGCAGGAGAGCTGTCTGCCTGCTCAGTATTATTTGCCCTCTTCCTAGCATGGTGCCTAAGAACAAGCAGTTGGCAAATTAGGTGGTAAGAGCATGTACCCAGCAACACTAGGCCTGGGTTGTACCACAAATGATAAATTAATACATTCTCCGAAGATTCAAAGGGTGAACGGATATACTTAAGTTTTCCACTCAAATTTGAAACCACATTTTTGTTTGCTTGTTTGTGACACAGTTTCACTATGTAGTTCTGTCTGTCCTAGAACTCATTAAGTAAACTGAGCTTGGCTTCAAAACTCTAAAAGATTACCTGCTTCTGTCTCCTGAGTGCTGGGATTAAAGGTGTGCAACACTGCATCGTGTACAAGACACCTAGAATTTCTTATTAAGCTTTTCATAAGCATAAATACACAAGCTACATAAAAGGAATAGGTTATGAGCTTGTTTTAGAGAAAAACTCAGAAGGAAAGAAACCTTGGATAGGGATATGTATTTTAAATATTTTAAGGTAACTATATGTAAACTATAAGCAAAAAAAATGTTTCTAAAATAAGCTTCATGCAGCACACATTTGAGTCATAGAACACAGAATCAAACTGATCCTCACCTCAAACTTACTGGTAGCTTCCCTAGCACTGGACGTGCCTAAGCACACCAGCAGGGGAAAAGCAATCACCAGTATCACTCAGTTCTGATTCCTACAATAACAACTGGCTTGATAATGTACCCTCACTGGTACAACAGTGGCATGAATGTTATGGACACAACCGACCACTTTCTGACTGGATCTAAAGCCTGCTCAATGACATGGAACCCTTTCCAGGTACTGTTAACAGGGCCAAGAGTCTGTGGTTACATAGGTGATAGGTCCAAAAGGAGAACCTAATACTGTTATTCAGCTAAATTGAATGCTATAGCATTAAATCAACTTCCAATGACTTACCTCCATACCCACAAGTCAGTGCACTGCTTAATACTTATCAGAGATGATGCTCATCACTTTAGATAGCAATTAACACAGAGACCCTCAACTAGCGAAATGTGTGAATAAGACACTCAGTCCAAAATGGAACAAACATTACTCCCTACTCCTAAGGCTCTGGGATCTTAGTGGAAGAGTAGGTGAAAACACTGTAAGACCCAGAGATGGTAGAAAACATCAAGGAAACAAGTGGGTTTGTTTTGTTTTTGGATATAACAGCACGGTTGCAAATATGCAATCGGTGATTGTGACAACCTGCATAAGACTTGTGCAAGCTCAAGTCAGACACAAACCCGGCATCTGAGTGCTAGCACTGGCTGAGGAGCTACTGGCATTTGATAGTTAGTGGGAGAGGGAGTGTCAATTTTCTTTAATGGTGTGGTCTTTAACAGGCCCCACTCAAGAGTATCTGAGCAACATTAGCTGGAGGAGAAAGAGGAAGAGCAGCAGGAGGACTTCCAGTTGGGTGCGAAGTGAGGGTGGAGAGGGTGGATATGGGAAGAGGGATGAAAATGAGCAAAATCTGCTGTGTGACAGTTTCAAAGAACTAATAAAATATTATTTTAAAAGCAGAAGCTTCAGAAGAAGTAGTGTTTTCATCTAAGTTCACCATTCTTTCTCCAACAGCTCTTGGTGGGAGACCAATGAGCAAAGGAGAGTGGAAGGAACAGGGACCCATGGGATCTCCTAAGCTAGTGCCATTCTCTTCCAAAGTAAGACCATGTCTAAAGAAAGGCTATGTGCCAGCCATATCTAGAACAGTAGTCAGGGGGCTGGAGAGATGGCTCAGCGGTTAAGAGCACTGACTGCTCTTCCTGAGGTCCTGAGTTCAATTCCCAGCAACCACCTGGTGGCTCACAACCATCTGTAATGGGATCTGGTGTCTGAAGACAGCTACAGTATACTCGTATACATAAAATAGATAAATCTTTAAAAAAAAAAAAAAAGAAGAGTAGTCAGGTGTGACAGCCTTCAGCCTTCACTGAACAGTGAGTGGCATGAAAGCCAAAGGAAGAGCACGGCAAAGGCTCCAATGCCCATCTTTGGGGCTTCACGCAGAAGCCACTCAACAGTACTATCGGTTCTTACTTAGGGAAGAAAAGAGTAAACTCTTACCATCAAAACAGATAACACAGGCATCAGAGAACAAAGAACCCCAAAGACAGCTAGAAAAACTCTGGTGCAATGAAGGATACAGAAGATGGGGAGAGAGCATTTTGCTACCAAAACATTCCATACAGAAAGGGGAGGGAAAGGAAGAAAGAAATTAAAGTGGGGCGGGAGAAGAAAGTGTTCTGTGTGTGTGGTGGGTAGGGGTGAAGAGATGACAGCAAGGGGTAACGTTGACTCAAGGGTTTACAATTAAGATACCTACCTACCTCTCAGCATTTAGGACAACAGCAGGAGAATGGCCTGGCCAAGTCTTCTCTTAAACATGCTAATCGGCTTCCAGCATTCACGGAACTGCAGCTCAGCTTCGAGATCTTCCTTTCTAACCTAATCTCTCTGCTGACATCACTGAAGATCCTTGAGGTGAAAGCCAGGTCTTAAGGAAAACCCTTCCCCCTCACGCCCTCCCGTAGAGATTAAAGGAAAAAGAAGTAACTGTGCTAATTACTCCATTATCCGGAGAGATTGTAGGCGCATGCTGACAGGTGTACTTCTTTCTGCCTGTTCTGTGTGCTGTGACTTCCTCAAAGTTACTCTGCCAGCTCTTCACAAGCCACACCTGTCCTTACTACAGCACTGCCCCATCAAAGGATGGTTTTTAGTTTTTGCATTCCCACCGACACGTTAAATGCTAACCCATTTTCCAAAATAAAAAGTTTAACTTTCAAACGCACCCAGCACCGTTCATATAGCATAGAATTTATTAAATACTGGCTGCTCGGATGAAAATAATGTTCATTGAGAGTCATCTTCACAGCTGAAGAATAGTTCTAACTTCTAGATACTTGGAAAGTTCTTCCAAAGGGGATAGGGTGCTATTTTAAGTCATTGTGTTGGGCAAGACAAGGACACGTTTGCTAATATCTGCATTCATTTTATGACAGAGTTCTGAAACAAAAGAAATGTTCGGAGAGAAAAGCCAATCGCCAGCGTACACTTCAGGGCTTAGGGCTGCGGAGCTAGACAGAGTTCCACTACCTCGGTC
The DNA here is from genome assembly GCF_021556685.1 of Rattus norvegicus. Classification (NCBI taxonomy): domain Eukaryota; kingdom Metazoa; phylum Chordata; class Mammalia; order Rodentia; family Muridae; genus Rattus; species Rattus norvegicus. Next base: position 84,716,215 of record NC_141537.1, on the reverse strand, counting down.
TGCAGGGGGATGACCCTGAAGGTGCCTAGGGACAGTGTCTGAGTGGAGACTCTGGAATCCCAAAGACTGCTGGCACTCGGCACCCTGCAGTTGGGCTGCGGCCCAAGCGAGGCCGCCCCCCGCCCAATTCGGGAGATTGGGGTCGACCCCCGCGGTGGACCCGGGCTGCGGGCTTCACCCGGTACCCCAATCTCCGTCCGGGCCACGAGCCGGCGGAGGGCGCCGTCTGGCGCACTGCACACACGGAGGCCGGCACTCACCGCTCAGGTAGTTGGTCCACTTGTACAGCACGCCCTCCATGGCGCCTGCGGGCCCCTCACCGCCCCGGCCCGCCGCGGGGACACCGGGCCTGCCTCACATCCTGGGCCCGGGGGCGGGGTCACCGCGACAGCCTAGGAGCACCAGCTTAGGGTCCCGGGGCTGCGCCTGCGCTTGGCGCGGTCGGTGTGGACGCGGCAGAGCGGCCGCTAGAGAGAGGCGAGGGAGGCGCGGCCCCTGAGGCGGCGGTCGCGGGCGCCTTCCTGCGGCCACTGAGCCCACAGCGCCCGCCCCGGCGCGCTCGCGCATGCCCACTGCGCCGCGCGCACGCTCCCAAATCCACGCCGGGGTTTGGCCGCGGCGCAGAGGGGCTGGCTGGGGGGCGGGGCTCGGGTGCGCACGGGGGTGGCAGGTCACCCTTGAGGTCTAGGCTCCAGGGGTCCAGCTTTTAATTTTAAGCTTGTCTGTGGAGAAAGTTCCCGGCTGAGACCCGGAATCCTCGGATGAGGCCAGTCTGTATTCGTTTCCGGATGCACCAGTTTAAGGCGCTCTTCAAACCGTGGGGCCTCTAAACTGGAAGCTTGGTCCTTGGACCGCCGGCATTGACTGCACCGTACAGTCTTGCCTGGGTTCCAGACCTTTTGAATCAAAAATCGACACTTTCACAAGCTCCCCAAGGGGAATTTCTGTGTACACCAAAGTATGAAAATGCACTGTTATCAGTATTTTTATTTAAGAAAAATGTCAGGTTAATGGAAGGTGAATGTTGAGAAGCCCAATACAACCCAAATGTTAGTGTTGTAGAAATAGGCTCTGAAGGGCTTAAGTGTGGGCATTTTCCCCTTAATGTAAAGTTGACAGGTTTAGTAAATAATATATAACTTAATTGGTTATTTGCCTGGACCGCACACCTTGCTTAATGCCGTTTTTTTGTTTGTGTTTTGTTGCTGTTGTTTTAATTTAGAGTTCCTTTTTTTGATGATTTCTAGTTTCTTAGTCTGCTGCAATGGACTACATCTGAAATAAGGGCAGCTGTTTAGAACTAGGAACTCTAAGCTGTATAATTATTAAACACAAATGCCATTTCTTTCTCATCTCTCTCTCCTTTCCTCCTCCTCCTCCTCCTCCTCCTCCTCCTCCTCCTTCTTTTTCTGTTTTTTTTTTTTTTTTTTTTTGGTTCTTTTTTTTTTTTCAGAGCTGGGGACCGAACCCAGGGCCTTGCGCTTCCTAGGCAAGCGCTCTACCACTGAGCTAAATCCCCAGCCCCTTTTTCTGTTTTTTAAAGAAAGACGTCCTTAGCCATTCTTTACTCTCCACATAACTGATGAATTATTAGCAGTCAGTCATTGACAGCGTTGTTTGTAGAATGAAATCAGGCCAAGTCTTTAGGTGGAGTGCAAATTCTTTTCGGCCAAGTAAACTTAAGCAGGACACTAACTTCTAACCTAAGAAAACTTTCTGTGTGGGCTAGTTTTTCGCAACTTAACACAATCTAGAGTAATTTGGGAAGAGGAGCTGTGAACCATAAGATTTGCCTGTAGGCAAGTCCCTAGTGCATTTTCTTACCTACTGATCGATGTGAAAAGGTCCAGCCCACTGAGAGTGGTACCATTCATTCTTAGGTGTTATGAAAAGCAGGCGGAGCAAGCCAGTAAGCAGCATTCTTCTATGGCCTCTCTATCTCTATCAGTTCTTGATTTCTAATTGCTGCTTTGAGTTCCTGCCCTGAACTTCCCTGGATAATGGACTATAATATAGAAGTGTAATAGGTAAAAGTCCTTTCCTCCCCAAGTTGCTATTAGTCATGATGTTTGAACCCAAGAATGAAAAGCCTAAGATACTGTCCAAATTGGGGGGGGGGGAGGGGATAGCCACGTTAAGTTAGTGAAGATCTTGCACCAGAATGTGCTTTGTGAACCCTAAAGCATCCTATTAGGTCCTTAGAGTTTATGTTCTAAATTAGTAACCATAGTTCTGAGTCTTTTTATTTGTGGCATCTTCGGGCAGAGTGCTTCCCAGCGTCTGGTCTTTCCAAAATCCCGAGTGTTACCTGGCCCCAAACTCCCTAGCTGGAATATTTCACAGAAACAAAGCTCCTCCACCCCACATGCCCCAAGGATGTTAGCCTGCATCCAGCTGCCTTCCCTCGGTGGGAGGTGGGAGAATTTCCAAGCGTGCAGGCTCTAGGACTATTCCGAAGGGGCACAACCGGAGCAGAACAACCATTACATTTTTGCTGCGCCATTGGCTGGAGAAGCGCCTGAGGGACAGCACCGCTAGCCAGTGGAAGGACGCCCTTCCCAAGCAGCGGCCTTATCAGAGCCAATCACCTTGGGATGGGGCTTTAACTCTTTAATGTGAGTTCCTGGTATGTGTGAAAGTTCGTAGTAAAGTGCCACGTCTTCCTCGGAGGGTGTCTGTTGGGGGAGTCCTGAACTTGTCCTAAGCTGTCGTCTGCTTTCGGCACATTTTTAACTCTATGAAGTCGGAGGCCTTTCCTCTGCTTTGGTAACATGAGGTTTTTCTTGTGGAATGCGAACTTGACACTGTGGGTCACGGTTTTGAGTGGAGCTCTGATCCCCGAGCCAGAAGTGAAGATCGAAGTTCTTCAGAAACCATTCATCTGCCATCGCAAGACCAAGGGAGGGGATCTGATGTTGGTCCACTACGAAGGCTATTTAGAAAAGGATGGCTCCCTGTTTCATTCCACGTAAGTAATTTTGCCTCGCAGGCAGAATGATAAAGGACCCACCCATTCGCACCAGCCCTCCTACTGTGAAGCTGACAGTTCTTTACTTCTACAAACTGAAACAAAAAACTGAAATACTTGCTTCCCTTTGGAGAAAAAACATTGTCGAAAGACAGTTCTATAGGTCAAAACCTTGAAAGGACTTCCTGGAAACATGTAGTCTTGATAAATTAATTTCCTTATCATTTTATTTTTTAAAATTATATCTAGAGTAGTTGAGGTTTTACAGAGATACTTACTTAGGTTAAGCAGTAAGTAGAAAAGGCTTAATAGAATTTTCTGTCTTAAACTCCATTCTGTAGGTAAAATATCTGATTCCCCTTTTAATTGCACATAAAAGATATTAAAATGTGTCATTTTTCTTCAAAAGCAAAATGCACAATCTATTTGCCTGCTTCTAAAAGATATACAAATACTGTTTCAATCGACCAGTTGAACTTTCTGGAAGGTGGCATTTTGGTCAAAGCACATGATGACAGAAAGTCATTGCTTCTAGAAAGTCAGGCTTCATCCATGGCATAGATGTGGTTATAGAAGAGTAGAAGGATTTCCGGGTGGTTTACACTAGCATTTCTTTTTTTTATAAACAAAGAAATTAAGCAGATAATATTAACAAGTATAATGATTTTCATTCAGAAAGTATTTAAGCAGCTCTTCCTCAGGGTTGGTCAGAAAGTTCACTTTCTAGTATCTGCATCCATCCATTCATTCATTCAGCTGTGAAATCCCACCCCAGGGCCTGGAGATGCAAAGTTTACTAAAAACAAGTTCTGGGCCTCCAGCAGCTCACCTCGTGCAGAGAGGAGGTGCACAAGAAAGGGCTCAGTTTATGGGGAGTACAGAATGTTCAGAGCACTGGGTAAGTGTGGGAGCTCGTGGTCAATTGTGCTGATCAGGGAGAATAAAGGAGTTCATAGCACAACAGCCTTGAGAGTCACAGAGTCACGAGGGGAAAGGAGAGGGAGAGGTTTTCGCAGATGCGGGAGTGACGAGCTAAGTCTAAAGCTTCAGCTCATTTTAGATCCTTCAGTTTGTTTTGTTTTGATAAACCGTGAGACATGGTCTGCCAGGCTTAAGGGTAGCGAATGACAGTCCTCCAAACAGCTTGTTCTGGTGAAAGGTTTCAAAAACAATTTGTCAGAGCATTGCCCTTCTCAGTGAGGCCAGCGCACAGTAGATAGTAACCAATTCTGTGACATTGCACTTCAGGATCTCAGTTACATTCTTGCTTTCAGTCTGAACCCTTTCATATCTAGCCTAAGTTCTTTCCCTTCTAAGGGCCAAAAAACCCTGCAAGGACACTTTGTAGCAGTTTACTGCTTAAGTTGTGGTACTTGGCAAAGGGACTGTTGCATGCAGACTTCAAGTAAAATCTTAGGCTTGGCTAATGGGATCTAATGAAAATGAAGAGATTTCATTAAAGTCTGCAGAGAGTGTTTTGTGTGACCAGAGTCATCATCTGTGTGATAACTAGTTTAACTGTAAAAAGAAATGTGACCAAATGTAGTTAGAGCGCATGATTGCTGCTTCTCTGTTCTTTTTACCTCATGTAAGGGCCTGTGCAGTAACAGAAACAGGAATGTCTGGGAAGTGGTGGGGCCTGCCTTTCATCCCAGCACTTGGAGGCAGAGGCAGGCAGATCCCAGAGTTTGAGGCCAACGTGGTCTATAGAGTAAGTTCTAGGACAACCAGGACTACATAGAGAAAACCTGTCTCAAAAAAACAAAACAAAACAAAAATACCATTTACCCAGATTTTGTTAACCATGGTACCCATAAGCTTAGCCCAAGGATGTTTTATTCAACCTAAGAATTACCCTGAAATAGAACACTTCCATTATTGAAAGGAATTAACTGCCTAGGAATTCTCAGATTCTAGTAGTTAAACTATTCTACTCTCTCGGGATGCCCGCACATTTAGATGGTTCCTTTCCTCTCTAGAACTTGAGGGGCTGTACTCCAGGATTTCCTGAGTAGCCCCATGGTAGATCTTTGGAAAGGGTCTGAACATGAGTGGAGATTTAGGGTGAAACAGCCTTTTTCATGCATCAGAACCATCAGTGAACTGTACAGCAAGAAGGCTTATAGACAGGGAATGAGACACCCTTGTATGTCTGGGTGCAAATAGACTTTCAGGTATTAGCAATACGTCTTCTAGCTTTTTCTCTTCCTTCTCAAACTTAAGACACTCCCTGTTTTCCTTGGTCTGTTACCTTCCTGGGAAAGTATGACTTTGTCAGTAATAACTTGAACTTGGGGGTTAGGTATATCTGAAGCCAAATACTGGTACATTTAACATCATTTTCTCTGTACAAGGGCTAAAACTGGAATAGTTGACCCCCTGTCTGCAGGTTCTATGTCTCTCAATTCAAATTAACTATAGATCCAGATTATTTGAAAAAATATATAGTTATTGAACATGTGGAGACTTTGTATTGTCATTACTCAGTATAAGAGCTATTCATATAGCATTTCTATTATAATCTGTATAATCTAAAGATGGTTTAATGTATACAGTAGGTTATATGCAACTACTGTGGATTTGAGCTTCTTGAGGCTTGAGGGACAGAAGACCAAATCCTGGGGACAATGTTCCAAGAATACCTATCAATGATAGGATTGTCATTGGAATTACAGACAAATTTATGATAATACTTTAAAGTACATGTTCAAATTAATTATTATTTTTTTTTACTATTTTCTCTGCCCTTCTCAAGCTGGCTTAATTTATGAATTTTGCAGCAAGAAAAATGGGCAGGGAAATGAATTACTATGAAGAAGACTTGGGTGTGTGTGTATTTCTAATCCAAGAATTGCTGTTCTCTTTAATTTCTAAGTTCGTAAGCTTAAGCACTGATGGGTTAAACACATGAAACACAGCAAGGATCTTTGTTTTAAGTCATAAAAAAAATAAACAAACTCTCTAATGTATAAGGTGCTGTCCTAGCATACATAGGGCTCTGGCTTCAATTCCTAGTGATTAAACAAAATGAGCTTTTAAAATTCTACTGTGTTTCCTTCCTGGCAGTCACAAACATAACAATGGCCAGCCCGTCTGGTTCACCCTGGGCATACTGGAGGTTCTCAAAGGCTGGGACCAAGGCTTGAAGGGAATGTGTGTGGGAGAGAAGCGAAAGCTCACCATTCCTCCTGCCCTGGGCTATGGCAAAGAAGGAAAAGGTAAAACTGCAATCCTCACCACTGTGCAGCTCCAGTGTGTCCTCCCTCCGTAGAGGAGACCTGCCAACCCGCTTTAGCAATTCGAGAAGAGAAGCCGTCCAACAAGAGTGTCTTAATGATTGGGACATGTGGAGTAGCTTCATCGGATGTAGTTTGATGGATGGCTGTATAGAGTTTACAGCTAGGAAGTCTTCCACACTGTAGCTCTCACTCGGAGAGAGTCACATTCTTACATTTAAATGTATTTGTAAAGTTTTCAATCACTTAATTTAATTAATTTATTTTTTGGCTTTCAAAGCAGAGTTTCTCTGTATAGCCCTGGCTGTCCTGGAATTTGCTCTCTAAACCAGGCTGGCCTTAGCTCAGAGATCTGCCTGCCTCTGCCTTATGAGTCTTGGCATTAAAGGTGTGTGCCACCACTGCCTTTCTCAATGGTTTAATTTAAAATAATGTATTGACTTGAGTTGGAAATAATTGTCTTCATATTACAAGCAGGTGGGCTGGTCCACACAGCTTTTGGGCCAGTTTTTTCCTAAGGCCCTGACACCTGGTATTTTAGCTGAATTCATGCAGCACTCCAAGGGCTGTTGGGTGATGCTTATCAACTGGCCCCAGAGGTGTTTTCCTCACTGAAATCTGATCTAGGTCAGTGGCCAGATCTGAAGAGCAGGATTGTGAACCAGGATGTCTACCACTGTGTTGTTATTAAACCAACTGGAACTAACTTAAGTGTGTTATAATCAGGGTTAGCCAAGTAAGACATAGCTCACTTATTAAACGTGCCATTTCCAAAAAATAAAAATACTACATATGAAATGTGTGCAATGTAAAAGTAGCAAATAGGTTTTCTGTCTGTCTAGCTTTCCCCATGGGAAGTATATGCACATAGAAAGTGAATCACAATGAATAAAATATTCATAGTGTACTGTGATTCTGAGAATTACATTCATTTCTGAGTCTATCTTCCAAATTCTCTGTGGAGACAATGCCATACTTACACAGTGAAGAAAAGAATTGTAAGAAGTCATCAGAAGCACATAGAGAATCACTCCGGTGTGGTATAATTAGACCTCATGGCATTTTTTCAGCCAAGCATAACCATTGACAAAGTAGGGATCAAGATTCCTTGCCGGTTTCCTGTGAGTAGGATGTACTCCAAAGCAGGACTAGCCGTCTAAGCCACGTCCCCTGGCGTGGCTATTAAACTCATTCAGTTCTAATTATATTCTTTACAGAAGAAAACCGAGCATCCTAGGAGAGGGTTCTTTAATGCCTAGATGTAATCGTTCTCTTCCCCGTGTTTCTGGTCTGTTACTATTAACTCTGTGTATGTGGCAGCAGTAGTAGTAGTCTGTGACATGTTTAATTCAACTTCACTTCGCAGCATGCAGAGATCTAACTCTTAAGTTGTTTTCTCTGGTGTCATGAAACTAATTCTTCTAACGTGTGTTGACCACTAATTTTGTAGTATTTTAGTACATGCTTGCATGCCTCCTTGGAGAGATACCAGCTTTCCCACCGGTCTAGTGCATGTCCCTTCCCCGTCTCCATCAGCAACGGTAAGCTTTGGCTCCCACTGTGACTGGTTTTCTCTTAGAAACTGACTATCCTTTCATAGAACTTTGAGGAAATGGGGACACAGCAAAGACTTGTCTAATGAGTGTATCCTGACCTCTGTACCCTGACCTTTGTACCCTGACCTTTATATTAAATAGAGAAAGCAAGTTTGAGAAAGAGCCTAAACTTCTAAGAACGGTTTGTTTCTTTGATTCTTATTTGAGTTTTTTTTTTGTTTGTTTGCACCCCCAGATTTTAACAAGGTCTTTTATTAAAGATGTGTTAGTTTCCTTTCTTTTTCTTTCTTTTTTCTTTTTTTAGTTTCCTTTCAGAAGTTGATTTAGATTTCCATTTTCTGATTAAATGTCTCAACAGATAAATGCACAAAGTCCTATGTCAGGAGGTATCCTAAGTTGTTGAAAAATTTGAATTATTTTCCTTGTTTTTTTTTTTTTTTTTGGTTCTTTTTTTTTTTTTTTTTTTCGGAGCTGGGGACTGAACCCAGGGCCTTGCGCTTCCTAGGTAAGCGCTCTACCACTGAGCTAAATCCCCAGCCCCTCCTTTATTATTTGTAAAACCATAAAAAATTATATCTTTGCAGCATATCAAGCACTATTTATCAAGAATAACCCCGAGGGTTTTAATTTTTGTAAGGATTTCCCCCCCTTTGTCCTCCCCACGGATGCCTAAGGTAGAAAATTGTCCATCATTTTCCAGATAAGGAACAGAAGCCTAGAGGTGGCAGACGTGAATTTCAAATGTGTGCCATGTCCACAGAGCTCCCACTATTGTATACTGCCCCCCAGTGGTAGACACTGTAGTGCCAACTCTGTGTACTTTCAGACTTTCTGATCTAAATGAACACATCTCTTACAAAGCGATTCAGTCTGAATTACTCAAGCCCTTTAGAAGTCACATTTGAAAGTTAACATCAAGGCTTTTAGGAACATCTGCATAAACACCTGTACATGTGTTTTTTGCCACCCTAAACACAGTGCTGTTCTGCCAGTTCGGGTTGGTTATTCCTTCTTCTGTTCTACTTTTCTTCCTGGATAAAGCATGATTATAGTAATAAGTGACTTCCACTATCTGTGACAATTGCAGAAAACCTCTTCATTGAATGTCGTTAAAATGTCTGTTACCATAATTGATTTTGTTATGAATACTTTTAGATCTTCTAAATAAAACTTTCCCCACCTCCTCACATTAGGTAAAATCCCCCCAGAGAGCACACTGATATTCAACATTGACCTCCTGGAAATTCGAAATGGCCCAAGGTCCCACGAATCATTTCAAGAAATGGATCTCAACGACGACTGGAAACTCTCTAAGCACGAGGTGACCCTACCCTCTGCCTCTCCACTGTTTTTCTTGTACTTTTATTTTAAGCGCACGTTTTTAGAAATACCTTAGCTGCCGGGAGAAGAAAAGTAAGTTTTCTTCAAAGGAATAGCAGTGGGTATGTCAGCCAGACCCAGGGCAGGCCCCATGCTCAGAAGTCAGCCCAATAGAAATCAGACCCCATGGTTCTTGGTGGGGTTTTCCTTTTTTTTTTTTTACTTTGAGATTGTGAGATTGATTTTTTATTAACTGTAATGTGGTCTCTTCTTTATACCTGATTGTGCCATTTTATTTCTAAATACACAGACTGTATAGACAATCTTATTCTGTCACTGAGTTTTCTGCAGGTTTTTGTTGTCTTTTATGAGCCTATTCCAGTGAGGTGGGAAAGTTAAATGAGATTTATAGCAATATATTTACCTGGCTAGGCTGTAACTATTTCTTTTTTAAGTTTCTTTTTTATTAATTATTTTATTTATTTAGATTTCAAATGTCTCCCTTCCTGGTCTTACTTCCACTAAGCCCCACCCTCCCCATTTCCTTTGCCTCTTAGATGGTGCACCCGCCCTCCAACCCACCCACTCCACCCTCAACCCTCTAGCATCCCCCTTCTCTGGGGCATGAAGCCTCCACAGGGGGCTTCCTTTTTTAAAAGAGAGAAAGAACTTGAAATTGGATGGATGGAGGGAATCTGGGAAGAGTTAGCAGTTGGAAGAGCATGATAAAATATACTATACAAAGTTCCCAAAGAATAAGTAGGTAATAAAGACATTTTATTTTATTTGGATAAAATATTCACAGCTTTTCCTAAAGTGCTTTGAAAGTTGCCTCTTTTTTGGAGGAAGTCACTGCTCAGAGGAGAAGTGCATTGGCTGAAAGGCGTGCCCAGCCTCCTGCCTCTTTCCTTCTCTCCTAGCTTAGAGTTGACTGTGTCTCATCCTCATCCCAATCTTGGAAAGCTTCATTTTTTCCATGATGGTAATGGCCATATGAGGCACACGTAGATCCTGAGAAGTTTCTCGTGTGGATGGTTTCTGCTTAAGATGGCCGACTTGAACCGCTTTCGGAGTACTCTCCAACAGGCGGTTTGCCTGACCAAGTTTGTTGAAGTCAGCCTCTGCAGGAGGGGATTTCTGGATTTTACAGAGGGAAAATTCTTCCTCAGCCACCGGAAGGCCTGACATTTGAGGTAGGAGGAAGAAGGAGGTTTCTCCGAGTCTCAAGCCTTCCTCGCTGTCACTGGCTATTGTGGAGAGAGAGCGGAGGTAGACGCGTACCCATGGTTCTTGCCATGAGGCTCCAGTCCTCCACCCGTACCCGGATGCTCATTCTGCTGTGCCACCGGGGAGGCCCAGGTTTTTGTTTTTTTTTTTTTTTTTTAATGTTTTGGTGAGCTTCACAGTAAGAGCCAGAAACTGATGTTGTCTCAAACAAAATTATTGGGGACCATAATAGATTTGTTTCTTTCTGGTTTTGTTTGGTTGCTTGTTGGCTTTCTTTGATTGAGACGGGATCTCCCTGTGGTGTCCAGGCTTGCTTTGACTTTGTGAGCCTCCTGCCTCAGTTTCTTAAGTGCTGGGATTTAGAGTCCCTCTCACTGGGTTTCATATGCTGGGGCAGTAACAGCTAACCTTTCCCCTCTATCCAAGATAAATAGTAATTCTCTCTCACTAAAAAAAAAAAAAATAGACATATAAAACATTTATATATATGTTTATATATATAATGTCATAAATGTTTATATATAAAAAACATTCTCATGACTTAAAAAACCGACTGATTTAAATTACTATATGAAGAAGTCTTGGCCTGGGCATAGAACTCAGTGGCCAAGCATTTCCTCAGAATGCGCAAGGCTCTGAGATCAACCCTCAGCACCTCATAAGTGAGAAGTGTTTGTTGTGCCCATGTCATCTCAGTCCTTCACTGGATCCCTCCCTCATCTATTAGTTTCTAATGTGTTTTTCTAGTGTTTACACAAATAGATATCATTCGTTCACCTTTTCTTATGCAAAAGGCAGGAAAAATACACATACTATATTTAGTAGCTTCCTTCATTCACAGAACAGATCCTGAGACTGCATCTACATTAATCCATATAATAACTTGTTTCCCTCCTCCTAGCCCCCTTTCCTTCCCCTGGCCATCCCCTCCTTACTTTTGTTCCAATGGCTTTAGACCACCTTACCCTACATAAATAGCATATATTGGCAGGTCAGAGTCTGGGAAGAGAGGGCCGAGACCACTGCTCTAGCCCAGCGGGGCATGGATGGGATGGCAAAGGGTGATACAAGTTGGGCTGCAGTTAGCCATTCATGGGGAGTCGGAAGCAGCATTTTGGCGACACGTTTTTATGTATGTGGTTTGTATATGTGGTGCATGCATGTAAGTGTGCAGTGTGTACACCCGTGAGTGTGCATGCAGAGGCCAGAAGAGCAGGACACCGGTGGCTTCCCCTGTTTCTGACTGCCTTATTGCCTTGTGACGGACACTGAACCATTTTGGCTAGTCTGGCTACTTGGGATTTCTCTTTTTCTTGTCATTGCAGCTGGGGTTGCAGGCACGTGCACTTTTTGCAGTGCTAGACATTTGGGATTGGGTCCTCATGCTTCTGCTGCAAATGGTCTTATCCGCTGAGCCATCTCCCTGCTCCTCGATTATATTTTAAAGTCAATAGAAAAGTGTAGCATAGGCACTCATGAGGCCCTGCTTCGCTTTTTAAGTTTACAGGGTCCTGATTAGGCCCTGCTGGTGTGGCCTTGTCACAACCGGTACAGTTCTTTCTACTGGTAGACATGGTTCAAATAAAAATGGAGACTGGAATCTTACATTTTAGGAGGGTCGTCTGGAATTCTGACCCTTCCTAGAGGAGAAAATCCGATGAAACCAACATATCCAGAAGCAGCCATCCTTCAAGTGCACTGCTCTGTTTGGCTTCTGACAGCGGCAGGCAGCATGTGCTGCTGAGCCAAGCTGGCTGAGGAACACAGCTACGGGACAGTTTGAGCTGGTGGTCACTCTGTAGGCCCCGCTGCTGTCCGTGCTTTATTTGTTTATTTATTCCATCAGAGAAAGCCGTGTTCCTTGGCAGGCACTTTGGAGAAAGCTCTGGTTATTTGCAGTGAGTTTTGGAGAAAGGTCTGTTTGAAAGAAGGCCAGAAACATTTACAAGCTCCTTTAGGAGGACACTGGAAGTTACAAAATATTTTTTACAACTGTTATGCAAGTGTGTGGTGAACTTAAGCCCATGCCACTACTTGACCTGTTTCAAGGGTTCTACGATAGGTTCAGAAAAGCATGGATTTGAGGCCAATATACACATGCTTTGGGGATGCAAAAGTAGTAGAGTCTCCAATGGATATGGCTTCAAAACAAATTTCTGTGTATGCTGAGTCACATATCAGCCTGTGAACTCTGCTGATTAGAATGGATATATTGTTTCCTGTGCCAGCTTCTACAGAGATGTGCTCCAGGGTGTGGCTGCCCCTTCATGGATCACAGTGGTTCCTGCAGAGTGGTTCCTGTAGCTCTGACTTCCTGCTATGTCCTGCCACAGTGGTCTGTTGAGCTTTCTGTGGTTAAGCACGTTTTGGAAATTGGAGCCAAATGAACAGTGGGAGAATTTGATGAATGAAAAGAGGGGAGGGAAGGAAGAAGGGGGAGGGATGGAGGGAGGAGGGAGAGAGAGAGGTTTGTAGTGAACCATTTGGAAATAAAATCCTGGACAGACTTAGATGGAGCGCAAATGTAAAAGAAAACTTGCTTCTGTCAAGTTCCCCCCCCCCCAAAACCCCCAGCTTTTTCTTTATCTGATTTGATTCTAGCACATAATTGTTTCAGACCTCTGGATTATGAAAGCTTAAAGCCTTTCTAAGAATGCTTTCTGATATATATGATATGTATATTACTTATTATATATAATGTATACATATTTAACCTATTAGCTTTTGATTAGTATAATTTTTTTGGTTTTGTTTTGTTGGTTTTTGAGACAGGGTTTTTCTATGAAATCCTGGCTGACACAGAGATCCACTTGTTTCTGCTGATATCAAAGGCATGCACTACCACGCCTGGCAATAGAGTATTTCTTATTACCCATTTACCTCTTAGTTTCAGCAGAGTGAATTGTAACATTCAAGTAAGCCATCAACCACGTAGCATAATTTGTTTAAATTTTTCTTTGATCATTACATGTCTATAAAAATATACACATATAAAAAATAGTTCATAAGAATGCTCCTCTTGGGGCTGGAGAGGTGGTTTAATGGTTAAGAGCACTGGCTGCTCTTCTAGAGAGAACCCAGGTTTGGTTCCCAGCACCCACATGGCTCACAACTGTCTGTAACTCAAGTTCTAGCTGATCTGATGCCTCGTACCTTTTATTGACCTCTGTGAGCACCAGGCATACATATGGTGCACAAACATGTAGGCAACTCCTTATAAAATAAAATTCTAAAAAAAAAAAAAAAACAAAGATAGAACTTTCCTTTTCTATAAGTTAAACTTTAAAATAATATTTAAAATAATCAAATCTCACAAACTTCTGGAAGATTTTATGATGCTAACAATTTCTTTGAAGTGTATTTAATTCAATAGTTATAGTATAATGCTGTGAAAATATTAGCCACGGCTAGCAGAAAATGCAATATATATGGCACATCTAAACATTTAAAAGGTTATGTTGATTCTCTCAACACTTTAAAATGGTGCCCAAACATTTTGATTTTCAATTAAATCAGAATAACAAACAATTTGAAAGCCATGTCAAATAAAACACCAAAATAAAGTTGAAACTTCGCCTCATTTAATGTCTATTCCCCCTGCTTTGCACCTCTGTTACTCTCTAGTGCTTGACGAGTGCCTTTGCTGGAGACATCCTGCAGCAGGCAGATCTCTCTAGGCTTGCTTGCCACTGTTGATTCTCTTGTGACTGTAACACTTCACACACAGTGCTGTGGCGATAGGGCTGACTGTACTGTGTGGAGTTCATAAAGAAACCATTTTCACACTTGAAGAGTAGCAATAGATATAATTTAGAGTCAGAGAATATTGATGTATAATCCAGGCATTTAAAATGCTTATAAGTTGGGGCTGGGGATTTAGCTCAGTGGTAGAGCGCTTACCTAGGAAGCGCAAGGCCCTGGGTTCGGTCCCCAGCTCCGAAAAAAAGAACCAAAAAAAAAATGCTTATAAGTTGGAACTGAGGTGCTAGCTGTGAGTGAGGTACTTGCCATTCACGCACAATGACCCAAGTTCCAGACCCAGAATCCAGGGTGAGAAAACAGCTGGGTATGGAAGAGTGTTTGTGTAATCTTAGAGCTGGCAAGTGGAGACGGGCAGATCGCCCACTCATCAAGTTCCAAGTGAGAGACTATGTCTCAAAAACCAAGACTCTAAAGAATGACATCTGAGGTTGGCTCTGGCCTCCATATACCCAAATACACACTCGCATGTGCAACTCCACATGAACACGTACCCACACATACTCCTAAGAATACCCACAAATTTAAATGGGCTGTGAACAACAGATTCTTAAATTAAGTGTTGGTTCCTTGATGTGAAATTATAAGGATAAAAGTGGATCCAGCTTAAAACAAGCCAACGGACCATGGAGATGGCTCAGTGCTTGTCATGTCATCAGGAGGACCTGAACTGGGATCCCTAGTGCCATGCAAAAAGTAGAGTGTGGTAGTGCATGCCACAGTCCCAGGGGCTGGGGGCGGGGCTGGGGTAGAGACAGGGAGCTCCTGGGGTCTTACTTATTGACCAGTCAGAGTGGCAGGCAGTGAGCTACAGGTTCATGGACATACAGCATCTCTAACACAGGCAAAAATGCAGGTAATAAAAACCTTATATTTGGTGCAAAGGTATATATACATACATATATATGTGTGTGTGTATGTATGTATGTGTATTATAAATATTATTTTTGATGTCTCTAACATAGCTATAAAGCAAATGTTTGTTTTAATTCCTTTAGGAACAGAACTATTTTTGTTCTTGCTGTATATCATGGTAATGGTGCATTGTGGGTTACAGGGCCAGTTGTTAATGACAGCTGTTATTTTGCAGGTGAAAGTCTATTTACAGAATGAGTTTGAGAAGCACGGTGCAGTGGTGAATGAAAGCCATCACGATGCTTTGGTGGAAGATATTTTTGATAAAGAAGATGAAGACAAAGATGGGTTTATATCTGCCAGAGAATTTACATATGTGCATGACGAACTGTAGGGAAGCAGCTGCCGTTTTTACACGCATTCATTTCTAACGGGGAGGCAGCACCTTTTTAAACAAAGCTTTTTTTCCTTTGCCTTTCTTGTTTTTAGTTTTATATTATTTTTCTATTATTTAAAGGACCCCAGAGACTTTGTAAATATCCCTAGCTTTCTGGTAAGTTATTGGGCAGTGACAGTTGTCTCTGCGTAGAGGACTACTGGGCTGCTCTCATGTTCACACAGAAGCTGGTCTTGCTTGCTTGCTTCTAATGGTAACATATTGCAACTAGAAACATGCCACAGCATACACTCACGGTGGAGCATAAACCAGTGCCCTGGCCGTCTGCCTCCCTCTGTTTTCTCAAAGTTCTGTTACTGGCATATTCTTCTGTGATAGTCTAAGGCGCTGTTTTCAGGTTACACTGAAGTAGTGTTTTCCTTACCTGCTTTTGAGTTCCTGCTTGTGGACAGGAGGAATATGGTGGGCCTTATTCCTTAACAGCTTTGGCCTCACTGTGGAGATATACAATGTTGATGGGTAAGGGAGGCGGTAACTCAAGATAGGTGTTCAGAGACTTCCCAGTGGCTAATAAACTATTACAATGAGCCAGACAAATAATGTATGTGTTTGTTCCCTTGTGTCAGGGCATCACAGTACGGTGGGCATGGAAGACAGTTGTACTTCTAATCAGTGTTTACTTTTGAGGCTACCAGGTTAGCCTTCTGGTCCTTCAGTAAATACAGTTCATGGCTAATATATTACTTTGCAACAGCATTGAATCGTGAGAGAGACTTTTCCCAATCCTGACTCATCAAAAACAAGGCTAACCAATAACAGCTACTATCAATACTTATCCTGGGTATGAAAACGGGCCTTTATTATTTTATCTCAAATTGGCTTCCAAAGTGACTACCAATTCTGTTTTTTAAATTGTTTTCATCAAATTGGCTTTCATCTTAAAACAAACCTCCCAGATCTCCGTTTGTTAGGGAAACCTCCTCATAGTTTAAAGTGCACTATTGCCTGACTGGGGGTATCTGACACCCTTGGGAAGCTGCTGGGTCTTTGGGTAATTCTTTAGAGATTTGAAGCTCTGTTCAGAGGTTGGCTGGTGAGCCCAGCCTTGGTGCTTAATCTGTAGAAGCACCGTCAGTCCCTGAGTTCAGTCTTCCACTTCTCTGCTAACGAAGAAGCAGCAAGTTGGGCCCTGTTTCTCTTAGCATCTTCACTTCTGGGGATAGTACCTGCCAGTTCCTGGCCAATCACAGCTCTCCTTAGGATACAGGAAGGTCTGTGTTTTCTGAGAATAGTCTTCACAATTGCTTTGAATTGTGTCACTCACCGTCCCAGCAACCAGAGAGAGGGGTCAGGTGTATGTCATAGTCCACCTGTTCTTGTCACTTCCTGCTGTTTGCAGACATTACATTGTACACTAGTTCTGCACTGACATTGTCTCACCAAACATGTTAATGGGGAAAACATACTAAGGACCTGTTCTTGAAGATGGCAGGTATAACTATCAAATGGCTGCCACCACTGCTGGCACTGAAGCCGGAAGGTGATGAGATGGCCTGTGAGTGTCCTGGGATAGTGATGTGTCTTGAAGGCCACTTTGCACCAAGCTGCCACCACCAGCTGTGCTGGAGCAAGGAAGAAGAGAGAATCTCGATTACTCTATCACATGGATTTGTGTCGTACCTCAGCTAAACGTTCACACAGAAGTATAGAAGAAAGATGTGCGTGTAGATAATGCTTGTTAAAGCCATCTGCCATTTTGTATAGCAGTGGGAATAATCAAACGCCAGCTGTGACTTCACATGGGCGTAATTTAACTCGTAGCTGCTCTCTGTATCATATTTAGATTTCTATGTGTATTGGGATACTCTCTTTGAAAATAAAGTTTATTTGGGAGTCAGTTTTATGAGAAGATGTTTTGCGCATGTACATGTGTGTGGTGTTTGTGTATATATTTTCACATATGTGGGGGGCACAGAGTGTGAGCATGGACATGTGTCTTCCTAGGCTTCCTCACCTAATTCATGGAGGCAGGGCCGCACTGAACCCGGCGCTCTTCCCTTTTTGGCCAGCCTTCTTACTGCAGAGCTTCTGAATCTGCCGCCTTTGTAGTGGGGTTATACGCAAGCCACTTTGCACGGTGGCTTTTTGTTTTTTTTAATGTGGGTTTTGGGGAGCTGAACTTTAGTCCCCAGATGTTCAAGGCAGGTGCTTTACCCTCACTCATCCGTCTACTCTGATTTGATGTAAAGAGAACAACGTGAAAGCAGCCTTGCAGCCTCCTCCCTCCCTCCCTGGTTGCCCCTACTGAGGATGGGCCGTCTGTGTGCCACGTCTGTGTGCCACGCCACTGACGCACACCTGCAGTTCCTCTCCAGCTTCATTCTAGATTTCATGACGGAGGATGGGCAGAGCTGCTGTTCTGTGGTGATTCGTCACGAAAGCAATTGTCTCCAATTAGCATTAAAAACCTTGTGTATTAAGGGCAGAAGTTGATGGTGAATTTCACACAGGGCTTATGGGTAGGGGGGATGTCACCACTGTTGTTTCCGTTTGGTACTTTATTGTGTATGTAGCAGGTGGACATGATTTCTGCCTGTTGAGGGAGTTAGCGTTATCAAGTGTTGTGATTACATGGAACGCTGACTTTGCACCAATAACAAGAAACAATGATTTCTGCTTCAGATGAAGCAATTAGCAGTTTGGGATTGCGCTTGTGTGGATGAACTGTACTTATTCATGAAGTAAAATCACATCCACGGTGTTTTTTAGAGTTCCACACACTCCCTCTCTCTACAGAACTGAACCGTGTGTGTGTGTGTGTGTGTGTGTGTGTGTGTGTGTGTGTGTGTGTGTGTTGTGGGAGGAGAGGAGGAATTCTTGTTTGAAAATTCCAAGGAGGAGTTGATTTGCTGATGTTATGGTGGACATTTCTCTCATGTTTTATTTTAAAAGAAAATTAGCACTGTCATGAAACCCGGGGGGGGGGATAAATTCTTTTCTAGAGATACAAGGCACTTAAAGTGGTCCTACTGGACCAGGGAGCTGCATCCTGCTCTCAAGTTACCACCATACAAACGAAAGATGCCCAGAGGCCCAGATGTCACTATGAAAAGCAAGTATGTGGTGGTGAGATGAATGAGAAAGAGAGGAAGAACCATTTATGCACTATGAAGAGGCAAAACTGGAGACTCGAGGGTGGTGAGGAACGGCATGATGTGAGTAGTCTGTGCTGTCACCTGAGGTGGTGGTGATGTCCTGGACCATGCTGCTGCCAACGGCCCTTTCTGGGTCCATGGCCCTGTAGCAGCGGAGGTCTTTGTCTATATTCCTGGCCCATGCTACGACCAAAGGCCATGCAGATGTCCCTGGTCAGGGCTGCAACCTGGGGTCATGATGATGTCCCAGGGCTGTGCAGAGCTAGCCCTGAACCTTGCTGGCTGCAGTACATCTCTAGAAGAATTCAAAATCAGATTGATTGCAAAATGAATTGTTCTCTTACTGTGGGGTATGTGCACATCTGTGTATATGTGTGTCTGTGCATGTGTAACATGATGCTAAGAAGTTTAGGACTTGGAGCATTTAGGGTTTGGGCTTTTCAGGTTAGGGATGCTAAACTGGTAAAAAAGATTTAGGAAATATTTTTTTTCTTTTTTTTTTTTTCTTTTTTCTTTTTTTCGGAGCTGGGGACTGAACCCAGGGCCTTGCGCTTGCTAGGCAAGCGCTCTACCACTGAGCTAAATCCCCAACCCCAGGAAATATTTTTTAAGATTTCTTTATTTTTATTTTACATGTATAGGTGTATCTGGGCACCCAAAGTGTGCCTGGTGTCCTCAGAACCCAGAAGAGGTCATCAGATCCCCTAGAACTCTAGTTGGATATACAGACTGTTGTGAGCCATCAACCAGGTGGGTGCTGGAAACTAAACCTGGATTCTCTGGAAGAGCAGTCAGTGCCCTTAACCACTGAGTCACCTCCCCAGCCCCTTTACAGCAACCTGTGAAATCTAAAATACTTCAGATCTGGAGTATTTCAGTAAGGAACACCCAACCTGTGACGTGAAACATGCGTGGCCTTTTATACCAAATATAATAATTGAAGAGTCTCTGTGGTACCTGATGCCCTCTCTCTGAAATGTGTCCTTATCATGTAGATAAGATTCCTGTGGTCCTTAGCATCTACCGTTCTGTTCTTAGCTCACATTTCTGTGTTTTAACCACATGTAAATCATGCTGGCAGCAGCTGTTTTCCTTCGGATG